>NW_022111372.1:90852784-90867269 GCF_000313985.2 Echinops telfairi
ATGCAGATACACTCACATACCAGTACCTGGCGTGAAGACTGTTACCATGCTACACCATGCTTCAAGACAAATTTTCATTTATTTGTCATTAGAAATAAATATTTCACAATATATAATTACATATGTTTTCATGATTAACCACTTTGCTTTAATTATGTTCAATTTGTAACAATGAAAATATATCCTATATATCAGATATTTACATTATGATTCCTAAGAGTAGCAAAATTACAGTTATGAAGTAGCAATGAAAATAATTTTATGGTTGGTGGTCAACACAACATGAGGAACTGTATGAAAGGATCTCGGCATGAAGAAGGTTGAAAACCACTGACCTAATGTCATGGTTACAACAACTGTTTAAAGTCATCAGCATTATCTCCAATTTCGAATAAAAGCACATCGAACTTCAGAAAGGTGGAATGATTAGTTTAAGGTCACACTACTGACAACTGATGTTGTTGAAAGCTAGACCAGCATACTGCTCATTCTAAATCCATGTTCTAGCTAATATATTTGTCTCACTACAAGAAAAAGAAATTTTGCATGGACTTAAGCAACATCAAAGATGTAGGGCAATAGGAGAAACCACAGATTAATCAGATGGCCTAAAAGAAGCAGATAAATAGGAAAATAAATAGAAAGTCAACAGAGGCAAAAGCGTCCACGTGATGACGCGTGGACAACATGCAGTTACTATTCAGTGGCATATTTTATTTGGGAGGATGTGGAGACATTGCTCTCTAGTGGATTCTAACTCACGACAGCCTTACAGGAGAGACTTGCACTGTTTCACTGGGTCTCCAAGTCTATGGAAGCAGACTGCCAATCCTTCACCTGAAGAGCAGTTGGTAGATCTGGACATTGACCTTTCAGTTACCATAAAAGCTCATTAAACACAGCTCTCCTACTATGGACGATATACCATACCCAATTTAGTCTAAGCTAACCCAGAACAAATATTAAAAAGTTTAGTTGAAAATCACACGCCCTCCGTTTCCCTAGGGAAATGGCTAATTCAAATCCTAGAGACCACGTGCCAGCAGTATGACCTTGTGCCTCATCTCCATCTCTAAAATGGGGGAAATAATCATCCTTCTGAAGTTGCTTTGAAAATTCAAAAATTAACTTACAAAAAGCACACAAGTCAGTGCTTGGCACTTAAGAGCAGTATTGGGTTGGAAACTACTAAAACCAACCCTGAGTTGTGCCCATTTCCCCATCTTAAAAGATTCTTGGAGATCAAGAACAAGTAGTACATTTCTCTTTCTGCCGTCCAAGAAAGCTTGCCAAATTGACTTGAACAGTGGACTCCGGGCCCTCTGCCCCTCAGGGGTTGGAGGGTCTCATAGGGTGGGGGTGCCAGATGAGATAAAAGACTAAATCCAGCCAGAGGGGGGCGAGGGATGGGACAGGGCCCTAAGACAAAGCTAGAAGGGAGGGTGGGGGTGAAGATGAGCATGTTCAGGAAGATAAGGCTTTCAGCTCCCCCAAGACAGGTCTGGTTTAAATGCAAACACAAAATGGGTTATCAGGACTGCCCCTTGGAAAGGAAGTTTACTAAAACAAAAAACCAGGGAAGCCCTCAGACTGAGAGCCCAGGAGCAGGAAGTCCGAGGAGTAGTCTGGGGGATGAGAATAGAGAATAAAATAGGGAGGCAGTGTGTCAATGAGAAGTTGCTCTGCACCTACTGTGCTCCAGGCAGGCACGCCCTGGAGAGGCAGGGGGAGGGACTCTGTTTAGCAAGGGTCAGCAGCCTCCCAGGTGTCCCAGCTTTAGGAGAGGAGACAAAGTTCTTGTGAGGAGAGGGACCCTAGAAAGCCGAGGAGGTGCACAGGTACCTGGTCCACGGAAGCCTGGGCCATGGGAGCCTCCTGGCATGCTCCCAGGACTCAGTCCTTTGTGTGGAGTTACCGAAAGAAAGGGGGCATAAAAAAAAAAGAAAGAAAATCACACGCCCTCAAAATTCTGTTGTCCACTTTATGCCATTAGATTTTAAACCTTTTAAGAGAAGAAATTCAATTATTTGTCAACTTGCAATATTTTGTACTTTCAATGGGTGATTAGTGGGTGTAACTCTAAGACAAATTTGTGTTGTTGTTCATCCTAATGACTTCTGCAAAATAAACCATTTATTCATTAAGCAAATGGACATAGTCTAATGATTTTTCATACTACTTAGGATTATATGTACTTCCCTCATGATAGCATACTCCTGGACACAAACTTCTAAATGCAGTTTATATTAAAACGTTTCAATCAAATTAGGCTTCTTTGTGGAGACAATAGAAAGCAGCTCACTGAGGCTATGCGAAGGAGAAAGGCTCCTGTGAGGAGCTGCAGCCTCGAAGACGTGGAGGGCAGCTCCGCCCGGTCCTCCCGGGATGCTGTGTGTCAGTGCGGACCTAGCGCGGGCTCAGTGGCAGTGAGGTCACAGGAAGCTTATTGAGAATCAACGTGGAGCCCAAGTGACACATGCATGTCTGGAACACAGAGTTCTCACTCGTATCATTTAATGTGCACTTCAAGAATCGCTGGTGGCACCATGGGTAAAGCCCTCAGATGACAACGAAAAGGTCAATGGCACAGAGCTACTAGGCCTTCCAAGAGAGACAGTGTTGACAGTCTGCTTCTGTAAAGATTCCGAGCCTCAAAAACCCCAAACAGCAGTTACATTCTGTTCCATAGGGTTGCCAGGAGTTACCATTGGCTCATTTGCAATTGACAGTGATATGACTGACTCCCCGTTATCCTTCAGATGAAGAGTCCTTAAGTTACCTGACAGCATTCTGTCAGGTCTACTGTCTCTTGATCCCCATATCATATTCCACTGTTTTCAATCACACTATGCTACTTTAAGGCCTTTGCCCTTATCACTCTTTCTTCCACTTTGGGGCCTTTGCAAATGATGTTTGGGTTGGGTTTTTTTTCCTGGAATACTCTTACTTCCTCCATTATTGTTAACTACTACTCTTCCAAGTTCCAGAGCAATCATTATGTCCTTAGAACAACTTACTTGATGTCTGTAACCAGGTCAAACCTTCTGTTCCTCCATTATGTAATGGTCATAGCAACACAGTCCTCTCCTTCAAAAACCTTATAACAAATGTGACTTCCTATGTATAAGTTTGTTTGTTTTTTTCATGTGTCTTTATATGCCCCATTAAACTGCAAGCTCTTCAAAGACAGAAGTGTGTGCATAATTCTTGCATTAGAGCTGATTCTGAGCACCCTGGTGTACAGAAGGCTATGGATGATAGTGAGCGCCCAAAAATACATTTGCAGAGTTCCCATATAGATTAAGCCTCTACTGAATTCTTTCTCATCATTAATTAAGGATGTAGACAATCTTGCCCTCAGGCTGAGTGCTTTGGAAAGTAGATTTCCTCCACCCCTCTACAGCCAGCCTAGGGAGGGGGAGTCTTTTAGGGGCTTAATTATATGAACCCTTGATGGCCAGTACTGGGAATTGAACAGTCATGAGTCAGGCCTTATCAGACAAGCCTCCACTGCCTCAGTCAGTGGGAAGGCCCCAGATCAATTTTGTAAGCTCTTCTATCTAACATTATACACATGCCAATCAAGGCCCTGTTCCTGCTTCTGTAGGTCCACCAGCAACTCTGATGTATTGATCTGCTACCAATCATGAAATTGTGACAGTTCCATTCCTTATTTAACTAGCATCCTGAGGGTAAATACTCAGACACCATTTGACCTTATGCTAATGACCATCTTTATCCAGATGACAGATCTGGGTCTTCTAAGACTTAATAAATGTTCTAAAGTTATACTTGACATTGAGGTATGTTTTTGTACCCTAAAACACTCTTCAGTGTATCCCCTAGAAAAGACCACAGTGCCAAGACCATAGAAGACACACAGTGTGATAGGTAGGTTTGTTGTGTCAACCTGGCCAATAGGAACATGTGGGCTTAATAAGGTTACAGTTTAATTGGAGGGTACGTTAGACAGGGTTCTCTACAGAACCAAAACCGGACACTAATGATTTTATATATATATAAACTGTTTATTTCGTATGTAACATATATATATATACACACACACACATATATGTCACATAAGAAATAAACAGTTCATTAACCTATAAAACAGTACAAATGGCTCAGTGCAACTCTATTCTGTGAGACAGCTAATACACTGGCAGTCCTTCAAGTCTTGAGGCCCGCCAGGTAGTCTTCTGTAGAGCAATTCAGGTTATCTGGCCACAGGCAGCAAACAGCAAGGTAGGTCACCAAAGTCAGTCAGATGACAGGGTCTGACAGTCCCCAGCTCAAGTGATGTATACTCTAGTCATGTGTCTAAGCAGGTCTTGAAGGAACCTCAAAGGACAGCGACACAGTTCACAGGTCTCTTGCTTTCTGTTGGTTGGACCAGGGTGCAGCTGCCTTAGCCAGTTACTTGCTTCAGCTGGCAAGGCTTACTTCCTGCAAGACATCCCTGAGGAGAAGCCACATGGACCTACCCTGATGCAGCCCTGGGTGCTGGAGCAGCCTTGTGGAGACCCCTGCCAGCGCTGAGATGCTTACACGCTCACTGTTTCTGCTTTCCTCCTGTAGTTGAGTTATTGTGTGTGTTTTATGAGATTGAGAAGGACTGTAAATCAGTGTCAGACATATGGACTAATGTTGGATTTATGGGCTTGGACAGCACTGGGTTGGGATGCTTTCCAAATGTTCACTTACCCTTTATATAAAACTCTATTATCTATATATATGAGTTTCTGTGCATTTGTTTCTCTAATGTACCGAGACTAACACAGACGGCAAAAAGATAAATGGCTGGGCAAGCCTTGCATGTCTTTCTCTTGCTCTCTGGTGATGTGACCAGGATGTGGCTGCCTTAGCCTCAACTTGTGAGCTACACTACCTGTGGAACACCCAACCCATGGATCATGTTACTAGAGCTTGAGGTTCCTTGAAGACCTACCTGCTTCACCACACTGCTGGTATATACATCGCTTGAGCTGGGGACTGTCATATCCTGACATCTGACTGACTGTTGGTAACCTTCCCTACTGTTTGCTGTTGGTAACCTTCCCTACTGTCTGGACTGCCTGAATTGCTCTACAGAAGACTCAGCTGTCAGCTCCCTTGATCTTGGACCCAGCAGCCCTCATGAGTTGAAGGACTTCCGGTATATTAACTGTTCCATGGAAGTGAGTTAAACTGAGCCTTCTATACTGCTGTGTGGACTAATTAGCTGCTATATTCTGTTGTGCTGTATCTATCTATTTATGTATACATATATGTATATGTATATAGATATATATAAAATCATAAGTGTCCTGGTTTTGTTTCTCTAAAGAAGCCTGCCTGACACACACAGTGATTATTTTTATATAAATGCATTGGTGAATGTACATAAAAATGTTTTTTAAATGAACAAAATCATGACCCTGATTTTTTATAGTCCCAAGCAGATTTTAAAATAATAGTCATTATTTGTGTCCCATACGCAGAGCTTTCTAATCTTGTCCTACCCAAGGTTCACAATTTGGCAACTTGTCAAGACAATATGAATATGAATAAGGAATAATCCATATGTTAATTCCAGTTTTCAAGAAGTTTTCACATTCACTATTACCTTTCCTTTAATCTTTAAAACCACTCAATACAATAATTTGTTATGGGTCCCAAGTTATTGACTGATTAAAAAATATGAGGCTCAAAAATGCCATCGGTGTAATACAACACAATGCTTATTCTGACCACATCAAGGCTCCTGGGAGAGCTGAGAAGGGAAGGTGTATTAGTCCGGGTTGACTAGAGAAACAAATAGAGAGACACTCATATGTATATAAGATAAACCTTTATAGAAATAGTAGTTGTATATTAAGAAAACATCCAGTTGCAGCCACCGTGGTGTCAGGGCTGACTCCTTGTGCAGTGAAGGTAATATCCCTGCTCAGTCCAGCTCAAGCCCATAAATTTGATATTAGCTAATATGTCCCATACCAGTCTATAAATTCCTCTTCTGACACATTCAACACATGCAATGATGCTGAATTGGGAAGATCACAGACCAGTGAGTGGAAAGTCTTGTCAAACCAATGGCGGTGGAAACATCGCAGTGGCTTTTGAGGGTCTCCACCTGGCTCCTCCAGCTCCTCTGTCATCAGCAGAGTTCCATGTGACTTGTCAACAGGAATGTGTGTGTCCCACCTCCAGTGAGGAAGACAGGCGTTCACAAAATCCCAGGAGAAGGCCATGCCCACACAGAGGCCTTATTGGCTATGACCTAATTGACAGGCTAGACTCCACCCCTGCACTCAAGTTGACAGGAGATTATGTAACTGCCACAGGTGTGGAACTAGAAGTTGAGTCTACCAATGAAAATCTCCAGGGATGAGTGTGGAGAAGTGAGAGGTACAAACTCAAATACAAACATTCAGATTCAGTAGTATTAACAAGGGTTATTTTATGGGGGGGAAATGAGATATTTGGTTACAACAACCTGGCAAAAAGTGTCGCTGGTATGGTCAGACTCCATGGAAGTAGTTTAAATAGCAACTTTCACAGATTCAATTCATGAAGCATGTTTTGTGTTTACTTATATTGTAGAAACACCAACTTAACACAATGCAGATTATTTATGTATCTCCACAATAAATTTTATTTTAAAATAATAGGTAAAATGGATAAGAGACATAAAAGAAATCCTGAAAAGATGTAACACACACGTCATAGTCGTCCAAGAAATAAATAAAATGAGACCCAAATCATAATCTGATGCAAGTGTTATAGAGAACGTTCTAAAACATTCCAGATAAAGAACAAAGATTCCCTGCAAACCCCAACAAGATGAAAAAGGAAACCATGCTGAAGGAATCACAACAACACTGCTGCGAGACAAAAGAGCAAGTCTTAAAAGCAGCCACAGGTAAAGTGCAGTCAGCATGCAAAGAAGCAATTAGACTAACAGATGATTTCTCAGCAGAAACAATACAGGCCTAAAGATCCTAAAGTACTACCTAAAAATTCTAAAAAATATTAATATAGAATCTGAAATTCAGTACTCAGCAATAGCAATAAGGATGGTCAAGAATAAAGATGAAATAAAACATCTGATAAGCCAAAATGGAGCAATAGCAGCACCGGTAACAATGACCTAAAGGAAATGCTGAAGTAAATACTACTATGTGTACACTCCTGCGGTAGAATCTCTGGGTAGATGTATGTAGACATACAGACTGAGTAGCAAACGGGAGTACACCAATGAGGACATATAGGGTTGACAGAGGGTCTTTCTTTTTATTTCTCTTATGTATTTTTTATTGTGAACTAGGTGGAGGTACATTCCAGACAATCAATTGTGGCCAAAGATAGGTCTATATATGAATTTGCATGTTCTGCAAATATAGAAAAGGATATAGTAGAGAAAACAGGGGCAAAGTTTTGAAGACTTCTTAGTCATAATTAAGCACCTTGAAGGAATAGGTCACTGGATTATGATCATAAATTTGAAGGATATTCTAAATGCTTCCTCCCCCCCACACCACTATCATGATCCGAATTCTACCTTGCAAGTCTGGCTAGACCAGAGGATGTACACTGGTACAGATAGGAACGGAAAACACAGGGAATCCAGGGCGGATGATCCCTTCTAGACCAGTGGTGAGTGGCGATACTGGGAGGGTAGAGGGATTTTGGATTAGAAAGAGGGAACCAATTACAAGGAACTATATGTGATCTCTCCCTGGGGGACGGACAACAGAAAAGTGGGTGAAGGGAGACATCAGACAGGGCAAGATATGACAAAATAATAATTTATAAATTATCAAGGGCTCATGAGAGAAGGGGGAGTGGGGAGGGAGGGGAAAAAATGAAGACCTGATGCCAGGGGCTTAATTGGAGAGGAATGTTTTGAGAATGATGAGGGCAATGAATGTACAAATGTGCTTTACACAATTGATGTATGTATGGATTGTGATAAGAGTTGTATGACCCCCTAATAAAACGATTTTAAAAAATGTGAAGGATATCTAATTCAATTGGCACAATAGAATCCAAAAGGAATTATTCTATATTCTACTTGGGTGAGTAGTGGCTGAAAGCCTGTGAACACCCTTCTAAACATAATTATTGGTCTCTCCCCCTCTGAAACCAAGAAAATTTAAGAAAATCAGACTCAAGGAAACAATTAGCTCAAAGGACTAATAGACCATATGAATAGACCATAGCCTCCAGGGCCCGGGAGCAGAAGGACTAAATGGCATCCAGGACTGACTAGATCAGAATCACTATAGAAAATCCTGCGAAGAGTAGGAGGAGGGGGTGGGGGAAGGTTATAGTAAAATTCAAAATCATAAAAATATACTAGTCTTAATTTCTGATATAGACTGTGACCCTTAATCAAACATCACCCCTAGAATGGAGCCCACCCTCTGGGTCAGCTTTCATACATGTAGGCCCAGGAAGGGTATCCTAAATCCGGTGGGGAATGCACTGCTGAGTACAATCCACTACACATGACCACAAGGGCAGCCTTTCCTCCAAAACAAAATTCAGAAGGCAGCAAGGAGCAGGAAAGAAAGATGAATGAAAACAGGGAACCCAGGAAGTGGGGAAAGTGCCGTTAAATTAAAGGAATTGGAACTAAGGTCATAAAATAAAATGTGTCTGAACTGTTGAATAGGAAAATGATTTTCTCTGCACAATATCACCCAAACCACAAGACAAACTTCAAAAAATAAAGGAAATATTGAATTGTGATCTCAGTCTCTCAGTCTGAGGAACAGTGAACCTAGTGGACATCCAGAAATGTAAAGAAAAATAAGCAATAAAACATGTCTGCATAGGGCGTCGATGGGATCAGGTATCAGGCATCAAGACCCAGAACAAGATATCGTATCCTTGTGAATTAGGGGGAGTGCAGAGTGGGGAACCAAAACCCATCTATGGACAATTGGACAACCCCTCGCAGAGGGGTTGCAAGGGGGAGGCAGGCCAGTGCAGTGCAGTGCAGCACCGATGAGGCATACAACTTTCCTCTGGTTCGTTGGTGCTTCCTCCCCACCTACTGCAATGACCCCAATTCTACCTTGCAGGTCCTACTAGACCAGAACATGTACACTGAAACAGATAAGTGCTGGAGACACAGGAAATCCAGGACAGCTAAACCCCTCAGAACCAATGAGAATGATGATACCAGGAGGGTAAGGGGAGGGTGGGTAGAGAAAGGGGGAACCAATCATAATGATCTTCTTATGGCCCCCTCCCAGGGGGACAGGCAATGGAAAGGTGGGTGAAGGGAGACATCTGTCAGTGTAAGACATGAAAAAAAAAGATAATTTGTAGGTTATTGGGGTTCGTAGAGGAGGGAGGGCGGAAGATGGGGTGAGGTGAACTGATACCAAGGGCTCAAGTAGAAAGAAAATGTTTTGAAAATGATGATGGCAACATATGTACAAACGTGCGCTACACAATAGATGTATGTGCTGATTGTGATAAGAGCTGAATGAGCCCCCAACGGAATGGTTTAAGAAAACAGAAAAGAAAAGAAACATGTCTGTGAATACAATTAAATAGTGTCTTAATAAATTAATTCTAATATTGTATGAGACTTAAAATACATGTAGAATTAAGGTATTTGAAACAATACCATATAAACTGGGAAGGTGGTAAATGATTTATCCAGGAGAAAAATATTTAATGTTCTATGGTTTATATTAACCACTACAAATAATAATAATAAGATATACTATGATAAAATGGTTATTATTTCCTATAAAGAGTCATCTTCTAAAATCCATGTCTTTCTATGTACAAGCATAATATAATCCCTGCCTTTAAACTAAAATGATGGCATAGTGCCCTTTATATAAGGAGTTTCATTTATTGGAAATCCAAACAACTGAGTTTTGCTTTAATACTCTTCATGTTTACAATCTAGTTAACAAAACATAAAGCTTTGCTAAAATAACTTTCCTATACAATAAAAGAACTCACTAGTTTGCTAGATCTGCTTTTGAATTGTATAGTTATAATTCATATATATAACACAAGTGGCTTGAGATAAATTTCCATATAAAAACACATTTTAGAAAAGGTAGGTATGGTCTACTTGTGTGCCTTTGGTGCACCGTTCCTCCGTGGACCAGCATGAGAGTCTCCAAATCTCGAATCATCAACCACAGGATGGTCACCATGTTGTGTCATAGACGTGGTGCCAGCTTAATAAGCAAGGCATTGAAATAAGATTCTTTCTACGTCTCAGAGAACACAGGGATGTGTGTGTGTGTGTGTGTGTGTGTGTGTGTGTGTGTGTGTGTTTATACAGAGACTAGGATTGAATGTAATATTTCAATCATACCAGAAAGAACACGAGTTAATATTTCATAGCTACTTAATCCACTCATTCAGAAACGGTAATGCAAATGTTCAAATATTTATGCTTCGTAGGCAAAACATAGTGCGCTGAAATATTGCATTGTGCTATCTTCTGCAACTGAATTACAATTCATTTCAGATCAGGTAACCAGAAAATCACGGCATTCAACAGAGGCAAGATAGTAATAGAGTCCTTCTACTCACACTCCTTTCGTGCCCTATTTGCCTCCTCGAATAGGATTAGGCTGTCCACTGAAGTCAGCAACGGGGGATTGAATGTAAAAAAAGACCGTGCCTCTCTCTAATTGACCTGTTCTCAGTGCCCAAACTGTATCGCAAGTAAAACGTGAAAGCTCTTGTGGTCAGAGTGACTCAACGCACAAGGAGCGTCTTCGATAGAACAGTTCCACTTCAGCCATAATGAAAGTGACGTGCAGGTTTTCAACGTGTCCTGTAAGACTACTGAAAAGTGCCCTAAGAACATGAGGAGGGTCCGAAGAAAAGCACATTTTGGTAATGCTTTTTATTCATTTTGTGCCCTTCTTTCTAATATTACTGCCCCCAGACTGCCGAAGCAGACAATGAGGTTCAGAGCAAAAAGTCAAGAGTGACATTTCAGAGTTAAGAAGCAGCCCTCAGGTGCCCTGCACGACTTGACAAAGGGATTCGGTCCTGCTCCACATTGCAGCTGCTTTGAAGTGCGGGGGGGTAAGCTTTAGGAAGAAGCATTTCTCACTTTCAGGCCCTGCCCTCTCATCTAATTTTTAATCACTTTAAACCTATCCATGTATTCTCTTTTGTCCATTTATTACTTTAGACCATCTGGGGACACTGGATGACACTTTAAGTACACAGATTGTGATCCAGAATCCCCTGATACTAAGCAGTGAGAAAGGTACAATCCCTTCCTGACATCCTTCCCAATTATGTACAATCTCCAGTCAATTATTAAAACCCAAAATATAGCAAAAACAGACAAATCCAAATTGATAAATATCCAGCAAAATAACTGACCAATGCTCTTCAAACAGGTCAAAGTCCTGGCTAGCAAGAAACAAATAGGGAATTGTCAAAATTCAATGTGGGATCCTAGAACCGAAAAATGGCATTAGGAGAAAAAATTCCTAACATTTAATACATGCTGTACTTCAGTTCATAGTATTACACACCTCAGTTTTGATAAATATTCTAGATTTTGTGGGATGCTATTATAAGGAGAAGATGGATGACAACTACGAGAGAAACCTGTACCGTTTATGCAATTTTTTCTCAAGTACAAAATAATCTATAAAAAATTAAATATACTCATGAAAAATACAAAGAAAAAAGTGCAAGGGTCTTTGAACTTTAATGTAATACAGGGTAGAATTGCTAATCAGGGAGACCAGAAAGGGCACAGGGAAGAAGAAATAGATGCAAGAAAAGAGAGAAGAAAGCAAAAACGCAGGGGGAAGGGGGGAAGGGAAGGAAGGAGGTTAAGAGGACTGGCGTGAGGAAGATTATAAAGCTATGCTTTAACCAACCACCCTAGGGTCATTGAGTCCATTTTGACACATAGCAGCCCTAGCTGTAGCTGTCAAGCCTATCCATTGTTCAAAAACCAGACGGCCGCACCTATCTCCTGTGGGGCAGCTGATGGTTCATACAGTCAAACTGGCTCTTAGCTATCCAACATGTGCTGATTCATCACTCCTTAAATCTGAGTTATGGATTTGTAACCCAGAAGCATTTATGGTCAGATAGTGGTATATTATGTGGTTTTATACAATGATATTTAGAAACAAATATATCTAGATTTTAAACATGATTTTACCACATATTAGCTATACATTTAAAGAGACATTACTTAATATCTCTGAGTCTCAATTTTTTGTCTGTAAAATGGAGATGTTAACAATTACCTCTTAGTTATAAAGATTAAATGAGATAACATATGCAAAACTCTTAGCTCATGTCCTAAATTTAGAAAATATTTGATAAATAGAAGCAATTAATATTAGCTCAGAAACCAACAGTATTTCGTGTACTTATTTCTAAAGCTTATGCTTTAAGTTAACTTGAAACTACAAATTATGCGCATTCCACGCACCCTTATCTGGATGTGTCCATCCTTCGAATGCAAATCATTTTCTCACAGCCTTCATAAACCTGCGACAGGCTCTCTAGTCTATAATCGTGTGATTGTGCAGTTGTGTAGCTATCCTTCATTATAATTTATATGTTACTAATCTTGCATCAATTAGACTACACAATCCTAGATAGTAGAAGTCATGTCTGTTTCCTTTCATACTTTCCCTTGAAGCAATGCTGAGCACACAGTTGTCGTTTAAAAGGCATGAGAGTATATGATTATGACACTTTAAACAGCTACTAGGAAATTCTGTCGACACCATAGATTGAGTTATTGAAAATTTAGAGACCTGTCAAAATAGAACTGGAAGAGGTAAACATATCTTTAAAAGCCCTTTAACTTAGAAGTAAAATCACTCAGAAACCTTTTCACTCCAAATGCAAAATAAATTAGATTATTTGGTACTGTCTCTGAGGTCTATGCCATGTTTATTTATTTGTTTTTATATAAAGAAGACATTTTAAAATAAAGTTCCTTTCAGGAACTTCCATAGACACATTTTCTTGGCTGAAATCCATTCTCTCTGGAAACTAACCCAAAATTCCTACTAACTTCCACACTCTACAAAGATATAATGGTCACATACAACATCAAAAAGAGCACATCATTTCTTTCAACAATTCCCTCACATAGCATTACAGTTTCTTAAGTGCTTTTAAGTGCATTGTTTCAATTGAGCCTCATAAAAGTTCTGAGAGAATGGCTGGAAAGTATAATTATCCCCAGTGTGCAGATAAGACAATTAGGTACACACTTGCCAAAAATCACACAACTAGTAAATTGCAAAGTGAAGATGCTGTTATAATTCAACAAATATTTATTCAGAGTCTCCCATGGTTTTCACCTGGATATTCTTTGAAACCCACAGATTTTTGAATTACAAAAAAAAAGTTGGTCTTGATTTCATCTCAGCTCAAGGAAGCCTCATGTGTATCAGAGTAGAACCTTGCTTGCAGGGTTTTCAAAAGCTGACTTTTTAGAAATAGATTGCCTGGCTTCTTTTAGAAGGCAACTTCAACTGGACTAAACTTGCAAACTTTCAAGAAACAACCAAATACATTAATCATTCTCACAACCCAGGGACCGGACTCTGTTCATATTGTGGTAAAGATTGTGAGAGTGACTATAATCATCCATTTAGTTGTTTATCTCCTCCCCTGGACTGTAAGGTCCTTGCAGGCTGGTATGTGTCTTGTACTGCTTATATCCAAAGTCACTTGTACCAACTGGGCATTCAATAAGCATTTGTAGAATAGATAAGTGGAAGTAGTTAAAAAATGATGCATAAAGGTATATTAACAGGCTCAGATCGACTGTTTTCGGTAAATGAATATGGTTGCTGTGAGTTGTGGATTTGATTCAGACTTGTGGAAAACCCACTTGTGCAGAATTTTTCAAGCTGTAGCTTTCAGAAGCAAATCAACAAGCCTGCCTATTTTTCCATTTTTTCCCACCCTTTGCAATTTTTTGCTCGATAGAATCTTCTGAGTCATCTCTGGGGAGGCTCAGACCACCAGCTTTTCAGCCAGTGACTGAGTGCTTCACATCGGGATCACCGTATTTTATAGCCTTGTTTCTTCCAGCAGAGAACATAGTTGTGGAAGACATTGAGACACGGCACTCCAGCCAGGGTAGCAATGATGAATCATGTAGATGAGTCAATAAGACTAGGTGATTGCAGAGGAGCATGAGGCCTGGTTTCCATCACATTTCTCAGATAAAGATTTTTTATCTGGACAAGTTTCAATATCCTCTGTCAACTCCCTAAGTTACTCTCACTTCCTCCAAAGAAAAGGAGAGACATGACCAGTATTGACCCAATCCTACCAAACTAACAGGAAATAATGGTCCTAAGTAAAACCAAGAGAAGCTCATTAACTTTTTTTTTATGATTTTTTTAATCAATTTATTGAGGCTCATACAATTTATCACAATACATAGATCAATTGTGTAAAGTACATCTATACATTTGTTGCCCTCATTATTCCCAAAATTCGCTTTCCT
>NW_022111372.1:90869500-90880174 GCF_000313985.2 Echinops telfairi
GCAGCACTGAAAAGCCCGGTCGATTGCATGAAGCACCTCACCTCGTGGGAAGAGCTGGAAGGAATCATGCTAAGTGAGGTAAGCCAAACGCTCATTAACTCTTATGGTAACATGCAGAATGGATTCTTCATGGACGCTGAAAAGTCTGCCCCTAGACTTTTCCAAGAAAACAATAGAACCCTTTCTGAAATGTTTTCCTTCTTGAGGCTACGTTGCCTATAGCATCCTCTAGCCTATTTCCTTTACATTAAAAAAAAAAAAAACATATTATGAGGCCCCCAGCACATTCACTGAAACCATATCTCCTTCTTTTAACCCATAGCAATCTGAACACAAAAGCCCGGCCTTCAATAACAGGACTCTGAAATGTTTGTAGAACTTGTGATTTTCAGGAAAGTTGACAGAAGACAATTATTCTCCATAGTGTTGGCATCATTTTCTCTATGTGGGAAAAATGCCAGTCACTAGTATCCATATCTAATGCTACACAACCGGAGTTGTTCCAGGAGGCTGTGCAGTGTGCGAAAAGAACACCAAACATGGACTGAAAGATATTGTCCTGGCCTTGACTCTGCCACACACTTCAGTGCAACCTCACAATCTGTGTCAACACTGAAAGGACATATGGAATAATTAAAATCAAAGACTGTCCACTAAACAAACATGGAATAAGACAGACTATTTGTAATGACTAGAAAACCCTTTTTTTTAATTGCAAAGGAAAAAAAAAATGATGCAAAGTCATTTATGTTTAACATGCCCTAAATAAAAATAACCAGCAGATAAGTTCACTGTTTAGACCATCTGTATCTGATAAACATAAGTTAAAATCCTGGCACCATCTGTTCATCTGGAATTTAACACTGTATCAGTATGCCAACTCGTAATTAGCATAGCAAGGACAGAAGCCTCACTCCTTAAGTTGAAACCATGCTTTAATGGGATGAGACAGCAGAGCCAAACCAACTCGGTTGGAAATTACTGTAGTATTTAATATTCAACTTGGTTAAAACCAAAAAGAGACATATAATTGGCAAATTCACAAGTAACCAGACGTCCACAATAGGAGAAACATAGCGCTCAGAAGACCCAAGAATCTAGGGCAGATAAAAAGGTACAATGAAAGGCAAATGGAAGCCGAAATTGTACAGGATTTCTATCCATCTAAGACTAGTCAATGACACCTGACCACCTAACCTACCACCATGTATTAGTTGTAGGGAAATTTTAAATTAGGAATCAAACAACTCATTAAGACACAAACCAGTGATGATACAATATTGCCAATATAATAAGTTCTTAAATTCTGGAACTTTTAAAATCAAAAGTCCTTACATTATAAATGAGGGAACTGGGGCCACATGTTAAATAATTTTCCCATGTTACCGCCAATTTCATAAAAAACAAAGCTCCTTTCCCCAGACAAATGCTCGTTCCACTTTGCCCCCACTCCCATTGTCCAAGAGTCTCAGCAACTGACATTTGCTTATATCTTCCTTTATGTGGAAAAAAAATAGTGTCAAATTGCTTTTGAAGCTAATCAGCTTGATCCCTTTTTGAATATCCCTGCCTATTTTACTATTCTAGTAGCCCTCTTAATGTAGCGAGGTACATGTTGGGCTGCTAACCTGCAGTTCAAATCCACGAGCCACTTCACAGGCAAAAGAGGAGGCTTTCTACTGCCATAAAGGTTTCTAGTGTTGGGAACCCACAAGGAAAAGTCTACTCTGTCCTATTGGGCCACTGTGAGTTAGCGTTGAATCTACGGCAGTGAGTTCGGTTTCTAAATTTGTACTTACTACAGTCAGCTTTATCTAAGATGGTCCTTTGTAACGTTTAGCTTTATGCAATAGAAGAAGGGTTGTTTATATGTTAATTACATCTATACTGGTAGTAGAGAACTACAGCCATATGTTTTTAGGCATCAGGTTAACTAATAAAATAATCTTTATTACCTTTCATTGTTCAAGGTTCCCTGTCTTTGGATACTCTGTTCTTTCTCTGGACTCTATGCTGAAGCCCCCATCCCCTAGACCAACACTCGTTCATCTTTGAAACCCCAGCTCAAATGCCACCTCTTCTCTATTGTTTTTATTGACTTTATCCAATAAATAAAAGCCTATTGTTTTCAGGTTAATTCCAATTGATAGAGACTCTATAGGACAGAGTAAAACTTACCCTATGGGTTTCCGAGGCTGTAAATATTCCCAGGCACAGAAAGCCTCATCTTTCTCCCACAGCGTTTCTGAGGGGTTTGAACTGCTGACCTCATGGTTGGCAGCCCAACACTTAACCCACTATGCCACTAGGGCTCCTTACATATCCAATAGGCAGAATTGGTTTCTTCTCCCTCTGCATTTTAAATTTGCCTCAGAGACAGCACTCATTAAATTATCTGGTGATTATTTGTATTGTGCTTATGACTCCACTGAATACTAGTAACCTAGAAACAGAGTGGATTTGGTGTATCTTCAACAACTTGTACCTGGATGGTACAAGTAATTAACCTGCTCAACTGCTAAAGCACAATGTCGAAGGCTGGAGTCCACCCCGTGCTATCTCAGAAGAAGGGTCTGGTGATATACTTCTGAAAAACATTCAGTGGAAACCCTATAGAGCAGAGTCCTACTCGGACACCTTGGGTCTTCTGGAGAGGCAACGGACTTGAGAACAATAGGTTTGGACATTTAGCTCAGCGCTGTGAATTCATGAGTTCATTTAACCTTATCAGCACCCCCCGAAGGTAGGTGCTGTCATTATCCTAAATTCACAGTCGATGTAATCTGGCATCAAAAGTTCAACTTGTGCACTGACAGCCACGCAAGGAATAAGTGGTGGGGTGAGCATTTGAACACAGTGAAACGACCTCTTCAGTTCCTGATCTATTTAGAAACACCCCATGAAAAAGCTCAGCACACCCACTGTGGCGCTCTGGGCCAAATACTAGAGGATTTTACATCTTTCACGCCTGGCTAGGGAAGCCAACTTCCGAGAGGAAAACATGAGACCCTCCAAGGAAAGCAGAAGTACGGACATCGATGAGCATCAACTAAGAGGAACGGACTCTTACAAGTTGAAATCACTGAACACGTATGTCAGCTGTATGCATCAAAAACAAAACGACACCCCCCACCCCCCACCCCCACCCCCCGGCAAGAGGGTTCCCTCTGGAAACGCAAAGTGAAACCCATTTTTTCCATCACCTTGGTGTGATGGGGTGTCTTCATGGGGCAGAACCGGAGCTCAGCCTGACTGAGGAAATATACTGTGCATATGTCCCAGCACTCTTTTCCTGTTGGCTAATTGGGCACCTTTCTCCAACTTCATTAAAAGGGACAGAGAAAAGTCAGGCTCCCTTTAGGGAGAAAATGCTTCTTGGTCCATCTCAAAAACATTTTTTTTCTCCACAGAAGGTTGTGATTTGCATGATTTATCAGCCTCTTTGCCCCGTGTAGTTTGTCAAGTAGTTTCTATGCACATTCTGCCCCCCACCCCTTTCTGTTTTGAGCTTTACAACCATCAGCTCTATACAAACATGACAACTATTTATAGCTCTATACCATTACAGGGTTGTTCCCCATTTTCAAAGCAAAATTAAAACAAAACCCTGAGGCTCGATCTCACCTGTGACTGGCCCTAGGTCAAAGCTAGTTAGGTACCAGATTAAGGTCTGAAATCCTGGCCTTCTGATCCCAAGTCCAGAGTTTCCCACTAAGCATCCATTGCGTTCCTGTTTCTTAGACATCTGGGTAAGTTAGCTTACAAACGACTTCATTGATTCAGCCTCTCTGATATTACCTAACTTGTGACTTTGGGATGGGAAACTCATGTGTGGTGAGTGTGATGCTATTTGACTAAAACCTGAGGGAATGAGGCAAAACTGTGTGCAGTTTTCATATAATACACTTCTCATAAGAGACAAAATGTGAACTTTCTCCTGTGGAGTGAGGTTGCAAAGAATGAATTTTTGAGATAGATGACCTGGGCTTTCCTAAAATAGAAAAGTTTGAACAATTCATCTTTACTTTGGGGTTTGGGACATCCGAAGGTAACATACAGAGCAAACAAATAACTCATTTCATCCCCACCACTGTGACTTGACTGTTAATACAGCACCTGTTTGGCATAGCATGATGCGGAATGCAAATGCTTGCATACAAAGGCAAAATACAATAATTAAAGATTATATTCCTTACAATGGATCATTTACTCCTGCTGTTATTATTTTCCCCTAAGCAGAAAATATTACGATTTGGTTTTAATCCTAGGAAACTTTTGTCTCATAAATACTACGGTTTCCTAGGTGCAAAGCAGATATTGCAGAGATTAAATACTGAGTACTAATTAGTGTTTTTTGATTCTGCTCTCTGTTCCCTCCCCTTCCTTAGTACTGACTGCCAGGATACAAGGGGATTTATCACAACCAGATAAAACCAGTCAGGACAATTCAAACACCTGGGCGATTTTGCCTTATCTTCCTAGGTAAGCTGCGTTCTTTTATAGCCATTATCTGTTCCGTTTATGGAAGATCTAGAGGGTGTAAAACAAGAAAAACCCACTGTAACAATGGATTCCATTTAAAGTGAAAATAATGCAATAGCATGGTCCTTTGGGAATGAGAATATGATGGACAGAACCTGAAGCCATTATCACTAAACTCTTTGTCTTTTACAATAAAAATGAAATAAAATGGAAGTGGGATAGGAAAAGAAAACTCTGTGAGCAACCCTGGCATGCAAACCTCAGAAATCATTTTTTTTTTTTCTTTTCCCAGTTGAAGAAGAAAACTATAATAGGCAAGACTTCTTATTGCTGGTTAAAATGGATATAGAAATAGAATTGGTTTTGACAATATCATGTCCTCTCAATGTAGGTTGTAACATAACGAGACGATGAATAAGGGGTCCTGGAGGCCCTGTGACATAAGCCCTGTCTGGCTAAGCAAAGTTGGCTAATCAACCCCACCATCCATGGAAAAAAGACCAGGCTTTCTGTTCCCATAAAGATTTACAGACTTGAAATCCTTCATAGGTTTGCTAGGACTGAGTCTTTGGCAGTGGCGTGTGTGTGTGTGTGTGTGTGTGTGTGTGTGTGTGTGTGTGTAGGGGGGGAGTGCAGACGGGAGGACAGGGAAAGGTGTTAAGGCAATGAACTAAAAAGGATAGGATCAGAGTTACACCAGGGATTGGAGGAACTGATAAGGACCACACACCGTCATCTCCACCTACTTCTACAAGAACACACACAAAATCTGACTTTCATAATTCGAGTCATTTTTTTTTTTAATGATTGATGCAGCTTCCTTTATGAGCCCAAAGGTCCATTTAATCAGAACCACGCCGGATACTTTGCAAAATGTTCATCAAAATCTGGGAGACAGAGTTCTACAAGAATTGAAAGAAAAGTGCTCTATCTAAATAAAGATCCCATGTTTTCCAATTGGTGTTAGGTACCATGGAGTCAGATCTGACTCACAGCGCCCTTCTGCGCAACAGAAGGAAACACTGCTCGGTCCTGTGCCGTCCTCACAATTGTCCTGATGTTTGAGGCCATGGATGCAGCCACTGTGTCAACCCATCTTGTGGAGGGTCTTCCTCTTTTTCCCTGTCCCTCTACCAACAATGTTTTCCAATAATGAACTAAATAATAATAATAAATACCAACCCTCAAACCTCAGGATCTACCGATGATTATATCCATGATGCTGCTCAGTAATTTGAGGCCACTTAAAAAGTGGACCCGAAAAAGGTGTGCTTTCCAGGACAGTAGCTAGCAGCTGCTGGCAGTGATTGAGATTTGATACAGATTTTCTAAATTGTGCTTAATTATGCTTATTTTAAATTCTGTCACATATAGAGTCAGTATTGAGTCGGAACTGACTCAATAGCACCTAGCAACATTTTAAATTCAAAATAGGAACAGGATAAGATATTTGAAAATATGTTTATGCAATACATATGCTGGAATAAAATATTCTTTCACATGAACTTTACCTATTTCTTATCTTTTCGAATGTGGCTTCCTAAAAAATCTTAAAATCACATGCATGGCTAACTTTATCTATCTACTGAATGAAGCTGCATCAAAAACTGCAGAATATAAATCTAACTTAGGGAAGAACTTCAGACTTTAGTGATCAAAAGGTGTTTATTTTCAACATCCCCAACCCCCAGAAATAACTAATCGTTTGGCTTTACAGGCTGTCATATATCACACAGAGGTTGAAAATGCAGGTTTTGGAAACCATACAGCACTCAACTCCACCTTTTACTTACTGTATGGTCTTGGGCTAGTTGCTAGCTGTTCTGAGCACATTGCTTTGCAACCTCATGGGAATTGTGGAGCTAATGCTCCCAGCCCATTAATGCTCCAAATCCATTAGCTATTACTATTGCTATTCTCATTAGAGAAATCTTTGTCATTTGAACATTCTTAGGAGAATTTCTGAAATTCCAAATGTGAATTTGAGAAAGATTATGATCTTATGGGGGTTTACTAAGGAAAATGAGGCTATCTTTTTTGGCAAACCATGAACTAGCTAGAAGAGTCCTAAATTGGGAACAACTCCCTCTTATACTGAAGAGTTAATGATATGACTAGAAGCCTTTATTCTTCCTTCGTGCGGCAGTTTCACTTCTGGAACACTCTGGACACAAGAGGAGAACAAAGAGAAAGGGAGCAGGCTTTGTCCCCCTCACAATCCGGCCCAAGGCCAGCCTCGTAGGGAGTACTCGTGAAGAGCAGTTTATACGAACATGGTCTTGGATCCTTTGACTTACCTAGTGGGAATAAAGGTTATGGCCTCCATTACTTAGTGAAAATGTACTTGGAAAGATAGACACAAACAGGAAATCATAATATTAGCATTCCATAGCAATTTAAGACAATAACATATTTATACATCTATAAGGCTGTGACCCTTCAAATGCAACATAAACTTTATAAGGAGAGGACTTTTTCATCCTGTAATTCCAATCACTGAACAGAATCTGGTAAAGAGCAGATGCTTAATGAATGTTTGCCAAATAACTGAATGGAGAGAAAAACTCAGTAAATCATATAGGTGAAAGGCAGCAATTTGTGAGCACAGTTCCAGGAAAGCGCACACAGAATCACACTGCTAGCTGTCACAATGAGCTACATAGCCGTGGTAGGGGGTGTAACACTGTTAGCAATGGAAATGGAAGGAAGACACTAATAAAGATGCTTTCTGGCGGCTAACTAATTGCAGTTGAAGCAATTACAACATACTGGGACTCTGTAGGAGAAAGGAGAAAGGACCCATAGGGTTTTCAGGGTTTTAATACTTACAGAAGCACACTGCACATCTTTCTACTCTTGATTAGCTGGGAGGGTAGAACTACTAACCTTTCAGTTAGCTGTGGAATGTTTTAACTACTGTGCCAAGGGGGCTCCATCTGTATATACTAGGCACCTACAAATCTCCCTATCACTCAGCACACATTAGAAGGCTCTTTGCCATGTACCTTCCATTTATTTCTCTGAACAGAATGTTTGTGTCCCTGCTTCTTTCTTGTATGCATATGGCAAAGCAAGGCTAACATAGCATGCCAGGCTCCACTCGATTTCCATATCTCAGGACATTCTTGTCCTTTCACCTAGAATGCTATTCCCTGTATTGTCTTTCTGGCAGAATCCTCATTATGTATGACTTTGATCAAGAATTGCCTCTTCAGGTAAAGCATCCTTCAGATTAGTTATCCTTCCCTTATCATGCAGAGTTAAGTCCTTTTCTTGTCTGTCGGGCTTTATTTCATTTCTGAATTTTAAAAGTATCTCAAGTATTCATATATGATGTACCCTTTCAGTTAGGTAAAAAGTTCTAGTTGTATAAACCAAATCAATTTATACTGTACATGATGGGCATACCTACTTTGGGGGGAAAAAGCAACAACAATAAGGCACCCAATTATACCTGCCTTTTACATAGTATTTGAAATATAGATCCTGCATCCAGCAGTTTCATTAGCTGTGATTTTTTTTTTCCTTCCTAATTGAAAACTCACTCAACTGGCTTAAATCCAATAATATCCACTTGAGGCTAAGTGTTTGCCTATTTCGGCATGCCTAAAGATTTTCATCTTTGTCTCAATTATATTAAATTTATGGGATAGTTGTTTCTTATTTCCAATATAAGCATTTTCATTTTCCACTCTGCTCATTTTTTATGAAATAATAAGGGCAAGATGCAATAAAATATTCAAATAATTATACAAGCACTTTCATACTGGCAAAGATTATAATGCAGCTGAAAGTGAATTCTCAATTGCAATTTCATATAGTACCTTTCAGTTTAGAACCCTAACACTTAGTAGGTAATTTTTTAGTCTATGTTGGAATAATGGCACATTTGATCAGCAATTAATACACAGAAATTTTAAATTCCTCAAGTATTTAACTGTCCATGAACTAGAAGTAATAAAGCACATGCTATACACAAGTTATTATACTTGGTGGGTAAGCTCCAGTGTTTCACTAACCAGACCCGAATCCCAGTGCCAATTTCTCCCTGCTTTGGAGTCTTGAACTTGATTTACCAATCCTTAGCCTTAATTTTTCTCCGTTAAATGAGGGTAATAGAGTTGTTTATGAGGATTGAGTATATAATTATTGGTGCTTTCAAAATTCACACAGATGATTTTTGAATATTCCCAACTTCTCTCTTCCAACAACCATGACTTCCACCCTCCCACAGACACTTTCATAGCTATACTCAGGACTCTGTTATCATCTCCTTGAACCTCCACATGTTCAATTTCAAAAATTACAAGGTGTCTCCAGATTTCCAGCACATTTGCTCTATTAGTAGATTCTTACACACCTATAATACCAACTAGTCTAGCTGCTATTGACTTAATTCCAACTCATGACAGCCCCACGTGTGCTCCATATATGAATTTCTTGAAGTAGCTTCCAGGCATTTCATTTGAAGCACCTCTGTGTGTATTCGCAACTCCAGCTTTAGCATTAATAGCAGAGTGTGTCATCTAATTATACCACCCAGGGATATCGTTGACTCCATTTAAAAACAAAAGAAAACATTATAATCAAGTTGTTTCCGACCTCATAGGAGAGAATAGAACTGTCCCTTATGGTTTCTGAGAATATAAATCTTTGCAGGAGCATACAGCCTCACCTTTCTCCCTCAAAGTAGCTGATGGGTTTGAAACACCAACCTTATGGTTAGAAGCCTAATGCTTAACTTGGACTCCTTCAAGTCTACTGACACTATACTTTTACACTGTCTATCATTGACTTCATGTTCTCCCTGTACCTCTTATTCAACTTAAAGTTGTCAATCACATTAATCACTCCCTTGCACATATCGTCACCATTGCAAAATCATATGTCTGCTAGCAAGATGAAAACTTGACTCCCTCCAGACATGCAGCTGGAAATGATTAAAGAAAACTGGACAAGCATGCTTACTGATCTCACTTTGAATTCATGCCCATTGATTTCAAGAAAGTCCCTATTTCATTCAGTGAACTAGGATGCCATCCGGGAAGCAGTCACTTGTGTATGTCGAGAAATCTGGAAGACAGCTAGCTGGCCAACTGAATTAAAGAGATCCATAAGTGTGTCCATGCCAACTAAAGGGATCTACCCAAACCAGGAAGGATCAAACAATATCATCAATGTCACATGGAAATAAAATATTTCTGAAGATAATTTGAAAATATTACAGGACTGCATAGAAAGGGAACTGAGAAATTCAAGCTGGATTCAGAAGATGGACATGAAATACGGGATATCATTGCAGATGTCAGATGGATCTTGGCTGAAAGCAGAGAATAGCAGTAAAATGTTTACCTGTGTTTTATTGACTATGCAAAGGCATTCAAAATATAAGAAATCATGGTTAACATTGCAAAGAATAGTAATTCCAGAACACTTACTTGTGTTCATGAAGAAACTGTATATAGTATAAGTAGCAGTTTCTCAAACAAGACAAGGGAATACGTTTGGTTTAAATTTGGGAAAGGTGTATATCAGGGTTATATCCTTTTTCCAAATTTTATGATCTGTATGCTAAGCAAAAAATCTGAGAGGGTGGACTATGTGAAAGAGCACAGCACCAGATTTGAAGCAAGGCTCATTAGCAGTCTGGGACTTGTAGATGGCACAGCTTGCTTGCTGAATGTGAAGAGGACTGGATATCAGACTACATCATCCAGCATAGATTACATCTCAATACAAAGAAAACAAAACCTTCACAATTAGACTACCAACCCCATCATAATTAGTAGTGAAAGGATTGAAGTTCTCAAGAACTTCATTTGAGACCAATGTCAAAAACCATGGAAGTAGCAATCAAGAAATCAAATAACATATTACATTGGGAAAACCTGTTGCGAAAAACCTCTTTAAAGGATTAAGAAGCAAATATCTCTCTGAGAACTAAGGGACACCTGACCCAAGCCATGGCATTTGCAAGCGTCTCCTAGGCATGCAAAACCTGGAGGATGAATAAGGAAGCGCAAAGAATAATGTGGTGCATTTGAATAATAGTGTTGGCAATAAATACCAATTAAATGTGCTATGGACTTTCAAAAGAATGAACAAATCTCTCTTGAAAATAGTACAATGAAAATGCTCCTTAGAAGGAGGATGACAAGACTTTATCTCATGTACTTTGAAAGCAAAAACTAT
>NW_022111372.1:90881732-90883015 GCF_000313985.2 Echinops telfairi
ACCCCCCAATAAAATGAGTTTTAAAAAATACCATCTACATGCTGATAACTCACACATTTAGGTGTGAATGAATGTGAATCTCATCCCTCAATTCCAGACCTATATATCCAATAGCCTATTCACTACTGCCACATAAATAAACATTTAATCAACATGTTCAGAATCTGAGACCATAATATTACCTCAAAAACGTGCCCTTTTCTTAGTCTTCCTCATCTTGATTAGTACCAATTTCCTTCTTCCTGTTGCTTAAACATTTAGTACTTATTCTTGAAACTGCTCTTTCTCTCATATCATACACCTATTTCATTAGCATATTTTGAGACCTCTATCTTCAAAGTGTTTAGAGAATATGACCATTCTTTTAACTTTTTATTAACATTATTTGAGTCATCATCTTCTCACAACTGGATGATCTCAATTATTGTTCAATTCAATTGAACAATTCATATTGTTCAATTCATATTGCTCTTTTCCTCAGCCTTCTCAGCCTGTCCTCATATGAGCAGCCAGAGATAAGTCCAGCAGCTAGTCTCCTCTCCCCACTGAGAAAGTTCAGTGTCATTCCACTAGGTTCGAGCCCATCAGTGGGTCCTCAGGAGAAAGTGGAGGCTTTCAGCCGGAGCAGAAGGTCTAGAGCATCAGAAGTCCCAGGGGGACGGTGTACTCTGTCTGAAAGGGCCGCTCTGCTGCAGAAGTGGTGCAGTGGCAGCAGGTTTGCTATCTCCCACTTCTAAATATTAGCTCATGGATATCAAAGGCCTGTAGTCCACGAACAAGTCCATGTAATTTCGCAATTACCAAACCTTTCTAGTCTTTGGAGACAGGTAACCTTGATCAGAGTGTGCATCTTGATTATATTATTTACTAGCTATGAACTTGGGTAAAGATATTCATAACAGTTTCCTCATCTATAAAATAGGAAACAAAGTGAGTCCACCTCTTAATGCTGCTTTGAAGACATATAGGAGCTATCTAAAAGAAACTGACCAGTTTTTAGAGAATAAAATTTTCTTTGAATGTTTCATTGTGCCTTGTTATTGCATATGGCCAGGCTTGCAAAGTAATGAAAAATTGTGATTAATTTAAAGTATATATGCCAGAATTATGTTTTCAAAGGCTCTCCCCAAATTCAAAACTAGGCAAGCTGATACTGAGAAGCTCAATTTTAGCATATTTCATGACTTTGTGTGACATTTTTTAATTCTCCCAATAGTTCAAACTTTTCATGATGCTGTTACACACATTGACCGAAAGGCAGGAGTCCAAACAGAACAAGGGGA
>NW_022111372.1:90883579-90889128 GCF_000313985.2 Echinops telfairi
TGGACTGCCAGGAGAACAACCAAATCTGCCTGTGAGGGTGTGCTGTCAGAGATTCCTTAGAAGCAAGGAGGCTGAGGCAGCATTTCATATATTTTAACCATTTTATCAGGAGAGACCCTGGAAAAGGACACTGTGTTTTCTCAAACAGAAGTTAAGGGACAAGGGGGCAGACTTTTGACAGACAGATTAACACCATGGCTCTGGCAGTGGACTCGGTCACAATGATTGTGAAGACGGCAAAGAGCTCGGTGGGACTTCATGTCATTGTCCATAGGTCCCTGTGGGACAGAACCAATTCAATGGCACCTGGTAACATTGCACAGAGAGGAGCCTGGGAAAACAAGTGCATGGCACTTGCTTTATTGTTATATTTTCTTTATTCCAGTGGGCTGGAACCATATCAGCACTCTCTGAGGTACGCTGTATGTGTATATGTGGGTGCTGTTTATATTTATATGTGGATGTACTCGCTCCTCATTTCTTAACAAGTGTGTGTGGGGAGAAGTATTTGTATATATACAACTACTCCCCAACTTACCAACATAGTTGTGTTCTAAAGACCAAGTCATTACTAAAAAAAAAACAATTTATGTAAAACCAAAGATGACTATATTTGATCACAAAATGGAGAATGATCACATCATTATATATCTGCCCAAATCTATCATGGCATAACTGTCAAATCACTGAGAATCATGGCCTAGCCAAGTTTATATCATAACCACTTACTCTACTCTCACCTTATTTGTGGCATTATTTATTATCAGAAGTAGGAAATTAATAGAATAGTAGGAAACGATAATAGATTGTTTACTCTTGTTGTGAAGATGAAATGTTAGACGGGAGAGTCAACGAGAAAGAAGTTGTTGGTAGATGGTGTGGAGTCAGCTCCAACTCCTAGTGCGTGTATGTGTAACGGAACAATACACTGTCTGACATCGCACCATCCTCACAACCTGTTCCCTGTGGGGGCCGACTGGTATTTAAAATTACTGTGGCATCACTTCCAATATTGCAGCAACATGAAATTCACCAAAAAATGACAAAATGACAGATGAGTAGGGAAGTCAGGAATAGGTGTATATAATGGGTATTGTATTTACACATGTGAGGAGGCTCCAAAAAGTTCAAACATAGATTCAATTATCTTTTAATTCCACTTTGCCACTATACTTGAAGCCCTCTCATATATATTCTATGTACAGGTGGGAATATGTTTACATGATTGTCATTATTTTTGGTATTGTTGGGAACATACTAGGGTAGGTCAAAAGGTGTTGCTACTAAAAAGAGTCCAGTTCATATAAGCATGGGTGTATTCTAAACAAAACATGTCTAAACACATTTGTTCAATGAGTGGATGGCTGCAGACACGTTGTCTCACTAATACATTTGTCTGAGTCTCACTAGGGTGCCTTCAAAAAACAACCCAAACAAGGCAGTGGCTTCTGATTGGATCTGCTGGGCCAGTTATATTTAAGCCAGAAAAGTCAGCTCAAAAAGTTATGGGCCCTACTTAGGGGAATTGACAGGCATAATCATGACAGATTTTCTCCAAGGACACAGGCTGACTCCAGGAACTTATAAAGAATAAGTTTTAAGGAAATTGAAAACTACACTTCTAAGGAAAGTAAGTCTGGAAATTTGATACAACAAGATCGCTTTTGTTTTGCTTTGTTTTATCATCACAACAATGCACCTGCTTATTCTTTGAGGGTCGCAAGAGCTGCCTTACAAGAATTTTGTTGAGAAAACTTGTCATATCCACCCTATAGACTTCATTTGTTTTTTCTCTTCAGACTTCTTTTTGTCGCCCCAAACTCAAAGAAAATTGGTGAGGAATAAAATGCAATTCCCTTGAGGATGTCAAACCTACCGCTTTGTCATGTGATAAAAAATAGAAGAAAGTAGAATTCTTCTGGGAAGGGTGAAGAGAGATGGAAATACTGCTTTCAAAAGTGTGTAGTCCTAGATGGAGGATTTGCCAAGAAACAATAGCTTCACATTTTAATCATTATCTTTAATATGGAGCTCTAAGATTTTATAGCAATTCTTTTTCACTTACCCTTATATGCCACTTCAACAATCTGTACACGTACAACAGTGACAATTATTATATTCTTTAAGTTGTGTGATCCTCACTCTCCTTTTCTGAGTTATTCCTACCCTAACACAAACTCACTGCCCCTTAAAAGTCCTATCTAATTTTTCAAGTTGTTGTTGTTAACTTGATTCTATATATTGATATTAAAAGGACATAATGCTCAAGACTAGAATTCTTTTCTAGCTAAGCTAAACTACTCTCTGTTTTTAAGAGGACTCAGGGGGATATTTTTTCTTTAAAATTAGGGCAATAGCTTCAGAAGTTCAGATAGCCTCCATGCTCCAGTAAATCTGGATTCCATGAGCATTTAAAATTCTGTTCTGCATTCCCCATCTTAAACAGGACGCTTCTGTGGACTCCTTAAACAGAATGGTCAACAGTCGTATTGAGCACCAGCCAGTTCTAGTTCAGTGTCACAGGTGCACAGATTCACCGAAGCCCTGAGACACACATTCCACTTCCTCCTCCTGTTCTTAACTCCCCTTCTGTTCTGCCAGACAGAAGAGAACAGTTATGCCCCGAATGGCTGCTTGTAGGCCTTCAGATGCCAGGCACTACACACTGAACTAAGAACAGAAGCACTAACATGTTATGAAACCAATTCACTGAGATAGCCTACAAAACTATCACATCCAAACTAAGGAATTATATCTCAGGAAGGCATTTAGTTGGACAGATGTAGCCTAAATAGCTATGTTCTATTTAGTTTTCTTCCTGTCATTGATGTAAATATATATCTGCCACACAACTTTTGCTATTTACAACTTCTTACAGGTGTATAATTTATCAACATTAATTCCATTAACCAGATGTGAAATAAAATTTCCCATTACATATTCTATATCTTATACATTTTTTGTTTTGCTTAGATATTTGGTTGAGTAGAAAAAAAGAAAAGATAAATTCTCTCTATTCCAACTGTTTTTGTACTGTGAAATCTTGTGCCTTTTCATAACTGTGGTACCTAGGAAATTAAATTCTTAAAAAGAATGATGTGTGGGAGTTTCTGGGAGATGAGAATATAGTTCTGTGTGAGTAACTGAGGACAGATTTTCAGATTTCAGCCCAAGTTACAAAAGCCCAACCCCATGCCACCAAGTCGATTTCAATTCCGTGACCTCCAGAGAAATCAGAAGGACGGACTCCTGGAGGTTTCCGATACTGTACAGCGTAGTTAATGGTAGCAGACAGCCTCAACTTTCTCGAACAGAGCAGCTGGTGAATTTGAACTACTGATCTTACAGATAGCAGCCATATGCTCAATGCACAGTACCATCCAAACCCCTTGATTTCAGCTTAAATTGGTTTCATTTTTGTTCAAGTTGTACCGTGGGAAAACTGTATTTACAAAGCTTGAGATTTGAAAGGAAGAAAGAAAATGTTTAAAAGTCATGCAGAGAATGTTGATCCCTGCTAGATGCTCTTCAGGGCCATGCTAGAGGCTCCCCAGGGTGGCTTCCGTTCAATCTTGTGAGGTGACTGCTCTTGAATGACTGCTTTGGGCATCGTCCAAGTTCATAATCCATGAGACAGCATGATGGTGCAGATCACTGCATTGAGGGTCATGGCGATCGGAACTTGATTTCTGCTTGTACTAATCATTTGGTATGATTGCAGGGACTAACAAACCCAGGTGGTACTGTCTGATAAACATTGGATTGCTCACCACAAGGAAGGCAATGCTAACTGCCTTGAGTTTGTGGGGTCATGGGGCCTATTGGAAAGTAAGTCCCATTATGACTCTGATTTCCATCAGTCCCCTCACACGCCCATCCTTGATACGAAAGGATGCACTTTTCTCAAACTTAAAGCAAGACCTCTGCGACCAGCAATTCTTAAACAGGCATCTATAATGCGACCTTTGGTGAGCTAATGTAATTTCCCTGAGCTTCGATTTCTTAACGAAGAGATTTTATGATGAGTTCATGAAAAATTTTACCTGGAAGAGGGTACAATACAACCCAAGCCAATTGTTGTGGGGTTGAGTACACCTGTGTTCTACCTGGTTCCAGTGGCTGGATTTTCTAAGACACACGGTCATAGTTTTCTTCTGTGCTGCTTTCTGGATGGACTTGACCCTCCAGCCTGCAAATTACCCCTTGGGTGTGTTAATCATTTGCAACCTAGGGACTTCTCAGTTTTCAATGAAGAACAATGGTTATTGTTGGCATCTCTGAATTTAAATGTGTCATTCTGTTTCTGTCGGTTCCAATGGACTTTAGTATCAAGTTATACAGCAATTATTTGGTTATGTTGCATCTAGTTGTTTTGAAGAAAACTTGCATTCCCATAAAAGGAGGCAAATTACCAATGCAAATAACAGACTATAAACAATATGAAAAGATAGCTGTGATAAAAAGAAAATGCTCCTGCTGTTTTTATACAGAAAGGAATGGCTGGTGTGAGGGATTATTTGCAAACACCCAGAAACAGACTTTCTCTTTGCAATTAGTTCTTCGAGTTAGGCCAGAAAGCACCACTTTAACCAAGGATTTTTACCACAATCCCTTTAGCTCTTTGGAGAAAATATACATCAGACTGATATAATAGAATAATATACCAATCTTAGGCTTTATTCACAATGTAGAAAACAATTCCAAATACTGAATAGAGAGCACAGAAAATTGGCTTTAGAGATCATTTTCAACTCCCTCCTTCAACAGAAATAACTTTTTTCATTTTTGTTGTTACAAAAAGTACAAACTCTATTAAATAACTTTTTGAAATATCCCCAAAATTTATTTATTACTCTTCATGTTTTCTAAACATTATCCTTTCCCTCGTCACCCTTCATACAGGTGTGGTCTGAGAAATAAACCTAAGTTTAGTGAAAACATGTGGAAGGGAACCCACGGCTGAGAACCTGGCCAAACATGCAAAAAGTCCATTTTTTAAAGGAAGAAAACTGGTCTATCATTTTTTTAATGTCTGGGTCAGGGTTTATTTCAGAGAGCTCTGCTAAGCCTTGAGTTTTGTGGAATTGCCTCCAAAGACTCCCAGACATAAAGGAAAAACAGGAAGAAGATTTCTGGTTCACACACAACTTCCTCGTCACTAAAAAGAGCTGTGCTTCCATAGGTTTCCTATGTAGGCTCCCATGTGGGACTCCCTCCAAACCCTTTGAATTCAAAGAGGTCGAACTGAATTGTGAAATCATGACCACTCCCTACCCCCCACAGGGTACTTTGATGTTAAAATCAAGTTGATGCTCTCCCTCACATAAAGGATACACTTCAAGCTCTCGTCGAACATCACAGCTTACTGGGATTCAGCCAGAGACTTTTTCTCCCCATTTTTGGCTGGTACCTTCTCACCATAAATGAACAATGATTATACATGTAAGGAAGTCTAAATTATACCTGACATACGTTTGATTGAGTGCTACCCAATCTCATATAATCATGCTATTGCTGCAGTCCTACTAAAACCTGTATGCTTACGTTAA
>NW_022111372.1:90890236-90894686 GCF_000313985.2 Echinops telfairi
GTGGAGAGCAAATGTTTTGAGAATGATGAGGGCAATGAATGTAAAAATGTGTTTTACACAATTGAAGTATGTATAGATTGTGATAAGAGTTGTATGATCCCCTAATAAAATGATTTTAAAAAGAAAAGAAAAATAAAATAAGCCCATTAGAGCAAATATTTTTTAAAAAGAAAGAAAAGATCAAAGTGGATGTCAGAAGAGACTCTGAAACTTGCTCCTAATTGTAGAGTAGCTAAAATAAGTAGAATACATGATAAAGTCAAGGAGTTAAGTAGAACATTTCAAAGAGCAGCTTGAGAAGACAAAGCTAAATATTATAACGAAATGTGCAAGGACCTAGAATTAGAAATCCAAAAGGGAAGAACATGCTCAGCATATCTGAAACTGAATGAACTCAAGAAATAATCCAAGCCTCGCATTGCAACATTGATTCTGTAGGCAAAATATTGAATGATGCAGAAAGCATCAAAACACGATGGAAAGAATACATCACTGTGCCAAAATGAACTAGTCGACAGCCACCATTTCAGGAGGTAGCATATGAGCAAAAGCCAATGGTGCTGAAGGAAGATGTTCAAACTACACTGAAGGCATGAGCTAAAAACAGGCTCTAGGAATTAATGGCATCCCCATTGAAATGTTTCAGCAAGCTGAAAAAGTATTGTAAGTACTTATTTGTCTGTGATAGGAAATTTGGAAGATGCTACTTAGCCAACTGACTGGAAGAGAGTCATATTTGTGTCCATTCCAAAGCAAGATAACCCAACAGAATACTCAAATTATAGAATGCTATCATTGATATTGCATGCAAGTCAATTTTGCTTAAGAACATCCAACAAATAGAGGAAAGAACTAGGAGGCAAAGAGCATTTATAGAGACCTAAATGCAGGCATGTACACATGTAAATATATTTATATATAATAATAGGGAAGTAGATCTATGTACATATACTGTATTTATAGGTTTAGTATTAAGGCAGTAGACAGACATTTGGCCTCTTCTTAAGTACTCTCTCAACGCAAGAACACTTTGTTCTAATAACCTGGCATTACATGATGCTCAGCTTCCTGACACACTTGCTGAAGACAAAAAAGGGTGCATAAGCAAATGTGGTGAAGAAAGCTGATGTTGCCTGGCTAGCAAAAGATATAGCATCTGAGGTCTTAAAGGCTTGAAGATAAATAAGCAGCTATATAGCTCAGAAGTAACAAAGTCCACATGGAAGAAGCACACCAGTCTGTGTGATCACAAAGTGAAAGGATAAGGTATTAGGCAAAAAAGAATAAAAAAAATCATATCATTGTGAATGAGGGGGGAGTTGCCCATCTGTAGACAACTGGACATCCCCTTATGGAAGGGTCATGGGGAGGAGATGAGCCAGTCAGGGTGCAGTACAGCCCCGATGAAACATACAACTTTCCTTTAGCACTTTAATGCTTCTGCCCACCCCCCCACCCCACTACCATGACCCCAATTCTACCTTACAAATCCAGTTCGACCAGAGGATGTACACAGGTATAGATAAGAGCTGGAAACACAGGGAATCCAGGACAGATAAACCCCTCAGGACTAATATTGATAGTAGCCATACCAGGAGTGTAAGGAGAAGGTGCAGAGAGAAAAGGAAACCAATCACAATGATCTACATATAACCCCCTCCCAGGGGGATGGACAACAGAAAAGTGGGGGAAGGGAGACATCGGTCAGTGTAAGACATGAAAAAATAATAATTTATAAATTATCAAGGGTTCATGAGGGAGGGAGGCAGAGAGAAAAATGAGGAGCTGTTACCAAGAGCTCAAGTAGAAAGAAAATGTTTTGAAAATGATGATGGCAACAAATGTACAAATGTGCTTGACACAATGGATGGGTGGATGGATTGTGATAAGAGTTGTAAGAGTCCCCAATAAAATGATTTAAAAAAACACACATAAGGAAAAAAAAAGATTGCAACCTATTTGAAACCTTATGGGGGAAGTTCTACTCTGTCTTATATGGTCATTATGAGTTGGAATCAAATCTAAGCCTCACAAGAAGATCCGTATCATATTATCTCTTCAAATTTTAAGTTGCACTATTGTATCATCTCTCTTTCATTTCATGTCTTTCATTTTTCATTTCTAATATACTAGCTGGTGTATGTATTACACACACACACTCAGGGGTTATACCTCCCCCCCAAAAAGGATACTTTTTTCAAAGCAATGTATTTAATTTTTTTTTACAGAACAACCTCATCACCTTCAAAGGATTCCCCATTAAACTTAATACATTTGTCAAATCTGCAATTCCATTGTTGGAAATATTTTCAAGCTCATCTGTTTGGATGGTTGACAGCACCACTCTCATTTGTTTCTTCACCTCTTCTGCTTTATCAAATTGCTCTCCTTTTATGTCCCTCTGCATTTGTGGAAACAAAAAGAAGTCACATGGAGCAAGATTGGGTGAGTAAAGTGTGTGGAGCAAGAGAGGCAGGCTGTTTTTTTGCCAAAAATGGGTGCACTGGGAAGATTGTGTGAACAGGCACATTGCTGTGGTGGCAAAATCAGTCCCCTCTTTGCCACAATCAGGCCTTTTTGGTTACACACTGTTAAGCAATCTTTTCAGAATCTCTAAAAAGAAAGCTTGATTAAATGTCTGACCCAATGGAATGAACTCCAAATGCACTCTGAGTCAACATTTTTGGCCATTCAAGGAGTTGAAGAAATTCCAGAATGAGGTTTGTCATCAATCGACATTTCACCTTTTTGAAATGAGAAAATGACTCATTGACTTGAGTTTTTACCATAGTGCTGTCCTTGTAAGCTGTGTTCAACATGACAACAGTTTCTATGGCACTTTTCCCAAGCCTGAAACAGCCACACGCTGTTCTCTTAAATCGGCCATGACAGAAAAACGATGTTTGAGCAAAACTGCTTTTCCAAAAATATTCACTATGATGAGAAAAAATCCTTCCCAGGTGACACCACTGGGTGCCAACATAGAGTTGCTAGATGCTCACCTAGTGGGAAAATGTGTACTAGCAAAGCTCTACCTAGCCCAGTGGAGCTTTTTTCTGTTTGGGAGGAAGGGGTACTCCCGTGTGTGTGTGTGTGTGTGTGTGTGTGTGTGTGTGTGTCTGTGTGTGTCCAACTGGAGACTGAAGTCAATTGCTTCTCCATGAGAGGTGATCTTAGTATTTAATAGTATATGGGACAAGCAAGAGGAAGAGAGAAAAAATAATTCATTGACTGTCTACAATTCATCAGACGCTGTGTAGGGCACTGGGAATGCAGAAGGGCAGGGCAAGTATAATTCCCTCTCCTCTTGAACCTTAGAATTAGAAGAGAAAGAGGGAACACGGAGAAGAGGGAAGGGGAAGGGGAAAAGGGAAAGGAGGAGGGTTAAGCAGTGGGGGCGGGGAGGAGCTGAAGGAGAGAGAGGGAGGCAGATAGCCAATAACCAAGCAAGTCAAGTAATTATCTACACATGTGAAGAGTGCAGAACAGAAGTAATCCCATGCAGAATCCTGGACAGATGATCCCTTCAGGACCAGTGGTGAGAGTGGCGATACCTGGAGGGTGGAGGGAGGTGGGGTAGAAAGGGGGAACCAATTACAAGGATGTACATATAACCTCCTCCCTGGGGGACAAACAACAGAAAAGTGGGTGAAGGGAGATGTCAGACAGTGTAAGATATGACAAAATAATAATAATTTATAAATTATCAAGAGTTCATGAGGGAGGAGGAAAAAGAGGAGCTGATATTAAGGACTCAAGTGGAAAGCAAATGTTTTGAGAATTATGATGGCAACAGGTGTACAAGTGTGCTTGGCACAATGGATGGATGGATGGATTGTGATAAGAATTGTATAGGCCCCCAATATAATGATTAAAAAAAAGAATATTACAAACACAATCAGCAATAACTAAAATAGAGTGTATGGTCACATATATATGTGTATATGCATATAAACATATATATGGGCAGGTATGCACACAATATATACAGACAGAAATATCTAGGTACACATATATACTCAAGGAGGACACAGTTAGTTACAGATGCTTCTTAGACATAACCAAATGTCTCACAACATTGGTTTTCTGGTTTTGAAAGCTTAGGACCTTAAGCTCATGAGACAACTCAGTCGTCTGGCATAATAAAGTTTTCAGAAAGTCCATAATCTGCATCCAAATGAAGAGAGCAGCATCTGGAGTCTTAAACCTTTTGAGCAGCCATCTATGATAAAACTATTGATCTCTACTCCTTAAGAACATTCGCCCAAAGCCCATCTGTAGACACTGGAACATCAACCCACAGAGGAGTCACAGGGAAGGAATGAGTCAACCAAGGTGCAATATAGCACCAATGAAAATCACAATACAGTGAACCCTCGCCACTTCGCGCTTCGACTTCCGCGGCTTCACTCTATCGCGGTTTTTGCGTAACAGCGCATGCTCTGTCATT
>NW_022111372.1:90898295-90919700 GCF_000313985.2 Echinops telfairi
TGATTCTGATCTAGATGACCACTTGTTTATCTTCATGCGTTTAAGATCCCAGATGCTGTATCTTTTGATAGCCAGGCACCATCAGCTTTCTTCACCACATTTGCTTGTTCACCCGCTTTGTCTTCAGTGGTTGTGGCAGGAAGGTGAGCATCATAGAATGCCAATTTAATAGAAGAAAATATTCATGCATTGAGGGAGTTCTTGAGTGGAGGCCCAATGTCCTTCTGCTACCTTAATACTAAACCTATAAATGTATGCACATAGATCTATTTCCACATCCTCATATATAAATATATTTGCATACGTACATGCTTTTATGTAGACCTCTATAAATGACCTTTGCCTTCTAGCTCTTTCCTCTATTTCCTTTGACTTTCCTCTTGCCCCACTCATGCTCAGTCTTCATTTGGATTTCAGTAATCCCTCTTAGTTACATTACCCTTGATCACACCCTACCAGGCCTCCTACACCCTCCTCACCACCGATTTGGATCACTTGTTCCCTTGTCCCTGGATTTGTTTAAACCCTACCTTTCCCCCCACCTCCCTCTCTCCCATGTCCCCCTGGAACTGTCGGTCCCGTTGTTTTGTCCTCCAGATTGTTCATCCAGCCTATCTTATTTAGACAGACCTGAGGAAATAATATTATGCACAAAAACAAGACAGAGTAAAATCAAGCAACAATATACAACAAAACAACAACAACAAACCAATGACAAAACAAAACAAGAAAGAAAAGCTTGTAGTTAGTTCAAGGGATGTTTATTGGCCTTTAGGAGTGTTTTCCAGTCCAGTCTGTTAGGGTACCACGCCCTGGCCCCAAAGTCCACCTTCAGCATTCCCTGGAGACCTCGCAGCTCCATTCCCTTGCTGTTCTGTTTCACCTCCTTAGTGCTGTATGAATTGTTAGAAGAGTTGTAAGAACCCCCAGTAAAATGATCTCTTAATAATAATAATAAAAGAATTTGGGGAAAGAAAAAAAAAGAAATAACCACATGCTGAGTAAAATATCTGAGGGGACATTGGCTAGTTCAGCTGGGATGACAATAGAAGGAAATCCCTGAACTTAAAGGGTGAGTAGGATTCAGAAGGATGAAAGGTGAAAGGGATTGTATTTCAGAAAGAGACACGAAAGACAGTGCTCTGATGGGAAAGCGCTCAGCCTACTCCAAGCACTATCAAGAGGCACATGCCCTGGGTAGCTGCTGGTGGAGGCGTGCCTTGAAAGAGGGCCTGAGGGCCAGCACAGCGTCATGTCATATGCTTTTCCTTTCTCTCTGGTCATGATCTGTGCAGACTAGTCACTCTGAGCCAGGCCAGGGGCCTGGGCTCATTTCTAATTAGACTGCAATCTCTGTGTCTCCATCTGGTCCAAACACATCTTCTTGTAAGGTGAACTGAAAACAACTAGAGATGCGGTTCCTGGCTTCTGATGGGGAATCTAATGACATGGCAGAACCTGGGCTCACTCCTCACAACACTGCTGTGAAAGAAGCCCTTATCCCCTCTTACAGATGAGTGACCCTAGGTGTCAAGTGGATACAAGATCCACCCAAGTATGTGCTGATAGGAAGTGACAGGATGAGGGTTTTCATCCAACTGGTCCGAAGCGATTCATGCCGTTCACCATCTCTTTAGTTTCCCTTAGAAGTGCATCCATAGAGGGAAGTAAAAATCAAATAAAAATGGGGAGGGGGCAAATTTCAATTTACATTTCTGTAAAATGTTGTGTTATGGTTTCATTCAACTCATGTATTTGTTCATTCAAATAAAACTTTTCAGCACTGCTGTGTGTTCAGAAGAGTCCTGGTTATTGGACATGAATTGATTGAAAAAGTAAATCGGTAATGCTTAAAGTTATAATAATAATTCCCATACTACTTGTATAATATATAATACTATTAATTTAAGATGTGTATATGTATTTTAAACTATGTAATATAAGAGGGTTATAAAGTCAATGTTTTCATCCTTAATAAATTATATGGATTATATAATTGAAGAGGTCTGGTGACACAGGGAGGCTGTCAGGTTGGCATTGGGCTATTAACATCCATGTCAGTGGTTCAAACCCACTAGCAGCTCCACTGGAGATAGATGAGGCTATCAGCTCCTCAGAGTCGACTTGACAATAGTGGGTTTAGTTTATGTGGTTTATGGTAGCGCAGTAGTTAAAGTGTGGCTGCTGTCCAAAAGTTCACAAATTTGAGCCCCTGGGAAATGTGGCAGTCTGATTTCATAAAAGTTTACACCCATGAACACCCTATGAGGCAGTTCTACTCTGCCCTATAAGGTCACGAGTATCAATTCCAAGGAAGTGGGTATTATAGAATTATATGATAAATCAATTATTATATCTAATTATATTATAAACATATCGTATAAACTAATTACATAACAAATCATTGTAAAATTACAGATATCATTAGAAAGTATTTTTAAGATCAGTTACCAGTCATCTAGTCCAAAATTTAGATTCTGATTTTTCACAGTGTTTTATAAAACAGAGAGAGACTTGAACAGAACAGAGACTCGAAGCATTAAAGAAGAAAAATAGGAAGATTTAGTAACTATAATCACACACACACACACCTATGCCTGGAAACACAACAAATGACATGCATGCTGATGATCAGAAGGCTGTCCTAAGTTATTGTAGGAAATAACTTTCATGACTTCATCAGTGAGTATCTTAAAGTCAAGAAATGCATAAAAGACTTAAGTATTTTTTCCTCTCTTACTATCAATATTATCTGACCTAATTTCCTGATCCCCCAAGTTCAGTTCATGAGTCTCTCTCTGTTCTGCTCTCAACTTGCCCTTCACTGTCACACTGGATTGAAATTGCCCATTTACCAGTCTGATCTCGCCCTAAGCTTCAATTCTACTTAGTTGATTTGCGGAAGGCTACAGTGAACAATGGGAGCCCACTCCCTTTTGAGTATTGACGTAAATTCAGCTTCTGTTGAGTTCAGTCTGGCAGATCACTGGCGATGTAAAAAGGTTGGCCCTCAAGAAAAATGTGTTTGAAAAGTGAATTACTAAAGCTCTCCTAACCTGTTCAGAGCAGTCTCACCTTCAGGGATGTGCCCTGGCATGGCCTTACTGAAAATTGAGGACGAGGACCACGTGGTCATGTGGCATACCCTCACCAAGGTGGTCTAGAGGCCCCAGAACGCTCCTGTAACCACAGTCCTTTTCCTGCTTCTGCAGTCCCACTTCCAGCATTGAGCTGATGTCATCAGGCTTTCTTTGTTTTCCATGTTCTGTAATTAGAAATGTGGTCTGAATCCTTGGGACACCATTTTGAGCTCACGTTGATGGCCTCTCTCCTCCAAATGACTTGTTGTTGTCCCACCTTTGTCCTTTCTAAGACTTAATAAAGGAGTACCTAAAACGTATTTGATTCAGGAGTTCTTTTCCACACTAGAGGACAGTGACCACATACTTGAAGAAGTCACCAGTGAATCTCAATGCCATGTTGGACACAAAGCAAATGTCCAATATATGCTGCACCCGCCACTGCGGGGACATGTATACACTTAACACAGGCCAAGCAGTGGACAAAGCAAGGTCACAGTGACTGGCATTTACTCCGTGGCCAGCAGGTAGTGGTTAGCACTCCCGACTAATCAACTAAGTCTTAATCTGCCTATGAACAGAGGCTATTCTGATGAAAGGCTGTCAAAATGTGTCAGTAAATGAGGGTGTGTGTGTGTGTGTGTGTGTGTGTGTGTGTGTGTGGTAGGATTTAGATGAGGGTTTGAAGTGCCAACAGTGTCCAATCAATGAGGTCCGTGCAGTGTTAATCACTTCCCTGGCAGACTGTGGAGAAGCACTAAAAATGCATTAGTATGAGGACTTTGTGAATCAGAGCCCTGCTCTTTGAATACAGATAAACCATTTTCTACCTATCCCAACTACATAGTCCTTTAAAAAGATACTTTCTGTAAGATTGGCCCTCGTTAAATATGAATCGATAAAACCTTTTCAAATAAATAGCTTAGATTGTTGGACATCCAAAGCAGGCCTCAAAAGTTTCCTTTAAAATGCAGGAGGAAGCATCAACATTCTCGATCCCACAGGGAGAAAATCCTTGCAAAGGTGCTTATTTTCTAAGGCATACTCTTATTATGCATATAGTAATTAACACCATTCTCTTTGGTTGCAACTTGATACATTAAAAAATAATAATACTGCATACGAGTATCCCTCTGTTTAAAAAATTTATATCTTTGATCATTTTTCACCTAGTTGACTAGCCAGCAAGTTAATGAAACCAAATTTCTTGTTCCATTTGGATTACAATATAAATTGGAAGGTGCGGGGCCATAGGAATGTTCCTCCACAAATGCATTCAAATGTTTAACTTACAAAGAGTATTCAACAGTAATGCCTGAACAGTCCTCAGGTAGGCTAGCTGGGTTTTGTTTGTTTGTTTGTTTGTTTGTTTGTTTGTTTCACTTTTGGGGTTCCTCAGACCGCTGCAACATTTCTTGAAACCCAAATCCTGCCTTGACTCTGCCACACTCTTCCCACTCCAAACCCGCTTTTCCTTCTCCTAATCCCTGCAGGTTCTGCTGCCCGTGTACAGAAAATTCACCGTCCCCAGACCTTAGCTCCCCTTTCTCTAGTTAATTGCCCAATAGTGTTGATCAGGACAATCCCCAGTAGTGTCTGAAACCCCATAATAGCTAGCCTGAAACTCTTAAACTCTTCACCAAGTTATGTACAACATGTCATCTCTGATTTTCATGGATATAACTAGTTCCCAGCCACATTATATCAAATTTACTTGGAATTAAAGGCCTCCATAAATTGGGGTGGGGAAGTCATCATAGCTTTCAGCTTTGGAATAAAGGTGATGAATAAAAAGTGAAAAGCATGCATTTCTCTACACGGGGCAGCTTTTGAACAGGCCAGGTGGTAACCGCCCTGCATTAACCCTCCTATTTCCTTTAAAGGCCACACAGTCCTGTTACTCACGGTGTGAAATTTTAAAATGCCTAGTTTTCATTTCTGGGGCAATTGACATGAGCCTATTGTCAGTGGCATACTCAATAACCATTTTCTGTCACTTGAAGGAGAAGGCTCTCTAGGCTGAGATGCATAAAAGGTTATTCTAATTCTACAGGACTGGGTATGCAATTCAAATTGCATTCTTAATTTTCCCTTCTACCACATATTACCCTAAGTTCTGAAACACCGCAGGTGCAAAACAAGGTGGGAGGAGGGCAGAGGGAGTTGCTATGAATGATTTCCATTCTTGAAAAGCTAAGGGTAAGGAATGAGTGACCTCCATGGGAAGATTTTTGAGGGCCTCAATACTTTCAAAGTCAATTAAAATGCATAGCTCGAGCTTCCTTTTTCAAATCCACTTCTGGATCTTTTTGTTTGCTTGTTTCATGGTGGGCAGAATCAGCAGACTGGGGACAGCGGTCCAGAGGACTATCAGAAAGAAGCAGGAAAGTTATTTAAGGAAGTCCTTAAACAACAAATCATTTCATCCAGAGGACTAGCTCCAAAGGTCCTAAACCCACTGCCATTGGGTTGTTCCCAACTCACAGTGGCCCTATGGGACAGAGTAGAAGTGCTCCGGGGAGTTCCTGAGAGTGTGAACTTTGTGGGAGCAGAGCTTCATCTTTCTCCTAAGAATGGCTGGTGGGTGTGACCAACTGCACCCCCAGGACTGCTTTCCACAGCCCTGCCACTCACTTCTCAGCACTTGGTGCCACACTCTGCTCCACACCCTTTCCACCTCTCAGCTCATTCGAGTCTCACAGTAACCTTGGGAAGCAAGTCCTTCTTCTCTTTGCTATTGCCGTCAGCTGTCATGGGGTTGGACCAAACTGGTTCTCCGCCCTCCCTTGACCTTGATATACTGCTGTGACCCACAGGTTTCCACGGGCTAATTCACGGGTAGATCACCAGGCTTTTGTTCTTAGCGTCTGTCAGTCTGGAGGCTCCACTGCAACCTGCAGCATCATAGACAGGCATGAGCGTCCCCTGAGGGACAGGAGTCGAAGGCTGTGCATGAAGCGCACCGGCCAGAATGGTCCTCCAGATTGTCCAATTGAAAGGCAAACCACCCCTGGGCCTGAGTACTGTTGTCATCTTCTCCATTTTATTTATTTTTTTATTTATTTTTTTGTCATCTTCTCCATTTTATACAGAAAGCGACGGAGGCACAGAATTAGAGGAATTTGCCGATGACCAAATAGCCTCATTTACTCTTCCTGTCTAAAGTCTAAATGCTCACCCACCATGGTTAGCTTTCCCTGGCATTAGAATACCTGAATTCTCTCAGGGACTGTGTGGTTTTTGTTGTTGCTGTTGTTTGCTTTGTTTTGTTGGGGGAGGGGCTTGATAATAAGGTATGGTCATTCACTTTTACAGGAAGTGATACTGTTATTGCTAGTTGTCTTTGGGTCAATTCTGACCCATGGTGACCTCATGTGCACACAGGCCCTGCACTCCATAGGATTTTCCAAGCCGTCATTAGAAGTAGATCATCAGGTCTGTCTTCCAACTACCTCGAGGTGAGTTTGAACAGCCAAACTTTCAGGTAGCTGCTGAGCACTGGACTGTTTGCACTACCCTAGGATGCAAGGAAGGGATGGAAGGAGGGAAGTGACATTTTAAAACTAAGCAAAGGAAAAAGGTGACCTGGCCAGTCTCACAGTGCCCTTTGCAGTCTGGAAGAGTTCTTTTCTCATTAGGGACCTGCGCTCAACCCTGCAGCACTTTCCCAAACCCTGTGTCCCTCCTGTATTGATTCCGAAACCCTTGCCCTGCAGGAATCTCCCCAAAGTAGACCTCATGACACTTCACTGCAGGTAAATGCTGAGCTACCATCGTGGTTTAAGTGCTCAGATGAGAGCACTACATCCATTGAGAATTCAGATGAGAATTGCTTAGCCCCAGGCCTGAAACCCTCACTGAGTGCTGGGTAATACCACAGTGATCTGTATGGTTCGCAAGTCAGACCCACCAGCAGCTCTGAGAGAAAAGAGTGGGCTTTCTCCACCATGATCCACTTACTGGCTCCGAAATCCATGGGGGTTGCCATGAGTCAACGTGGGCTCAACGGCAGGGAGTTTTGCCGAAAGCCTTAATCAGGCCATCACTGCTCTCCGGTTCTTCTGTAAATAGGTAGTGAAATGGGCCATTCCAGAGAGTGGCCTCTAGGACCACAACAGAACTCAGCAGTGGGCATTTCCTGTTCCCTTTTTTAAGGAAATATTTTGAGTACCTCTCTTTGTGTCGGGTACCATGACAGGTATGATAATGAACAAGATAGACAATGTTGATCTTCCCAGAGTCTAATGGTGGAGAGGCAATTCTGTTAGCAATTATAATACAGTATCACTGTATTATTACAAGATCCTTTGGGGCAAAGATAAAATAAGGGCTACCTAGTCCAGATGTAAGGAGCCCTGGTGGTTAACCACTTAGCCACTAACCAAAAGGTCAGCAGTTCAAACCCCCCAACCACTCCATGGAAGAAAGAGGTGACCATCGACTTCTGAGAAGAACACAACCTTGGAAAGCACGTGGGGCAGTACTGCTTGGTCCTAGCCACATGCTGTGAGTTGGAATCGACTGGAAGGCACCCAACAACAACCAGGTCTGCTAAGTTAAGAAAGGCTTCCCAGAAAAATGAGCCCCTGAGGTGGAACTTAGAAGTATTCAGCTGATCGAAGCAGTGGCGACAGGGCTCCAGGCAGAAGGAACACAGGGTACTAAAAGCTGAAAATGAGTGCACAACAGCATCCGGGAACTGAATGAACTCTACGATGGCTGAAGTTAAAATACAAGGGATGACAGCTCAAAAGACTGAAGAGGGAAGCAGAGGTCATTTCATGAAGGGCTGTGATTTCATTTTCGTATTTTATTACAAGAACAGTTGTAAAGAATGAAAAATGTTCAACCATGAAGTGTCATGGCAGGATGGCCTTTTACAAAGCTCACTTTGTTAATACCATGACCATCAGATCTAAAGGGGACAACACAAGATAGGGGCAGGATGGGGAGGGCAATTTACATTTCTTAAAGATCGGAAATTGATCTTTGAACTGTGGTGCTGGGGAAGAATATGAAATGCACCATGGCCTGCTAAAGGGAAACACAAATCTGACTTGGAAGGAGTGTGGCCAGGCTGCTCCTGGGGCCCAAGATGGCAAGCCATTGTCTTACATACGTACTTTGGACACGCTGTCAGGAGAGACCAGTCCCTGAGAAAGGACATCATGCTTGATAGAGTGGAGAAGCGGGCAAAAAGAGGAAGGCCCTGGATAAGATGGGTGGACACGGTGGCTGCTCCAGCATAGGAACAATGGTGAGGACGGGGCAGGACCGGGCAGAGTTTCCTTCTGTGGTGTTCGGGTCACTAAGGGTCAGAATTGACTTGATGGCACCTCACAAGAACAACAAAGTTCAAATCCATCAGCAACGCCACAGGAGAAAGATGAGGCAGTCACTTTGGTAAAGGCTTACAGCCATGGACACCCTAGGGAACAATTCTACTCACTCTTTTCAGTAGGGTTGCTGTGGGTCAGAAGCCACTCAATAACAGTGGCGTGAACGTAGCCTAGAAAAGCAACGCTGCTGGCCTGGACCAGACTAGCCCCAGTGAAGGTGGGAGGGTGGATCTGAAAGTGATGAAGAAAACCATAGGACTTGTCCGAGTGGAGAAAGCAGGAAGGGTGTCCACAGGTTTTATGCCTAGGGCATCCAAGGGGCTGGTGACATCTTTTCCTGAGGTTAAATAAGAAAAGATTTGGGAAGTACAGAGGTTCGTTTACAGGACTGTCAGCACACTTGAAAGAATCCAAGAGAACTCCGATGTACAATGAGACTAGCCAAGACGTGAGCTTTGCCACCCAATATGACTCCTCCTTTCAGGGAGCATGCCTCAATGCACACAGTAGGGGGCTCCCTGCCCCCGTCATTGCAGCCCTGTCCAATGACAAGGCTAGAAGTGGCATCCTATGTAATTCTTGATGAAAGGAAAAGGAAATAAAGACTCCTATTCTTGTTGTTGTTAGCTGCCCCTGCCCCAAGGGAATTCTGACTCATGGCCACGCACTCTGTGGGGAACACAACTCCTTCATAAGGTTGTCAACCCTCTTGGAAATACAGTGCCAGCTCTCTTTCTACATGCCTCTCTATTGTCTGCTATAGCATCAGAATCAATTTGAGCACTGGAGAGTAGAGACTCGTGCCATTTATTTATGTGAGGCATTTAAAGAGAAACTCACAATGAGAACAGACTTTTGCCTGCCTCCATAGCATACACTGCAGATTAAAAATGGACTGGCTACCACCTAAAACGATTCTTAAGGAATTCCGTGTTGTACTGGATGGCCAACCACAAAATTAAACTCACCAGTTGCTCCGAGGGAAAAAAGATGAGTTATCCTCTCCCTTGAGGATTTACAGTCTCAGAAACCCTGTGTTGTTGTTGCCGGGTGCCATCCAGGCAATTCCAATCCACGGCACCCCTCTGCACAGCAGAATGAAACGCTGCCAGCCCCGCACCAGCTTCACAATTGCGCCTTTGCTTGAGTCCGTCGCTCCAGCCACCGTATCAATCCACCTCCTTGAGGGCCTCCCTCTTTTTCCCTGCCCCTCGACTTCCCCAGTCATGACGTCCTTCTCCAGAACTGGTCTCCCCTGAAAACATGCCCAAATATAAGACAAAGGCCCGCCACCCTTGCCTCTAAGGATTATTCTGTCCAACCTTCTTCTAAGAAACGCTTTAGAGCAGTGACATTCTGCCCTCAAGGGTTTGGGTGAGTTGAAGATAATCTAGACAGTGAGTTTTGGGGGAATGAAAATTTCTAGTCTAAAAATATTAAACTTGGGCCTGATCCAGCCTCTGCAATCTCTGTTCTGGATCCAACAACCAGTTCACATAAAATACAGGGGCTGGAATGCCATGTTAATAACATCACAGAGGTCATGGTGAAGGTCCACCAAAACCCAGAATGTGGGATAGTCAATATGACAAACACCTGTTCTCTGAAAACAAATAAATGGTAACAAGATGAAGGCAGAAACGCAGTAAGTGGAGGCATAAAGGTACAAAGAGACTGAAAGAGAGGGAGATTAAAAGAGAGTTTAAGATTTGCATTTTATCATTTGTTATATATGCTATAGGCAATATATATATATATTTTTTAATTTTATAAAAGGGAGAAAAGACTCATAGCGACCAAGAACAATAAAGGATGGACTTCATTTTGATTTTGATTCGAAGCAACACCGTTTGAGAAAATATTGTGAGGAAATCAGGCATATTTGATATCTGAGTGTCAACTAAATATTTAATGATACTAAGATTCATTCATTTGTGTGTGTGATAAAAGTATGGCATTATGGCTTTTTTAAAGATGTGTGGTATTTTAGAGATATAACACTTTAGTAGATGAATGAGCTAACTCATAAATTTGCTTCCAAATAATCTGCTGGGGACAGAAAGATGAACAGGTAGAAGTTGAGATGAAATAGAATTGGTTCATGGAACGTCTATTATATCATTGTCTCTACTACTGAATGCATCCAGAAATTCCTGGAATAAGCATTTTTTTACTGACTTGCCAAGAAATGCACTGTTTAAGGAAACTGGTTGCAAAGACCAGAGATGACAGAAAAAAAGCCAGACCCCGTTACAATGCAGAAAGCGAGCCTTCCCCTGTCCTTTCTGAGGAGCGTTTCTCTGTGCATCGGCCTGGCACGCCTTGTGTGTGCCGTCACTCCAGCCGGTAGTCTGCGTGGGGAGGCGTTCCAAATGGAGCTTTGTGGCACATTCCCAGTTGTTTCCGGTTCTAGTTTCTTTGATAAGATACAGACCTCATTAGGCTGTTAGGAACATTTGGTCTTCTCTTTCCAATCTTTTTTTTTTTTTTCTTTAAACTTATCAGGGCACTTGGGGGCAATCTCAGAGACCTGCCCTTTCTGCTCACATACTGGCGGTTCTCTTGCTGCCAAATTCCATCACCGTTGCTACAAACCTAGGTGTAAACTACTGGAATAGCTGCTCAGGAGGGATGGAGCTCAGGTAATAGATACTGTTTGGCATGGAAGCAGTATAACAATGTATTTTTATTAACATGCTTGTGATGCTGTTCTATTGTGGCCCCTTCTTGCGGCACAGTGTTTTAAAGAGACAAGCAACAATTATGGCCCCCACCCCTTCCCCTTTTTCATCACTACTACCAACTCTTATCTGCCCTAACAGGAGGCTAACTGGACATCAAGAGGAAGCTTTGTCCTGCAGTGGCACTTTTTGTCAGTTGTAAAACTTTAACTCGTGAATTACAAAGCCTGAAGTCTTCAGGAGACCTGTTTTGAGGACTGATGGGTGCTAACTGAAAGGTTGGAAGTTCTCGTCCATCCCAAGGCACCTCAGAAGTAAGGCCTGGTGATGCAGGTCCCCAACAAAGCAAGACTGGAAACCTTATGAAGCCTAGTTCTACTTGACACCCAGGAATTGTCATGAGTTGGAATTCATGCAAGGGCAACAAGTTTCTGTGTTGGTTTTTAGTCCTAAGAAGACCTCGACTGGGATGCAAAGTTACCTCCCCCACAATTACTTCGAAGGGAAAAGGTAGCACTTTCTGCTAAATGCCCTTGAAAGTACCCGAAGCACAGCATCCTAGAAGAATATTTCCTGCAGGCCTGGGGAGGAAGAGACACGAGAAGGGATGAATAAGGGAAAGAAAGCGGTCTCTCTTCATGGCTGCCAGCCACCAAACTATGGCGGTAAGTGAAGCGGAAAGAGGACCGAGGTGGCGAGGACAGACAGATGCCAAAGCTGACACACGTCATGGTTTTGCCTGCTCTGTCTCCATCAGTTGTTTTGTTCTGACAGCGCCAACATCCTATGTCTAGCAACAACCAAAACCAACATTAGGAGTGGTGTCCTTTAGGTACCCGGGCCAAAAGAGAAGTGTTTCAGGAGGGACGCATCTCCAGTCTTTCTCCTAGGAAAACACACCTCTCTTGAAGCTGTTTCCGGCCTTAACAGGTAAATTATTCACAGTGGCCAGAAGCACATTTCCCTTTCCTGTGAACGGTCTGGCAACTGAGTTCTCAGAGAGAAGTAGTCATCTCCCCCACACCTCATCCCTCAACAGCCCTGGGGGGATATTGAGTATGGATGTAATTCAGTCTCCTGTGGAGACCTTTAAATGTAAAGGAAGAGCATGAAAGGCGAAAGATTAAAATGCACCCACAGGCAGCAATCTGTGGAAAATGTGAAGAATTGGTGTCTGAAACTATCATTTACAGAACTCAGACCATGTATTTCTGGAGTAACTGTCCCGTGAATTAAGCTTTTGGCTGTGGATATGTTATCACTGGTTTATTAGAGACAAATGCCTTGGAATCTTAATGTTTCAGGCATTCCTTTGCAGTAACTTACTCATGATTAGACTTAAGAAAATGCGCATCATTCTCTCCAACCAAGAACAATCTTCCCACTCTCTCAGGCATTGGAAGATGGCTCGCCAGAGAGGGGTTCATTTGTGTCTATGTGTCTGTGATTTTTGTTCTTCGTGGTTATTGAATATCTGGTTCAAAAACAGGACTTCTCTTTTCCAAATGACTTAGCTCTCCTTTCACTTAGAGGTGAATCAAGGAGGTATTTATTGATGCTGATGATATCTCTGTCAATATAATGTTTAAAGAGATAAATATTAGTTAGTTCCCTAGGGAACGAGAATAAGTCCATTATTACTTTACCTTAAAGGAAGTATTGAGAAAACCTGTCTATGATAACCCCAGGAGAGACTTCCATTTTCTTATGCTTCTTATGTCACTCACATTAAAACTCTCATTTGCCAAGAAATAAATCATGTTTGCCCTAGAATTTCACATATACTTACTTCTCACAATCTTTATATTAAACATTTCACATGTATAATATAAAATGTCCCACCGTCCAACCATTTTGGACATTAACAACACACATTGAAGTGCACAGGGAGTCGTGCTGGTTGTGCTGATTAAGGCCATGTGTCAGTTTGTTTGGGTCATGATTCTCAGTGGTCTGGCCATCACATCATGATGTAATTTGGCAGGTATTTAATTATGTAGTTTGGTAGTTATGCAATGATAAAATCATCTCTCATTTTGTGATCTGATGTCATCATCCTTCATTTTACCTAGCTCTTATTTCTGCATAACAACCTGGTCTTTAGAAGCTAAGCATAACCATAACCATAAAGTAATTTGGTAAGTGAAGAGCGTGTTTACTTTCTGTCTGAGCAGTGTAGAAGAGCATAGTTCTGATCTTCTCAACTGCATTCAGACAGCTGTTGACTTTTTACTTGCTCATATTCCTACATTAATAAAACTGAGTGAAACCTATGCTCTGTTGCTCACCAATCCTAGATCCACATGAGACAACTCTTAAGGCTAGTACAGATTAGCTAAGGCAGGACCTGGCCTGCTGATAACTGGCTGGTAGATTTTGGGTCCGCAAAACACCCCTGGAAAACTTGGAAGGGAAAATAGGAAGAGTCTCTGTGTGACTGCAAAGCCATAACTTCTCTCTCTTCATTTATTACTGTCATCTGGATCCAGGCAAACTGACTCTGCATTCCCCCTGCCTGGTTAGAAGAGTCTCATTGCTTGATGCTATTCAGTTGGCTCTAAGGAGTGTAGAAATACATACGATGGGGCTTCAACTAGCGCATGAAAAGGGTCCATTATCTTTTCGTCCCATTTTTCCAGCCATGTGGCGAAGCCCCTTGTACATGTCCACGCAGGAGCTGAGTTTCTCTACGAGGCATCGCTGAGCATACAGTCTGATTTCGAGCACCTCCCACAGTTTCGGCCCATTAACCTAAGCGCAACAGCTTGATGAATTAATGCTTATATAGGCACAGTTGGCAGCTTCTAATTAAATAATTATGGCTAAGCAGCTGCACGGAAGCTGTAATGCACCCTAGAAAGCCAGCTGTCAATTTTATTGGTCCTGAGACAGAGGAAGAGTTAACACTTAGCTGTGGCTGTTGGATATACAGGGGCAATAGCTCATACCCAAGACGGCTGCTGTGTGGTGTGAGGTTCCTGTGTGTTTGTGTCAGCTTGGCCACCGGAAGATGCAGAGCAAGCTCTCCTGGGCAACGTCTCAGCAATCTAGCAAAGAAGGAAGCGTTACTGGGAGCAGGGGAGCAGAGTGTGTCCAGAGCAATTGAAAGAGGACAGGGTGGTAGACGGACGAAGCTATGGTGAACACACAAATGTCATGGCTGTAGCAGGCAGATAATGTCGGGCTCTGTGTCTCCTTCAGGTGAGGCAAGTGTTCAGAAATCTGGCTTTTTGTTCTTGCAAAAAAAAACACCCCCAGAGACATGTCATTGGGGACGGGGAATGACCAAAGGGTATGACTGGTATTATTTATTTATTTGATAGACACTGAAGATGCTGTATTTATTATTATGAAGATTTTAACCATGAGAAATTGAAGAACAAGGTAAATATCACAAACCTACCATTTGAACTCCCTCAAAAGGTGCAGTTGCCCAAAAAGTTTGGAGAATGTATTGTGCTTTCCAGAAGCACAGAGACCCAGCAAGTTTCCTCTATGGAAGGTTAGAAAGCTGTGTCCTATCTCTACACTAGTAGGAAAATCACCAGAAATAAGAAAGCAACGTCGGCAGCCAAGCTGTGGCACACAGGAAGATGTAGGTTATAGATAGAGGCCATCAAGAGAGTCATTGGACCAAATAATGTCTGTTATTACACATCAATATGCTACTGACTGATAGCTGATTTCTTTTTTTCTCCATAGGCAGTCCATGTATCTTCACTTCTAACTGTCAAATGTGTGATAACCCAGCACAGAACGCCGAGGCTTCCCACCAGTCTTTTCACGAAGGCCCTCTCTCAGGCACTACCTCCACAGGAATAAGCACCAAGAATTGGGCCAAGGGATTCATCCATACCCCCATGTTCAAAGTAGTTAGAGATTTGAGTCCTGTGAATTTCAGATTTATTTCAAACATATATATATATATATATATATATATATATATATATATATATATATGGGAAATCAAAGGCTCACACGCAGAAACCATATTTTTCTGGGATTCATGACCCCAACGCCCACACACGTTGGAAATCATTAGTCACACCAAGCACTGAAGGGACCAGTCAACTTGCTGTGTTCCCATCAGGGTGGGATCAACAGCTTATAGTTCATTGAAAATGCTATTTCATAAAGCAAGGCAATCTGTTCCATACACCTTGATTAAATGCAAATTAGCTGGCCACTAAGACACTCTTACTCTAAAAGCTTTTGCCTATTCTTACTTTAAAAGATTTAATACAATTCTTTCTTTCCTTGTCTTTTTCCTCCCGTATAATTTCCTTCTGAAATGCCAGTAATTCTACCACCTCAACTGTCTGAAGGTGTTTGCATGTGATTGACAAATCTCAACGATCTAGTTCCTTTTAAATGGATCTGAAACGAAGTTCTGCCTAATTAAATCTGCAGTGCAACACTAGAATCTCCGTGCAAAACGTTAAAGAATTAAAGAGCAGATTTGTAAAGCCTATACAGGCACATTTTAGGCCAGGGGGTGGGGGAGTGAGAAGGGGGTTGTTCTGCAGTCTGTACTGCCATCTAGCCAAGACCACGCTTTTGAGGGCAGCGTCCATTTGTTTCTGAGCAGCTCAGCAAAGCAAGTTACCAACCAGCTTACTTGCTCCCAAAGTTCATCTAAAACCATAGACAGCTGTTCCTGTGTCCACTGTGTTCCCACCAAACTCCAGTGGGCCAACAACCAGATGTTACCCATCTGTCTTCTCATCACAGTTTAAAAGCTGGCAAGCAGACTGTTTTTAGTCCACAGAGTATATATACGCATGTCATTTGCATCTTGTGCTTTTGAGGCCTTTGAACATTCTGTGACCTAATTGGGAAAATGAATAAAAGTTACCTTCAGAAAGATCATGAAAGCTGAAAGCCAAGCTCTAATACTCTGGAGCTATATCAAGACTGGAAAACAAAAACACAAAGAACCGGGATTCCTCCGACACGGACTAGGCATGCTGACCGTGTGCATCTGTGAGGAGAACTGCACACAGGGAAAAAGAAAAGACCCCCGGGCACTTACGGTAGAAGACGTACTCAGTGTAGCTTGACCAGATCTTGTCATCGGTGTACTGGTTGATGAAAGATGCTGTCACTGACGAGTTGCAGGCCACCATGTGGAATCCACAGTCTGACAACATATCAAAAGCCCTTTCCAGATGCTTGAATTTGAGATAAAATCTGGAGGTGTACCTTTCTGGGGCTCTGTCGGGGTCTCTGCTCTCATTCAAAGTTTCTCCAAAGACTTCCTTTGCCAAGGAAATCCTCCCACAAACCAAAATCCGGGGAACTCTCCGAAACTTGGCATCTGCTTGGCCCTCCCGGCCCAAAGTGCACGACCCCCTGTAGCCCACGGTGATGAAGCCCCACTTGCGGTCCGCAGGGAGCAGAGAGGAAGGGGGGCAGATCCTGGTGTCGCTTCCCTGGGAGGCGTCCTCGAAGTCACTGTGGCAGAATTCCTCTGGGCTCTGCTTGCTTTCCTCTGGGCTCAGGAGTTTGACCAGGTCCGGGAGCTGGAAGTACTCGGCTTCCCGTTTCAGTCTTCCTCGCTCTGGAAAGTGGTCTGGCAGGGCCACCTGCCTGTCCCTGAGATAGTCCAGAATGTAACGGAACAGGAATCCATCCCTGTCGATGAAGAACCTGCCCTTGGCGTCCTTGGCTAGATCGTTAGCCGGGTCTCTCTTTGGGGAAAACATTTTCCACAGGAGGGAATGAGGGATGCTTACTAGTGTGGAATGGCGAGTGAAGTAAACTTGGCCGCCGACATTCAGCTCCACAACCTCCGGGAAGGAGTTGGGCACCACGGTCCCTTGCTCTCGAGGATAATAACGACTACAGTTTCCACTCAGAGCCATCGTCCTGTTTGCCTCTTCTCCTCTTATTTTGATTGAAAGGTACAATCTAATGGAAGCACAGCCTTATCCTTTGCATCAGCTTGTAAGGGAGAAGGGGCAAGGATCCTAACTTGTAAGAACAGCCTCCTCAGATCGGAGTTTGTGTGTGGGGAGGGTTTTTTTGTTTCGTTTTGTTTTCCCAAGAAAGCAAAATTTAGAAGAGTCCACAGGTGAAACGATGTTGAAAAAGAAGTTGAAATCCTGGCTGGTGGTGAGCTATTACTTCATGGAAGACAGTCAACTCATCTACATCCAATCTTCCACCAAGCTCAGAGGCAAGACAGGCCAAGTCCCCAGTTACTCACAGGTCCGTCTGAAGGAAAAGAGAGAAAATTATGTCCTCAAACCCAGGATGAGTCAGAGAGAGAGAGATGGCTGGAGAGAGGAGAGACAGGAAAAGAGGGAGGGAATAAAGAAGCGAGGGAGGAAGAGATTATTTTACATAAGCAGCCCTGGAATTACTGCTTTCAGCCATCCTTCAACCCAATCCTAGCTTCTCTCTTGTAATTTTGTGTCCACATGCTTATCCATAGATCTGTCTGCAGCAATGTGAATAACAACATTTCGACTTCTTATGCTGCATTTAAAAGGCAAATGCAGTTGTCAACTTCTGAAGGGGGACCGGTTTGTTTTGTCAGCCGACAGGGAAAGCAAGAAACCAAAGAGCTTACCTTACAGAGAGTGGGAGGCCCAGTTCTTGTGAAGAAATACTCATTTGCAAAGCAATCAGAGTCCACAGTCACACTTGATCTTGTCAAATCCCCAACAGGTAAGGGGCAGCGGTATCAATGAAAAGTGCCGGAGAGACGTGCTCTTGGAAAACAATCGATGGTCTATGTGTGTGTTTATATTAATGTATGCATGGGTGATGTCTGTATTTATCATTCACTTCCAATCTAAGTTAAAAACAAGTCACATGAAGTTAAACTGTGATGAGAGGTGGTTGGATTGAAGAAGCAAAGCAGAGAGAAATATTTAACCAGCGCTTCTCCAGGAAAAAGGAGAAGAAGAAAAAAGCAAACCTTTAAAAAAAGGATCCTTAAAAAACAGGAGAGTTGCAAGAGGGACCAAGAGACTAGGACTTAGAAGGTTTTCCGAAAGCCCAGGACCAGAAAGGCAGACAGATGCGCTCTGTTGGGGTCCCAGGTAGCCACCCCACCTGCCGGCAAGGGCAAATGGACTCCCATGTTCCCAGCCAGGTGGGAGCTGGTCCCTGGCCGCAGCGCGCCGGAGCGGCGGGGGTTCAGGACTCCGGCTTCTCCCGCGGCGCGGAGCTGGGTGGTTCCACAGTTCGCAGCGCAGTTCGGATGCTGTTGTTTCAGCAGTGCAGGCAAGAAACCATCCAGGGAAATGCCTATTACATCATCTTAAAGGAATATGGCTTGGAGACAGCGGAGGCAGCTCGGAGTCACGTCCTCCTTGGTGACAGGTTGCCCGGACTGCGCGGGGACGCTGCGCTCGGGCTGGGGACACGCGGCGCCCAGGCGCTCTGGATTGGGGCGGGGACGCAGCTCTGCGCAGCCACTTCCCTCCCTGCCCTGCCCTGCCCTGCCCTGCTGGGTCCTGTCCGGTGTGGAGTCTGGAAACTCCACATGGCTCTTCTTAACCCTTTCTTGCTTCCGTGCCCGCCTCCTGTCTTGACCCCCCAGAATGAGGGAAACACAAGTGATTTTTCCATTTGAACAATCTAAGAGCTCTGCTCACATGAACCGCATAGGAATGGCTGCTGAAGGGCAAATTCTCCCTTTAATTTTTTTTTTTCAATCACGACGCTGAAAGACCCAATGTGCAAACCCCAAAGTCACCCCCCCCCTTTTTTTTTTTTAACTGAAGAGGGTTGAACCGTGTTCTCTTAAATGTCCTCCTGTCTGGTGTCTTTCCCCATCCTCAGATAGCTCCCTTCCTCAGGGCCCAGCCCCAGCAAAGGAGTAAGTAAGCAAATAAAGACACCTCTCTGCAATGAAGGATGCCCATTGAGAAGGAAACTGGAAGCCCTGCCGCCACAGGAAGCCCGTAGTCAGCAGGACAAGACCTACCAAGCGCACCAAGCCATTATCCAGGCTTACCTGTACAAAATGATTACCTTTAACCTTTTTTTATTCCTGGGGCTGTTTCCTTACTCAGCATCTCCTCGGACTTGCCCCTACCCCTCTCAACTCATCCCAAGAGGACCTGATGGAAGACCCGCCTGCTAAGAAGCCTTTTACCCCTGTCCCAGGGGACTGCTTAAGTGCATCATTAGACTTTCAGGAAGGCATTTCCAAGGCAACCCAATCCACTCACAAAGTGCTTCCAGTTGGGCCTGCCAGTCAGTAATGGCCCGGCCAACCGCTTACAGTAAGTCAGCCATTTCCCCCTTTACAATCACCAGTGTCTTAGGGTGCACATTCCTGATAAGAATATAGTACTTTATCTATGAATAATACATGTGAGGCACTCTACATCCCAAACATTTGTTATTTTAAAAAGATGAAAACCAACCACGTGCTTTGCGGGATACATGTGTTATTGCCAACTCTCTTCTCAAGAATTAGCCAGAGTTTCATGAGGATTTCATAAGGAAGATGACCCTGCGATAGGATAATTTCATATTTAGTTTAGCTGTCTTTTCTCCCGAAAGTATCCGGTTACTACACAAATTTAGAATATTAACTAACACTCCAACACCTGGTTGTGTTTGCCTTCGTTTCTTTTAACTAATGCATTAACCTGTTCTCGCCTCAATCATTGGGATTTTAATATTGGGCAAATGAAGGAAATAATTGTGGTTTGATGCAATTATATCTCCATCTAGTGGTAGTATAATGTCAGTGCAAGCCTGTAGTCAGCAATTTAAAAAGCCTACAGCTGCCCAGAAAAATGGATTCAAAGAGACCCCGTAGGACAGAGTAGACAAGGGCCCCCATATGGTTTTCAATCTTTGCCAAAGATTGAAAGATCGCTACCTGTTTTTTCTCGTGGAGAGGACAGGGGTACAAACTGCCTGGCTTTAAGTTAGCATCGGAGAGCTTTAACGACCATGCTATTGCCTCACCAAGTCTCTCCTGCGCTGAAATAAGTTACATTTGATTGAGCTATTGGATTACATGATATGTGAATTCTATGCTATAGCTGTTACAGTTTTTTAAGTTAGATTTTATCTCGTTTGTACATTTTGATAGTGAATTGAGTTCACTTGGCACACGCTACTCCTCCCAACAACAGAATAAGTTATGTATTGCCACTAATCTCAAGGGGGTGGTGGGGTGTGGGCAGGGGGATCTCAAATACTTTAAACTCAACTGTTTTATTTGCTTTTATTTCTAACACAGTAGGCCAGTGCACCATGACAATAACTTTGAATAAAAGTTTAATATGAAAATATTCTGAGGGGAGAAGGATGGAGTGAGAAATATAGTCTTGTACAGTTTAAAGGTATATGAAAAATCAGTCAACCGTCTCATCTTTTCGACAAAACATTAAAAGCCAAAAACCAGAAGACCGGAAAGGGAAAGTACTTCAGGCATGATGGACCAGGCCCAGCGGGCAGGGCAGGATCTAGAACACTGCCTCATCAGTGTATTCAATGTCCTTGTTTTATAACTCTACTTTTTCCTAAGATGTTCTGAGAATGGCAAGGGCAATGAATGCACACATGTTCTTTACACAATTGATGTATGTATGTATGGATTGTGATAAGAGTCGTATGAGCCCCTAATAAAACGATTTTTGAGAAAAAGAAAATGATGATGGCGGCATGTGTGCCAATATGCTTGACACATTGGAGGAATGTATGGATTGTGATAAGAGATGTGAGAGCCCCCAATAAAAAAATTTTTTTTAAGTGCAAAAAAAAATGTTACATGAAGGATGGAGAGGAGGCTGATAAAGGGGCGAAAAGGAAGGCCCCACTGTCACAGCACTGCGGGGTGTTTTTAAGCCAGTGAGGCATTTAAAAGGTGTTGAATATTCAGTTAAATGAGAAGGACAGGAAGTTCTGCATCTGAAAGTGTCCTGGATTTCAAAATGGAGAGCTCTGTTAAATGAGGAGCGCGGTTGGTCTGAGCTGCACAGGGACGAGAAGCTCTTCACCTCGTTTGTAAAAGGACTACTTGCCCCAGTGTCCTTAGTTTCATTAACCCTATGAAACCTTGAGGCTCAACAGGAAGTTGGAAAGCGATTCCGGTGGCAGGGTCCTAGACCATGTTGACTCATGACTGTGCCGCACCACTGGGAACGCATTCTAAATTCGTATTTGTTATAAACCTTGTAAAGTAACGCATGTGTCTCCCAGTCTGTTCACAGTATATTGTTAGTGTGCCAAAAGTGCTTGTGCAGAGTATGTGAGTTAGTTAATTGTGCCAACCTGGCCGATAATCACATGTGGGGCTAATTGAAAGGCGAAGGGATAAATGGGTGGTGA
>NW_022111372.1:90920117-90921262 GCF_000313985.2 Echinops telfairi
TTATACATGAGTTGCTGTGGATTTGTTTCTCTAAAGTACCTAGACTAATACAGTATGTGACTGTTAGTGGCCAGTGAGCTGGCGCCAACGCAAGAAGACCTGAGGCATGATCGAATGAAAGGCTGCCTGGTCTTCTTTCTTCTTCATAACCCGGGTGTGATTGAGCCCATGGTGGTGGCCATGGTGCCAGACACTGGTCAGCTGTGATCCAGAGAGGTTTCATAGGCCAATGTTTGCTCCGAGTCAGGCAGCCCCACTGAAGCCTGTCCCCGGTGGCTGACCGACTCTCACACTCACTCCCATTTCAACTCCTAATTTCTACGGCTGTAAATCTCGATGGGGCAGAAAGCGTCATCTTTCTTAGTGGAGCACCAAGTGGTTTTGAATCTCCATCCTTTCTGTTAGCAGCCCAGCACGTAACCCACTATGTGGACCGACAGGTATTTGAAATGTTAATAACATCACTTTCAACCTCATAGTAACACACGAGCCACCACGATACTGCCGAGTGGAAGGAAGTGGATGGCTCCTTCATTGTAATAAGCAAGTAAAAACCAATGCCTACTGCGTTGTCTTCCTTAGATCTATCTGCTCCCACAAACAGTCATGGTCTTGCCACCTCGGGGAGCGGTTCTACCCTGTCCTATAGCGTCTCTATGAGTCGACATGGATTCACTAGCAGTGAGTTATTGTTGTTCTTGTTAATGCGTGTGGAGGATTGGAGATGTGCGTCTCCCTCTCCTGAAGGCTCGAGGCTTTGGTTAAGTGCATCCAGAAGCCCATTCATGTGTGGGATACACAGAGCTCAGACTCACATCCCTGATCCATATTCTCTCTGTTCCTTTAGTCTCAGGGATGCAAACAAATGATGGACAAAGCCGTCTACCACACAGAGGTTTAGTTAGTGCGAGAGAAAGCGAGTGACAGGGAGGGAGGAGGTCAGGAAGCCCACTGTTTGGTGCCTTCACAAGAGGCAAGGGCCAAGTCTGGGCTGTAAGTGGATCCCTGCCTTCCATGTCAGCAGATAACACTGCTTGTGTAGGTATTCTCTCCCGGCAGCATTCTGCTGACACTGTGGGGTGGTACCCACACGGCCCGAAGGCTGAGCAACACACAGCAGCCGATCCTCTGAAGGGAAGAGCCAG
>NW_022111372.1:90922441-90936703 GCF_000313985.2 Echinops telfairi
TGGTAGCATTGCTCACCTCAGCCCAGCTTGGTGGTCCACGTGGAGAGAGGGGGAAGGGAAGGAGGGCAAGGGAACAAGGGAGAGAGAACAGGAGAGGAGAGGGGGAAGAAAGGGGAGTGACCAGGGAGTGAGCAGCAAGGAGTGATCAGAGAGAGTCAGAGAGCTCTATATCGCTGACCCATGCCTATATACCTTTTGGGGGCATGCCAGCCCACTAATTACAGGTAGAGACATACGTCACAGGGAGGGGCTGCACTATAGGTTACACAGCAATGAGAGAGGGTGTTCTAGGGGGTAGTCTCTGGGTCTTCATAGGAACCTTTTTCAGTAGGGTGAAAACTCCGCCTACAGGAGCCTGTCCATTGTCCCCAGAGGCAGTGAGCAGGCCCACCCCTGTGGTGGGATGAGACAGCAGTCTGGCAACTGGTTGCCCTCAGGGGGGCGGAATGCCTACGCATCTGACCTCCCCCCACACTGGGGCCAGGTGGAAGAAGTTCTAGATGATGGAGAATCGTTGGTACCTGATGCTGCATTCGACTTTTGGCACTACACAGTTCACATGTGATTTGAAGAAACCACTTAACCTCAGATAGTCTCTGCTACCACAGCTGAGAAATGAAGCCATCTCTCCTTATAGAGACCCTGTGACTGATAACCAAAGAAAAATAAAATACAGTCACCAAATCATCAGAAACTGTGTTAGTCTGGGTAGACTAGAGAAACAAATCCATGAACACACATATGTGTATAAGGAAGAGGTTTATACACGAGAGCAATTGTACATTAAGAAAACATCCCAACCCAGTCCAGTCCAAGGCCATAAGTCTGATATTAGCCCATATGTCTGATATCAAGCTATAAAGTCCTCTTCAGACTCACAAAACACATGCAATGAAGCCAAGTGCAGTATGATCACAAGCCAGTGGGTAGAAAGTCTTTGGGTCTAGTGGCGTTGTAAGCATCTCAGTGTTGGTAGGGGTCTCTTGGTGGCTTCTCCAGCTTTAGAAGTCTGGTTGTGTCCATGTGGCTTGAAGGAAACCCTTCAAGATCATTCACTCCAACCTAAGCTGCAGATGAAACGGAGGGAATCATTCAAGTTTGCACTTGTCATTTCTCTCACAGTATCTTCTGGAGTATAGTTTTGAACTCTACTTTCATAAAATACAAATGATCACAAATGGTGCTTGTATCATTGTGTTACCTCTGATCATCCACAGAATAAAGTATTTCCAAGTGGACTACCTACCCTTTTGAGATTTGAGCTTTTAGCAATAGTGTGGAGGTCCGAAAAGCAAGACTTCCCATGAGCTATAAAGTATTCATTCAAACTCACTGCCATCAAGTGGATTTGGACTCTTAGCCACCCTATGGTACAAGGTCGAACTGCCCCTGTAGGTTTCCAAGACTGTAACTCTTTACCATAATAGAAAGCCACATCTTTTCCCCCTGGAGTGGACTGGTGGTTTTGAACTGCTCACTTTCAAGTTAGCAGCCCAGCATGAAACCACTGTGCCCTCAGGACTCCTCTTATGAAGTAGTAGTAGAGTCTAAAGTTCTTAATCCACCACTCATCTGTCAGTTTGTCATACTGTGGTGCCCAGTACTTCTAACATCAGCAAAGTCATCCAGAGTGGACAGGTTTCAGCACAGATCCAAACTAAGATAGTCCAAGAAGAGATAACTGGCAACCTACTTTCAAAACTTAGCCAATGACAACCTGATGAATAACGAATGGACTCAAGCCCCCCCGTGCTCGTGAAGATGATGCTGGCTCCGGCACATTCATTCAGTTATACATGAAGTCGCCTGGAGTGGGAGCTCACTGGACAACAGCAGCTAAAATCACTAGTGGTCAATACGATGGGGTCGAGGGGTCCATACACTTCTGCTAGAGATTTGGGTTCTGTTAGAAGCAAGGAAGTTTTTCCTCTGGACTAAATGGTCAAAATCAAGCATGCACAATTTGGCCATGAATGTGGGGAAAGCCAACTTATACACATGTGTCCTTAAACTGTGATCTCATTAGCATGGGACAGAAATGAAGACTGTATCTCTTAAAATACACTGGCAAGTGAGGAAGACAAATAGAATATAGTGGCCTAACGATCAAACATTTGATGCCAGGAAGATGCACCCAAGCAAAGCCCACTGCTGTCCAGTTAACTCCAACTCAGACTGATCCTGTAGGACAGAGTGGAACTGCCCTGACAGGCGCAAGGCTGTAAGTCCTCATGAGCTCTGACAGTGGACCAGCTGCTGAGTTTGAACCACCAACCCTTCAGTTCACAGTCATGTGCTTTCACTGTTAGACCACCAAGGTTCCTATTAAGAAGAACACACAATACTTGTTTCTGATATAGTTGCTTTGTTTGTTGTTGTTGTTTGTTTGTTTTTAAAGAAATCTGCCCTTGCTTAACCTTCTAGTAGCTTGCTTAACCATACTGTCTAATTCAACATATGATGTCCTTTGCATGTTTGCACTGTATTATACATGCTGGTATAGTCCTTATTGTGTTCGCTATTTACCTATATTATTTACTCTCTCTCTCTCGTGGAAAAAAAAATGAGGCACTATAATGTGTGGACCATTAAATATCAACATTTTAGGGATTTTTTATTTTTGAAACGACATCTTTGCTGTCATTCCGAAAGATGAATCAGATAGAAGCAGTATCAAATCAGCATAAATGTAAGGGTGAAGTGTTCTCATATAGGCTATTTTATTTAAAATTCAGCCTGACAGACATTTCCATACCACATCAACGATCTCTACTGTGCATCTTTTTTTCTAAATGGTTTTGCACATCTTTGACAGAATTTGTTCAACTCCTGGAGCACTCTCTAGGAAACAGACTGTGAACGGCCCGGTGAAGAGGAAAGGAAGCAGGTCTTAGACTGAGGCAAAGCAACGTTCAAAGCAGGCACCTTCCGACTGTACGATCTTGCAAATCACTTCACTTCTCGGAGAATAGTCTCCTCATATGGACATTAGGAATACAAATATCCACTGTGCATCATTGATGTAAGCATTAGAGCTCCTGTCCTGCAAGTGCCCAGCTCATCACAAATGTTTAATAAGTAATGGACAATTATATATTTATGTTTGGCTCCCTAATCTTTTATAATCTTCATCTGCTACTTTCTGCCCATACCCATGCGTCTGTGTGACTGAGTGGAGGCAAGGGTACCACATTACTCATTCAGGCCAGTAATGTTGATGATCCTCTTTCTAAAAGCCTGCTTCTGCCCGTTAGCAGGCCGGCCGTAAAGAAGAAAGAGTGAGTGGCGACCTGATAAACATATTTGTCCTTGGGAATTGATCATTAGTTTCTGTGAAAACACATGCACTTGCCTTGGAACACAGCTACTTCGTTCACAGGATGATGAATGGAAGAAAGTGAATGAATGGGCGGCTCATTCAAAACACCTCCTGCCATTGCACAGTGATGCAGCACAATCACTTTGGTGTAGCAATTGTTTGTAGAAAGCATTTTTCACAACTCTATCCAAACATGTCATACTCATGGTTGAAATGAATCTTACCAGTGGAGTCTGCAGATGGAGAACAACAGGAAGAGAGAAGGGCAAATAGCAAATAATGAATGGGAAGACTTAGCTCATGGAGCAAGATTGAGTTGTTTTATTTGCGGACTTAACGAAGTCAATGCTGGGCCTTTGTAGACTTGCTCTGAATATAATGTGGTACCCGGGGCATGCCTTTTTTCCTCTCCTTGCCTGGTGAGTTATTTACAAGGAAGTACAGAATAGGGATCATATGCTGTTCCTTTCGGTGTCTACCAGCGTGCCACTCAGCATCTGGCATCTGCTCGATGAATGTCTATTGGATTTAATTGCAGGGTAACGAGCAATAGTCTCATAATGGCCAAAGAAAGCAAGGTGGTAAGAAGCTGGCGGTCAAATCAGGGAAAACAGAAGCAAAAAGTTTGGTTTGGAATATGACATAGCTACATCCAGTTTATTTCTCAAACTAGCAGAGGACTCTCCGTTTGGTCAGGTCTGAGGGAAACTAACAACAGAACTCAACTGACTCCGAACGAACCCCATCCTCTCGGAACTCACCACTGCAAAGAAGTCATTCAACTACTCGATGTGAGCACCAAACTGAATTGGAAAAGAGATTGTTAAGAGGAAGAGTCTGAGATGATTATGAGATCATATGAAGGTTTTTTTTTAATTTGTTGCTGTTTTTCAGATTTTCACCTGGTCCTACGGACAGATTATCAGAATTAATTGACAGAAATGGACTCGGGCTTCCAGGCAATTTCTCATGCAACTTTTTTAATTCTTTGGACAATCCTGAACGATGGCATTGTGGAAACCTGTAAGAGCCACAAGAGGTTAGCTATTAACAAGTCAGCAAATCTGGCTGATCTCAAGGGCCCCCTTTCACTACACCAGTGTATTTAAGCACATAGTACCTATTCTGGGTTCACTCGTCCCCATAACCCTCAGATTGTGACCTTGTTTTAAAATAGAGTCTTTGCAGATGTAATTCATTAAAATGGAGTGGACTGAGGTGGATACTAAATCCAATGGCTAGTGTTCTTGTAAGCACGTTATGTGCAGACATAGAAAGACACACAGTGAGAACACCGTGAGAAGCAGCGAGAGCAATGGAGTGATGTGATTAGAGGCCAGGAAATGACAAGTAGTGCAGGTGACCCCCAGAAGCTCAGAGAAAACATGGAACAGGTTCTAGCTCAGAAGAGCCAACTTTGCCCACACCTTGATGGTGGACTTTTGATCTCATTTTCTGTTGTTTCAAGAGGCTACATGTCGGGCTGCTAACTGCAAGGCCAGCAGTTCAAATCCACCAGCTGCTCTGAGTTACAGTCTTGGAAACCCGTGGGGGGGGCGGGGGCAGCAGTTCTACCCTGTCCTGTGTCAGAACCAACTTGATGGCCATGGCTTGGGAGTTTGCAGTAATTTGTTACAGAAGATCTGAGAAATGAATGCAGTGCTTTTGTTTGTTTGTACTTTATTAGATACTCACAGTACACCCAATATTTTAATTTGACACTGTATACTTTTATTCCAGATCAGCGTCATAATCCCAATTCTTGTTCAGTGGATGGCAAAACAAAACAAAACACAATTCCAGATGTGTTTGTCCCAGTACTGTCAGAATGAACAAATGAATGGATGAGGGTGTGAATGACAGACTACCAACTGAGACAGTGGTCAAACTGAAGTTTTGGCTGCGTACGTGAAGAATCTAAAGAAATATGAAACGTCTGTGGTAGATATGCGATTTTGTGTCAACTAGACACTCAAGGTAAGCGTGGAGTCAAGCCTGTCGATCAAGTGATTGCTTGAAGACACTTCCTTGGGGACTGACCTTTTGTATAAGAGTGAGGGACTCTGGAAACTGCTCTCTTAGAATCCACTCTACTCTGCACCCACCAGCCTGTGATCTTCCATTTTCCTGGCTCACCTTTCTGGGTCAGTAGTTTGCTGCTCTGTGAGTCTGAAGAGGGACTATGGATCAGCGATGGACTTATGGACTTGAATTAGACTGGACTTGGATACCGTCTTGATGTATAATTATTTCATGATATAAAACTCTTTCTTATACGTAGATGATATCACCGGATTTGTTTCTCTAGACAACCTGACCTAACACAATATCTAATTCTCTTTACCCCGAACAGCTTGCTTCAGATGGGGAAATTATTTGAATTTTTCAAACATCGGTGGAGGGAGGGATTTGAGAACACAGCATCAGGAAACTAGCCTTTTAAAATAACGAGCAATAGAGATTTCCATGCTCTAGATTTGTGAAGTTTGAGAATATAAGAAATCACTCCGGGGAATAAGAATCTCTCTTATTTAATAAATAAAATGATTTGTTAGTGCTAAACTTGTTGAAAAAAATATGATGTACTTAAAAATATTTTGCTGAGCAGAGGGTAATGCCAAGTCAGTTCTTTTTATCCTTAGTCACTGCACATCATATCAAAAATTGAACATGGGAGATTAGAAGTCTGGTAACAATTACCTTATATATATTCAAATATACTGGGCACATGATTAAGAGGTCAAAGCACACAATCCACATGTGAGATGAGGAAACATCACCCATTTTCTCTATGATGTAGCTCTGCCCAGCTTCTGCCAAGGAAATTGCATGTTACCTTGATAGACAATGATCTGAGTCATGAGCACATATCACAATTACCCTAGGGTCTCACAAAATGACAGGCTGCTGTGTGATGTGCCATTCCAGTGGATGCCAGAGGACATCAGACAATCATTTGGAATGGAGCCAGTGTAATATATCTTCTGATAAATCTGCTTGCCATTCATCAGGAAAAAGAGTGTCTATGAACAAGTGGAGTGATGCACAAAAATGGATGAATAAATCTCATAGAAAATGATTCAACTTGGTGTCTCCTGACCAACCTCTTAAATTTCTTACATATTTAAATGAAGCCTTGACAGTAGATACATACATTTGTATTGTAAAAGTGCTATAATGCAGAGATAAAAAGGTTATAGTCATCCCTAGGATATTGAGTCATATCATAAATTATGACAAAAAATGAGATACATGGCTTACAGATGGAAATGTTGTGATCGACATTTCAGATTCACCAAGAAGAGTAAACAAATGTACTCATTTTCTTACCATTTTGCCCAAGGATATGTATGCCTCTGCATAGAAAGAAAGAAACAGAAAGTGACTTCCCGATGTGGGTGACACATGGAGCCCACCTTGAGAGCAGGACTCTTTCACAATGTGACCAGCAGAGGACCTTACTGTACAGACATGACCTGGAGATCCATAGAAAACAGATAGAGAAAAAGACAAACTTCGCTGACTACATCAAAACTGTGTTAGTCTGGGTTGACTAGAGAAACAAACTCATAGACACTCATATGTGTATAAGAAAGAGCTTTATATTCAAGAGCAATTGAATATTGAGAAAAAAGCCCAGTCCAGATCAAGTCCTTAAGTCCAATGTTAGCCCAAATGTCCAATACCGATCTATACATTTCTCTTCAGACTCACGCAACACATGCAATGATGCCGAATGCAGGAAGATCACAGGTTAGTGGGTGGAAAGTCTTGTAGATCCAGTGGCAGTGGAAGCATCTCAGCACTGGCAGGGGTCTCCAAGTGGCTCCTTCAGCTGCAGGGCTCTAGCATAGATCCATGTGTTTTGGATTCAACAGGAAAATCTCTCAGAGAGTAAGTGTGTGTCCCACCTCCAGCAAGCTATTTATCTCCTTAGCACCTCCAAATGAGGTCATCAAATTGTAACCAGGCTAGTCTCCACCCTTCCACTCTTAAGTCTCAAATTGACAACAGATTATGTAACTATCACAAAAATCAAGATAATTCCCCCAGAGACCCTCTATAATAACAAGGTTGTTGCAGTCCAATAAAAGAATCTTTGAGCTTTTTGAAAATCGCTTGTCCGCTCCATGTCTCTTATTAGAAGCCATTTATTTAAATACTTAAGTATCCATTGGTACAAAAAAAACCCTCTTATGTATCTGTAGAAGGTGCAACAATGAGTCAGACAAAAGCTTTACCTCTCAACTAGCATATAATCTAGTAGCGCAAAAGAAAGAGAGCACCTAGTCTGGGTCCACGTGGGAGCCATATATCTGATAAATCACTTGCAAGACAGTAGGTAAAAGTTCTAGGAGAGAGACATGGAGCTAGCCAAAGACAACGCTGCTTTTTGCAACATTAAGAACTATCATACCTATAGCGTCTGGGGTCTTAAAAGCTTGAAGGTAAACAAGCGGCCATCTAGCTCAGAAGCAACAAAGCACACATGGAACAACATATCAGCCTATGTGATCACGAGGTGTCGAACGGATCACTGAAGACAAATGGGTGCATAAGCAAATGTGGCGAAGAAAGCTGATGGTGCCCGGCTATCAAAAGGTATAGCGTCTGGGGTCTTAAAGGCTTGAAGGTAATCAAGCAGCCATCAAGCTCAGAAGCAACAATGCCCACATGGAAGAAGCACACCAGCCTATGCAACCACGAGGTGTTGAAGGGATCAGATATAAGGCATCATCAGAACAAAAAATCTTACTATAGTGAATGATGGGGGGAGTGCGGAGTGGAGATCCCAAGCCCATTAGTAGGCCACTGGAGATCCCTGTGCAGAGGGGTCTTGGGGAGGAGACGGGCCAGTCAGGGTGCAATGTAACAATGATGAGAAATACAACTTTCATCTAGTTCCTAAATGTTTCCTCCCGGCTCCCACTACCATGACTCGAATTTGACCTTGCAAGTCAGGCTAGACCAGAGGATGTACACTGGTACAGATAGGAACTGAAAATACAGGGAATCCAGGGCAGATGAGCCCTACAGGACCAGTGGTGTGAGTGGCGAAACAGGGAGGCTAAAGGGAGAATGGGTAGGAAAGAGGGAACCGATTACAAGGAACTATATGTGACCTCCTCCCTGGGGGACAGACAACCGAAAAGTGGGTGAAGGGAGACGTCGGACAGGGAAAGATATGACAAAATACCCATTTATAAACTATCAAGGGCTCATGAGGGAGGAGGAAACAGGGAGGGAGGGGAAAAATGAGGACCTAATGTCGGGGGTTTAAGTGGAGAGAAAATGTTTTGAGAATGATGTACAAATGCGCTTTACACAATTGATGTGTGTATGGATTGCGATAACAGTTGTATGAGCCCCTAATAAAATGTTTTTTTTAAAAAAATGAAATGAAAAAGCAAGAGCCTGTAAAAAAAAAAAAAGAAGAAGAACTATCATACTTACTGCAGAGTACCGACTAACAAATTATTGATCATTGGGAAAAAAGTGCCACCTTACACATTTACTGGGTAAGAAGTTAGAGAGGCACTCATTTAAAATTCATTTAGAACTGCCCTATATAGTGAAGATTCATTAGAGTACTGATGAACTGAGAAATATATATATATATATATATATATATATATTCAAGTCCATTACAGCACTGGCTAATTTATGTTTGCTTCTTAGCCAATGAAGACCAAGAGCCATTTGAGTGATCCTTTCCAATTTGTTCATTTACTTTTCCAAGTCCCTCTTTTGGCCATTACTTGGGAGCACTCTGACTCCAGATGGTTGATGAATGGTATGTAAGCCATGGGATTGAGGAGTCCACAAAAGAACAAGGAAGATGCTGGATAGTAGTAAGCAAACTTCCCTAAAACAGCTGCAAATCATCTGAGGATTTGGTCGAAGCAACCTAGAGAAGCAACTAGTGCCTGCTAAAAAGTCTTTGGTATTTTGAAAGACAGCCTAAGCCTCCCTGTTAAGTCTGTTAAGATTAACCAAAATCAGTATAAAGGGTAATTATTATTTTTTTATCTATAGCTAATCATCTCACAGCTTCTCTGACTGTAAGAGAACAAACAAACAGTTGTCAAAATATGACATCACTAACCCATCCCCGCGATATCAAGCTTTAACCATCCAAATGCAATGCTAATTTATGTAGAACAGTCACTTCCAGGAGCAGATATCCCACAATAAATGGGGAATTAACCTATAGTTTAATGCTAGCTGATAGAGGTAAAGGAATATTTGTTTCAGATGCCTTGAGAGTATTGTAATTAAGGGTATCCTGAGGATTTGGGGAAGTTGACTTATCGCTATTCTTGTAAGGTGTCATCACATCAGTTGAGACTCATAGCTATCCTTTGTATGATGGAACAAAACACTGCCCAGTCCTGCACCATTCTCACAATTGTTCTAGTTGAGACCAGTGTTGCAACTGTTGTGCCAATTTATCTCATTGAGGAACTTCCTCTTCTCTGATGGCCCTCCACATTACCAAGCATGAGGTCCTTTTCCAGAGACTGGTCTCTCTTCACAACACGTGCAAAGTACGTGCGATGAAGGTTCTCCATCCACACATCTAAGGAGCATTCTGGTTGCCTTGCTTCCAAGACAAATTTGTTTGTTCTCCTGGCAGGCCATAGTGCTTTCAGTGTTCTTCAGCAATACAATAACTTCAGCGTGTCAATTCTTCTACAATCTCCCTTAGTCACTGTCCAACTTTTACATGCATATAAAGTAATTGAAAATGACATGACTTCATAGGACATTTATAGAGGTCTAAATACAGGCACTAAAACATACAAAAATATGTTTATATATAATAATAGGGAAATAGATCTATGTACATATATTTATATGTTAAGTATTAAGGGAGCAGATGAACATTGGGCCTCCTACTCAAATACTCCCTCAAGGCAAGAACACTTTGTTCTAATAACCCAGCATTCTGTGATGCTCACCTTCCCAACACAATCTCTGAAGACAAAATGGGTGCATAAGGAAATGTGGTGAAGAAAGCTGATGGTACCCAGCTAGCAAAAGATATAGCATCTGTGGTCTTAAAGGCTTGAAGATAAACAAGCAACAATCTAGCTGAATGGCAACAAAGTCCACATGGAAGCAACACACGAGCCTGTGTGATCATGAGGTGTCAATGGGATCAGGTATCAGGCATCATAGACCCAGAACAAAAAATCATATCAAAGTGAATGAGGGGGAGTACATAGTGGAGACTCAAAGCTCATCTGTAGGCAATTGAACATCCCCTCACAGAAGGGTCACAAGAAAGAGATGAGCCAGTCAGGGTATAGCACTGACAGAGCATACCACTTTTCTCTAATTCTTTAATGTTCTCACCCCCTCCCCACCACCACCACTATCATGACCCCAATTCTACCTTACAAATTTGTCTAGACCAGAGCATGTACATTGGTACAGATAAGAGCTGGAAACACAGGGAATCCAGGACAGATAAACTCCTCAGGACCAATAATGAGAGTAGCAATACAAGGAGGGTAGGGGGAAGGTGGAGGTATAAAGGGGTAACTGATCACAATGATCTACATATAAACCCCCTTCCAGGGGGATGGACAACAGAAAAGTAGGCAAAGGGAGACATCGGCCAGTGTAAACATGAAACAAAATTATAAATTATCAGAGTTTATGAGGGAAGGAGGCCGGGGTGGGGAATGAGGAGCTGATATCAAAGGCTTAAGTAGAAAAAAAATGTTTTGAAAATGATGATGACAACATGTGTACAAATGTGTTTGACACAATGGATGTCTGGATGGATTGGGAAAAGAGCAGTACTAAGCCCCCCACAAATGATTTTTTTTAACAAAGAAAATGCCATGATTTGGGTAAAGCATGCTTTAGACCTAAAAGTGACATCTTTGCTCTTAACACTTTAAAGAGATCTTGTACCGCATATTTTTCTAATACAATGTATAGTGTGATTTATCGTCCACTGTTTCCATTAACATGAATTATGGATCCAAGCAGAATGAAGTCCTGGACAACTTCAGTCCTATCTCGGTGTATTATGTTGTTATCTGTTAGTCTGTTTGTGATAACTTTGTTTTGCTCTAAATTGAGTTGCAATCCATGTGGGAAGCTGAAGTCTTTGGCTTTCATCATCAAATACATTAAGTCCTCCACACTTTCAACAAGCAATGTTGTGTAATCTATATACCACAGGTTATTAATAAGTCTGCAGACCTTGGATTCATTCGGCTGATTTCAGATTCCTTCAGCTCCACATCCATCTGTTTGGGGTCTTCCTGCTTCCTGTTTGTCTACAGCTACAGGAGGTAGAAGTTTTCACTTACATCAGATTAATGGACTTAACCAAATTGAATTTACCCACTTCTACAAATGTGAACCATTTCTCGATATAAATATTTTTGTAACACAAACATATACACGCATCATGGGTTTTGCTTCTCCAGAGAACATAGCCTGACACATGTTGGGAGTCTTATCCAGAACTATTAGATAACAAGAAATCAAAAGACTCAATGTCAAAAAGGAAGAAGTGAAACGTTCGTTCACTATTTGCAAGTGGTATGATTTCATAGGTAGAAAACCCTAAAGACTCGACCAAAAGAATAAAAAGAGAGAAAGAGAGAAACACGAAGTGATTTGGTAGGATACAAAATTAACATGCAAAATCAATCAAATTCTTATATACTAACAAAGAGAACTTTGAAAAAGCAATTAAGAAAGCAAGAGCATTTACCATAGCTACATAAGAAAATGAAATACTTCATAATACACAAAACCAGAGAAACAAAAGACTTTATATAAGAAAACCACAGACTGTTACAAGAAACCAAAATATACCTACATAAATGGAAGAATACTCCATGTTCTCTCATAGGAAAGCTTAATGTTATGAATATGGAATAAGAATATTCCATGTTTATTGATAGGAAGGTTTAATATTGTAAAAATGTCAATATTACACAAAACAATCTATAAATATAATGCAATTACAACCCAGACCCAAAATCATTCTTTAAAGAATTAGGAAATTAATTACTAACTTCATACGGGAAAGGAAGAGACCAAGGATAAGCCACGACCTTCTTCATAATGAGAACAAAGTAAGAGGCCTCTCATTTCTTGACCTCAAAATCTGTTACACAGACACAGTCATTAAAATAGTCTGGTACTGTTACAATGATAGACAAATAGAACAGAATAGAAAGCGAAAAAATGAATCTATCCACACACAGATAACTGATGCTTAACTCACTCACTGCCATTGAGTCCCTACTGACCCTGAGCAACCGAACAGGACAAGGTGGAACTCTCTCTGGAAGTTTCCCAGATTCGCTGTTCACAAAGCTAGAACACCTTCTCTTTCGCCCACAGAGGCGGCTGGTGCTTTGCAACTGATGATCTGTCAATAGCACCGACACAGAACCACTACACAACGAGGCCTCCTTCTTTGATGCTTGACAAAGGGCCAAAAAACATTAAATGAGAAAGATATAATTTTTCAACAAATGATGCTGGCAAAGTATAATCTCCACCTGCAGAAGAATGAAATGGGGTTCATATCTCACCCCATATAAAAAAAATGAGGTCAAGATGGATCAAAGTCTTAAATGTAAACCCCAGAACAATAAAGATCACTGCTACTGGATATATCAAAGGAAACACACACAGCTGATAACAAAATAAATAAGTGGGCCCTACTAAAAATAAGGCACGTGTATGCATCAGCTGGGAGTGTTGCTGCTAGGCTCCATTGAGTTGGTTATGATTCATAGACACTATGTACAACAGAATAAACCACTGCCTATTTCCTTTCCATCCTCACAATTGTTTCTGTTTGAAGCCATCATGTCAAATGTCTTCCTCTTTTTTTCCTGCCTTGTTACTTTTCCAAGCATGATGTCTTCTTCAGGTACCAGTCTCTCCTGACAACATGCAGACAGTACCAGGGAGGGAGTCTCACCACCCTTGCCTCTGAGACGCCCTTTGGCTGTACTTCTTCCACGTTAGATTTTTATTTATTTTTCATTTTGGCATTCCATAGCATTTTCAATATTCTTCAGTAACACCATTTTGTTGTTCAAATATATCAATTCTTTTTAGATCTTCCTTATTCAACATCCAATTTCCACAAGCATATAAGATGATTGAAAAATGCCATGATGTGAGTAAGGTGCATCTCAGTCTTCAAAGGAACATCCTTGCTTTTCATCACTTTCAAGAGGTCGTGTGCAGCAGACTTGCCCAATACAATGAGTCTTTTGATCTCGTCTGTTGCTTCTATGAATATTGATTTTGGATCCAAGCATAATGAAATCCTGGAAAACATCAATCTTTCTGTTTATCATGATGTTACCTATTGGTCCAATTGTGAGGATTTGATTTTCTTTAGATTGAGTCATAATCTATCCTGAAGGCTGCAAACCTTGATCTTTCTCGGCAAGTGCCTCAACTCTTCCTCACTTTCGGCAAGCAAGTTTTTGTTTTTCAACTAAGAACAGAAATTCTATATAATTCAGCAATCCCTCTTCTGAACATATATCCTAATGTAATAATAGTCATAACACTAACACGCATATGCACAGCCATGTCCATAACAGCATTGTTCACAATAGCAAAAAGATGGAAACAACCTAAACCCTTTCTACTTGAAAAAAATGGATTTTAAAGAAAACTCCAAACTCTGATACATACATACAATTGGATACTATTCATTGATAAAACAAAACAAAAGAAACAATTCATACATTCATTATTGCTTTTTAGTGATGTGTAGTACTCCATTGTATGTATGTACCACAGTTTTTAATCCACTTGTCAGTTGATGGAAATTCCTTGGGTTTGCTCTATCGTGTTTTTGTGCATGTTATTATCTCCACAGGTCTGTCTAAATAAGATAGGCTGGATGAACAATCTGGAGGAGAAAACAACAGGACCGA
>NW_022111372.1:90937903-90946709 GCF_000313985.2 Echinops telfairi
GATACCAGGAGGGTGGAGGTAGGGTAGGGTGGAAAGAGGGAACCAATTACAAGGATCTACATATAACCTCCTCCCTGGAGGACAGACAACAGAAAAGTGGATGAAGGGAGATGTCTGGCAGTGTAAGATATGACAAAATAATAATTTATAAATTATCAAAGATTCATGAGGGAGGGGTAGCAGGAAGGGACGCGGAAAATGAGGGGCTGATGCCAGGGGCTTAGGTGGACAGCAAATGTTTTGAGAATGATGAGGGCAACGAATGTACAAATGTGCTTTACACAACTGATGTATGTATGGATTGTGATAAGAGTTGTATGAGCTCCTAATAAAATGATTAAAAAAAGAAAAACAAAATGCTAAATTGATGATGGAATCTCCCCCGACCCTACCCACACCCCCCTAAAAAGAAAGAAACAATTCATGGTGTGGCTGGCATGTAGAACATTATTCTAAGTGAAATTAGTCAATCACAAAAGGACAGATATTATATAAGACAATGTTATAAGAGGAAACGAACAAGATAAAGATTTTCATACCAATGCGAATGGACTTTGGTGATTTCCAAGGTGGACAGGGCAAGAGAGAGAAGATAAAGTAATGTTGTTGAGTGAAAAGGAAGATGGCAGCCCTTAAGAAAGAGAAGAGAAATCAAGCAGTGATTGAAAAGGAAACTCTTAGGGTGCTTAATTAGTATTTTAAACTGTTTAATACAAAGTTGATGATATGAAATGTAAACCAACCCCCACCTGATTTACAATAAAATTTATAATTATATTAATCACCTATTAGTTTGTGATTAAACATAATAAACATTACTAAGGGTTCTGTACAGGGCTGCAGTAGGTCAATCAGGAGAGGTGAGGTGACACTAGGAATTACTGCACTGGGTGACACTAATTTACTGGGCACTGCTTATACAGGAAGGAAAAGGAATTGTATGCTTAATGTGTAGTATGATTTTATTCTGCCGAGTTCTCTTTTTTTATAATTTATTCGCCTATTATAGTTTATTGTGAAAGATTAGTTCAATTGCCTTGTAATTAGATATTCTATTTCAAGGAAATAATTGAAGTCAAGGGTCATAGTAAAATTGATTAAGTAATATATTTATTTCTGTTCTAAGGGATTACTTGGATTGTTCTACCCCCCAGAGTGAGAGCCCCGGTTTGACTCATGGCTGCTCTTCTCTTTACAACAGCACCGCTCATATTTCAAGGACAGATATCTGTCAAAAAGCCAAACCACTTTCTGCAAAAATCAGTGTTTGTGAGATGAGTTATCTCAACATTTCTAGAGATACTTTCTAAATCTATTATTTTTCTTGATAAGCCCCATTTGGGGTTTGTGACGATATATGTCTTAAAAAGGTTAAGCCAGATAGCAGTGTTTCCAATATAAACCAAAGACTTTGGACTTTATTCTCTAGGCAAGGGGAACCAATTTAGATAGCTAGGCAAATGATGGCAATGCCAGTTTTATCTTGAACAAACTGGTTTGGAAGAAAGGATATCTTTAGCTGGAAAATATGTTAAAGCAACCAATCGTACCCCTGAAATGCATCCAAAATATTCACTAGCATTTCCTCCATACCCTCTCTCAATGCTAGTTCCAGCCACCAGAAGCTCTCATCTGAACAACTGTAGCATCTTCCTCACTTGCCTTTCTACAACCAATCTTACTTTTCTACCAGCTCCTCACAGGAGTCAATGTCATTTAAAAATAACCAGAACACTAGAACCCTTTGTACTTAAAACCCACCAATGACATCTATCACACTTAAAATGAGAGTCATGCTCTTCTTGTGCTGTATGAAGCCCTACGCGGTCTGGCTTGTTTGCCTCGACACATTTACCCTTAATCATTAGCCTTCTTGGTTCCTTGAACAAACTAAGGGTGGTCTCACCTCAGAGGTTAGCTGAAATATGGCTTCCTCTCAGAGTCCTATTTTAGCTTGCAGGGTGTCTACCTCTTCTCTCATTTTACTCATAGCTCACTATTGTTTTGCATGCTTAGTTATTCACTTGTTTATGATCATGTTTTTGGTCTGGAATGGAAGTTCCCTCAAGGTGAGGACCTTCTCTACCTTGTTTATCTAGGTCAACTGGCAGATAGTAAGTTCTCCCCAGTTATTGTTAAACAACTTAATCTGCATAAAAGATTAAAAATAAGGGCAGGACAAATGGAGGAAGAAAGGAAGTGAAATGTGAAAGAATTACAATAGAAAGAAATGGGTAAGTGTGATGGTTGACAATGAAGAGGTCATGGAAAGGGAGGAATCAGATGAGGATCTCTCCTTCACATAATAGATAGACCCAGTCATACCATTAAGACAGAGGGAGACCTCTGTGGAATAAACAGAATAAACAAAGTTTTGGTTTAAGGATTGAGTTTAACATGTTGGTAGGTGCATGTGAAGCTGTCCAGCAGGTTTATGGAAATTAGGGAGTAATCAAAGCCAGAAATTTACATTAGGGAGTCATTTGCATAGTGAGGATAGTCCACAGAGGTTGAATTAGGTCATCAAAGAAGAGTACATAGTGAAGGAGTTCTTTTAGCAAAACCATCCTGCTGTACAAGGACCCATGCTGTGACAAGTGACATGTAACAAATGAGGAACAAGGACTAGCACTACAGGAGGCCAGGGATGGTGACAATTTGCCAAGGAAAGAATGTATTGTCCAGACAAGATGTATTAAGCCATTTCCATATGGTACCCATTGACCTGCCCCACATGTTTCTCAGTAGAAGACTTTGTACCCCCCAAGGGGATCTGAGTGACTGCTCAGTTTCCGTAACTTCACATATGTGGCCTGCATAGGTGTCATAGCCTTATCCTCCCCTTTCCAGAAGATAATCTAAAACAGTGTCTTTTGGACAAAAAGGCATTAAAAAGGCACCAAGCAATGTGCTAGTAATATGACAAGCTACATTTGTTGACCACTTACTATGGGCTAGGCAATGAACTGAATATTCAACATACATTATCTTATTTAATTTCCACAAAATCTCTATATGGGAGTTACAATTACTACCTCTATTTTACAGATGAGAAAACTGGCTTGGAGAGGTAAAATCATTTTCCCATTTGGTGTATCATGGATCTGAATTTAGCCCCAGATCTGCCTGATTCCAAACCCATCTTTTTAATCATTATCCATCAGTGCTTGCCTGCTTAGAACAAATCATTTTTAGTACTTAAATTTTTCTTTCTAGGTTTATTTCCCTTCCCATTACAGGGTTATAAATATAAGGTCAAGAAGGCAGGAAATCTTTCTTTGCTATGAACAAAGGTGATCAAAATAGATCACAAAGTTGTCCTTTTGTGCTGAACCGAAGAATCTCTTGTTCTTTTATTAGGCCATCTCTATGTTATACAAAGGCCTTAAAAATTGCTATCATGTGGAGAGCAAAAATTTTGAGAATGATGAGGGCAATGAATGTACAAATGTGCTTTACACAATTGATGTATGTATGGATTGTGATAAGAGTTGTGTGAGCCCCTAATAAAACGATTTTTTTAAATTGCTATTGTCTATGGCAGGGCATGCAATCAATCTGCATTGGTAATTATTGGTGATTAGAATGTGAGAGGTAGAAGCAAAGAGGAAGAAACAGTAGTTGGAATATATGGTCTTGGTGATAGAAATGAACCTAGAGGTCACATGATAGGATTTTTCAAGATTTATTCACTGAAAATAATTTTTTGACAACATGTAGATTTCCTCAGCTGGTATACACAGGAATCAAATTGACTAACTGTGTGGAAGAGATGATAGAGAAGCTCATTATCATCAGCCAGAGCAAAGCAAAAACCAACTGTGGATCAAACCACCAATTGCTTATATGCAAGTTCAGGTTAATACTTAAGAAAACTAAAGCAGGTCCATGAGTGTCAAAATATAACCTTAAGTCTATCCCACCTGAATTTAGAGAACCCTCAAGAACAGATTTGTCACCTTGGACTCTAACTGAAACGGGACAAGCTGTGGGTTGACATGGAGATCACCATACATGAATAAGGCAACAGGACATTAAAAGTTAAGGGAAGAAAGAAAAGACCAGCGTGGATATCAGAAAAGACTGAAAATTGCTCTTTTTCACACAATTTCTCCCATTTGCTGAAGCAAATAATAGAAATTATGAAATTAGAGGGTTGAACAGAAGATATCAAAGGGCACTTGGGGAAGATAGAGTATTTTAATAAAATGTACAAAGACCTGGGGTTAGAAAGCCAAAAAGGTAGAATGCACTGAAGGCTAAAGCTTTGAGTTGCAATATTGAAGGATTCTGTGAATAAAATATTGAATGATGTAGAAAGCATCACAAGAAGGAAGGAATACACTGAGTCACTGTAGCAAAAAGAATTGTTTGACATTCAACCATTTCAAGAAGTAACATATAATATAGAACAAAAAGTGTGTGTGTGTATACAATGTGTGTGTATCTATATGTATATGTGATCCATTTGGGCAATAATTTGTCAAGAATCTTTACATCTATGCTAATGAGAGATATTCTCCTGCAGTTTTCTATCTTGGTAGTGACTTTTTCTGGTTTTGATATCAGTGCTATGTTCATTTCACGTGTTAGTCCAGGTAGACTAGAGAAACAGAAGTCATACACTGATATGTGGATAAGAAAGAACTATATATCAATAATTATATGTATATTAAGGAAACATCCCATACCTGTCCAGATCAAGTCCATAAATCCAGTATTAGCCCATATGTTCAATACCAGTCTGTAAATTCCTCTTCAGACTCACGTAGCACATGCAATGATGCTGAATGGAGGAAGATCACAGGTCAGTAGGTGGAAAGTATTGTGGATCCACTGGCAGTGGAAGCATCTCAGTGCTGGAGTGGGTTTCCACGTGGCTCCTCCAGCTCCAGGGCTCTGGCTTCATCAGCTAAGCTCCATGTGGCTTGTTAACAGGAATGTCTCGCCGTGAAAGTGTGTGCATCTGGCCTCTAGTCAGCTATTTATCTCTGTAGTGTCTCCAAAAGGAGTCATCATGCCTGGGACCTGATTGGCAGGTTAACTCTACTCCTTCACTCTTAATAGTCTCAAGTTGACAACAGATTATGTAACCACCACACTTCATTATATGAGTTTGGGAGTTTGCTGACCTTTTCCATACTTTGGAATAATTTGTATAGCATTGATTTCCACTATTCTCTGAATGTTTGAAAGAATTCCCAATGAAGTCATTTGGACCTGGACATATTTTTCAAATTGAAAGTTTGATAGCCAGATGTATTCTTTTGTTGTCAGTTTATTGAGGCTTTCCACATTATGCACTATTTTTTGATCATGTAGATCAGCAGTTCTCAACCTGTGGGTCACAACCCCTTTGGGGGTCGAACGACCCTTTAACAAGGGTCTCCCAATGCATAACAGTAGTAAAATTACAATTATGAAGTAGCAACTAAAATAATTTTATGGTTAGGGGGTCACCACAACATGAGGAACCGTATGAAGGGCATTAAGAAGGTTGAGAACCACTGATGTAGAGACTAATGACTAAATATATTTTCAAACTATGTCTGAATTAAATAAGGACATTATTAGTTACAATATTTATAATAGGCATAAAATATTTTATTGTTCTCTTTCTTTTCTTTTAATTACGACTTTATTTTTTAAAGTTACTAACGTAGTTTCACAAGTACCAATGATCACAATATTGTAACTAAAATGCTATAACATTTGACCAAGTCAGTGGCTATGAAAACACTGGCTGCAGCCAAAACCACAGTTGAGTGTTTGTAGCATGTGCATACAAATCTGCCTGACATTATAGTTGAGCAATAATGACAGCTGTGATGGAAAGACATTAAAAGTTTCCAAAGGAAATTAACATAGCATTTTAGTAATGTAAGTGAGGCTTACAAAAATGTTTTGTTGTTGCTATAACTGACTACAAGGCTACTTTTTATAAAATGAATGCGTTTCTGTGGGAACACTGCACAAACATTGCATAGACGGTCATTTTGATGTCACCCCTCCGGCAGCATCGCTTGTTCAGTATGCACCCCCACACATCCTTCTAGTAACACCACTGACCTTAAGCAAGTATATCATGGAATTAAAAAATTGACCTCAAGATCCATTAACCAGTTTTGAGAAGTTACTAGAATTAACACAAAGAAACAGTAGGGGGCAGTGTTGTCACATTGCGTTTCATCAATTTTAGGTTTTGAAAAAGAGAAACCGAAGGTTATTCTGAGGAACCTGTTATTTTGCATAGGATGCTAAGCGACTTCTAACTCCACTTGTGTGTAATTTTCCATTTGATAGTTCTCAAACCCCCCAACAAATTAGCAATGTAAGTCTATCCTCCGCCTACACCCCCATGTCCCACACACTCTGCCAATCCCTTTGGGAAACTGATGCCAGAAAGTGGTCCTCAGAAATACAAGCCCGACCTCACATGTGCATTAGTTCTTTATTTGCCTTCTATATAACATGTTAAGAAAAAAAAAAACATCTGTGTTGACTACATAAGAAAAGTTCTTTGTACTGCTTGGAAAATGTTTATAAACACCTAATCGAAACCACTTAATCAAATTTTATAATGAATTCCAAGTATAAAAAGAAAAATAAATTAAAACAATCCACCCCTAGTCATCAAGGCAATCCAGCAAACAATTCTGTTGATGGCTTTATTGAAAGAAAAGATGGTAAACATCCCCAAAAGAGAGGTAAATGTTCTTAAAAGAATTGGAGGGAAAAGAGTTCATGACTGGCTGTTTCCAGGGCTTAGGATAGAAGAAAGAGAGAGAAACAGACATTATAACATGACTCGATACTATTGCAACTGCACTGTGAAGGTCTTTTGCTGAGGGGGTAAATGGTAGAAAGAACATGTGTGTAAGCACATGTCTGCATGTATGTGCATCTGTGCCTGTGTACAATTCATTCATCCAATGAAGTGTTGAACATGTGCTGGCCTGGCACTCCATAGTCATCTTGAGACAAGGCAAACAGCATTCCCGGCTCAGGAACACAGGAAGGCAACTTCAGGACTCCCCAGTCACAGGCAGAGAAACAGTGCAGACAGACCTGGAGCAGACAGGAACTGCATCTAACCAGGTAAACTGCAAGTCGGAGCTGGCTCTAAGAAGGGAAGATGAGTGAGAGGCGGGGATTCCGGAGGCCATAGACAAGTGACAGAGCTGCGAAATGAAAGGACTCGCCAGCAACGGTGGCTGCACACTCCGGCCGCTGATGCTGACAGAAGGAGCGTACTTTGAATGGTGGCCGGAGACTCTGGACAGACTCGCAACCCACCTTTCTCACGTTTAGTTGAGACCAAGTCGTGATCACGGACTTCACTTTGTAGGGACTACTCTGATGTCTACAGGGGAGACTGGGGAAACAAATTCCTCCCTCCTCCCTTCACCCACAACACTGTGCTTCCCCCACCCGATGACCCAGCACGTGTACTTTCACACCACTGGACCTGCAACCAACACCTCACACCTACCCCGCCCATCCCTGCATCACCTTGCCCACCAAGCAGTTGGTGACGAAACTCCCGTGTACAACCAGAAGCGTAGTGATTCTAACCATGCCTGGACTCCCTCACCTTCTCAGCAATAGTCAATGTACACTCCTGCTAATTGACACCTCCACTTCCTCACCAGATAACTAGAAGTGCCAGCTCCTGTGCCACCCACATAGTGAAGATACATGTACCTTTGCCCAGAACAAGTGACCACTGGTGCTGTGCCCATACAGTACCCAACCTAGGGACTGAAGAGAATTTTCCCTACACCTATGCTCCCGTGGCTTGCTGAACAGACTTCTCTTCTCAATAACCTTGACAGTTACATGGATGCCATCTACACTTTTGACAAATGATGAGCAGCATATCCTAGCATCTCACCAAATGTTCATGTTACACAGCCCACACCCAAATGGTTCATGCACGCCACCTGCCTTTGCCCAGAAACCCCTCGATACATCACCATCCAATGAGACACCAATTTGGACATGCACACTAGGCCTACCCCATTCGTTTGGGTAGCACTTCTTCCCAGCACATATGGAGATATCCTTCCACAACCTCAGGAGGAGACACTAATGATCAGCACCAATCTAGATGGATTGCACACATCCCTGTGGTGTGCCGCGTCCCTGGTCACTCAACACTTGTCATGCAATATCCGGGGGAAATGTTTTTCCTCCAGCCTCTACTCAATCTGGTCATGGAAGTCATATAAGCCTAACCATAGAGGATATGATCCACCACACCCACTAATGAAAAGAAATCGCTTCCATTCCTCTGACGCAGCCAAAGTGACAGAGACTTGAAAGACTACAAATAAAGGAAGACATTCCCCAGAGAAAGAGAGAAAACAAAACTCTGGGTACATCAAAGCAAAATAAAAGGCAGCAAGGAAAAAGCATACAAAACACAATTCTGAAATAAATGGACACCTTAGTGCCTGAGGAATAACAAATCTACAGGCAATAACAAACGATGTGAAGAAACAGGAAAAGAGCTCAAACAAGGGAGCAAAACCCACAGATAGAACCCATTCCTGAGGAATTTAAAACACACACACACACATGAACCTCAAAAAAATTAGGGAAACGACGGACAAAATCCAAGAATTCAAGAAAACAACCCCAAAACAAAATGATAAAATATACAATTATAAATCACTAAAAAAACTATAAATCCGGAATATTAACAATGGGGTATTTGTACATAAGTACTGGAACCCTGAAGGCATAATGGTAATAATTTATACTGTGATCCAAAAGATCCACTGTTCTAAACCAGCAGCAGCTC
>NW_022111372.1:90948180-90968279 GCF_000313985.2 Echinops telfairi
TCATGTAGGAAGCAAAATGATACCCCCTGGGTTGAAAAGTCGAACACCCTATATGACGCTCATTCCTGGCTCTGCAGCTGCTCCTCTGATGGTGTAGCTGTCATCTGCATCTGGAAGTTCACTGCCAGGGATCTCACGTCCGGAGGAGGCCGAGCTCCATTGCTGGCTGTGGCTGGTAATGAGAGCCTTCCTCTTCTTTCTCAGAGGGCTCATTTTACCCACAGCAGCATGACATGCCAGGGAGTTCTTTCCACAATCACTCACAGATGAATCCTCTAAGAATCTTCCGCCACCTTCTTTGTGGACCCATGCAGGGAAAGTCATCTGGTGGGAGTGAAAGACTTTGGGACTTTGGAGGGACGGCCAGACGTTCAGATCAGAATCAGAAGAGGACATGGAGCAAAGGATATCATTGCTGATGTCAGATGAGTCTTGGCTCAAAGCAGAGAATACCAGAAAGATATTGGCATGCATTTCATTGACTAGGCAAAGGACAGATTCCCTCGAAAGTCCCTTGGACTGTCAAAAGCACAAATAAATCTGTATCAGAAGATGTATGGCCAGAGTGCTCCTTAGAAGCAGGATGGCAAGACCTAACAACAAAGAAATTGGGTAAAAGAGCCACATTAAATAATTCACTCTCCCTGCAGAAAGAATCCATAAGACTAGAGTTAGCTCTTTGGTGTTATTTTTGTTAAGTGCTACCAAGTCAGTTCTAAGCCATAACCACCCTATGGGCAACAGAGAGAAATGCTTCCCATCCTGCACCATTCCCACAATTGTTCCAATGCTAGAGCCCGCTCTGTCAACCCATCTCTGAGGCTCGGCCTCGCTTCTGCTGCCCCTTCATGTTATTAAGATGCTGTCCTTCTCCAGGAGCTGGTCTCTCCGGACAACATCTCTAAAATACGTAAGATGCCGTTTTGCCCTCCTTACCAGTAAGGCGCACTCTGCCATACTTCTTCAAAGACAGATCTCTCGGTGCTTTTGGCAGTCCATCCATGCTATTTTCTATATTTTCCACCAGCACTACCAGCCAACTGCATTGGTTTTTCTTTGTCTTCCTTAATGTCCAACTTACACTTGCATATGAGGCCCTGGAAAATAGCCTGGCACGAGTCAGAAGCACCTTAGTCCTCAAAGTAACATCCTTACGCTTCAATTTTCTTTCTTCCTTTTTTTAATCATTTTATTGGGGGCTCATACAACTCTTCTCACAATTCATACATACATCCATTGTGTCAAGCACACTTGTACATTTGTTGCCATCCTCTTTCTCAAAACATTTTCTTTCTACTGAGCCCTTGATATCAGCTCCTCATTTTCCCCCTCCCTCCCTGCTTCTTCCTCCCTCATGAACCCTTGATAATTTATAAATTATTATGATTTTGTCATGTCTTACACTGTCCAATGTGTCCCTTCACCCACTTTTCTGTTGTCCGTCCCCCAGGGAGGGGGTTATATGTAGATCCTTGTCATCGCTTCCCCCTTTCTACCCCACCCTCCCTCTGCCCTCCTGGTATCACCACTCTCACCACTGGTACTCTCAATTTTCTAAAGAGATCTTGTGCAGCAGACGGATGTAATGGAGCTCATCTTTTGATCTCTTGACTGCTGCTTCCATGATCATTGATTGTGGATGCAAGACAAACTCCTTGACAGCTTTAGTCTTTTCTCCATCTGTCATGATGGTATGTATTGGTCGAGTTGTGAGGGTTTGGTCATCTTGACATTGACTTGTAATCCATACTGAAGGCTGAAATCCCTGATCTGCACCAGCAAGCACTTCCATTCCACCTCACTTTCAGCAAAAAAGGTTGTGATATATGCACATCTCAGGTTGTTAGCCGTCCTCCAATCCTGATGCCACCTTCTTCATCAAAATTGATAAGTCATTGTCCAATTGATAAAGAGTTAAAACAATTGGAAAATGCCAGTAAATCAAAATAAGAATCTCAGATGGGATGCTTACAACATAGCTTAGATAAGAAGAATATCAGATTATGAAAAAGTATAGTCCAATAAATTAGAAAACTTACATAAACTTGTTAAAACATAGTACTAGCTTGAACTGACACAATAGAGGTAGAAAATTTGAGCAGTCTCATAGAAAAAGAAACTGAAGGTGTCATTTGAAAATACTAAATACAATACATGGGCCCAGACAACTTCACTGGAGAATTATACAAAAAATTTAGAAGAGCATCGACAACAGTTTTACTCAAACTATTCCAGAACATAGAACAATAGAGACTAGTCTCTAAGTCATTCTATGAAACCAGTATAACCCTGGTAGCAAGTCAGACAAAGATACTATTAACGATGGAAATTATAGACCAATATTATCTTGGAGTATAGATGCAAAAATTCTCACAAAATGCTAGTCAAAAGAATTCAAAGTTATTTAAAATGAATACATCACATTAATAATACATCACCCTACATACCAGGGATGCAAGAGTGATCAACATAAGAAAGCCGCCAATGTATTACACCAAATAAATAAAGCAAAGAAAAGAATCACATCATCCTCTCAAACCAAAGAAAAGGCATTTGATAAAAATTCAACTCTATTTCCTGATTAAAAAGATAAACTCTTACCAAAATACAAATAGAAGGGAACTATCTCAGCATCATTAAGGGCACATATGCAAAACCAAGAGCCAGCATTATTCTCGGTGGAGAAAGATCAGGAACATTTCATTTAAGAACAGAAATGATAAAATGATGTCCTTTATTATCATTCATATTTAAAGTTGTACTGGAAGTACTATCTAGAGTAATATGTCAAGAAAGAGAAATAAAAGGTTTTCAAGTTGGAAAGGAAGAAATAAACCTATCCTTACTTGTAGATGACACGATCCTGTGCATAGACATTCCCAAGGATTCCATAAGAAAGTTTCTGGAGCTTCAACAAAGTGTCAGAGTACAAAATCAACTCACAAAACTCACTTGAGTTCCTTACAAAAAGGAGAATGTCAATGAAATGAAATAAACAATACCATTCACAACAAAAGGAAAACAAACAAGAAAAAAAACATAACAAAAGGAAAACATGAAAAGGAAACTAGGTAGGAACAAACCTAACCAGGTATGTAAAAAATTTACAGACGGAAAACTGTAAAACTCAACTCAAAGAAACATCTACATAAATCGGTGGGGGAGGGGAATGGAAGATTGAGCATTGTGAAAATGTCATTAACACCCAAGGTGATTGATAGATATAATGCAATTGAAATCCAAGTCCCAGCAACATTTTTTATTGAAATGGAAAACCTACTTTCCGAGCTTAGAAGGGATACAAATAGCTAAAGTAAATATTGAAGAAAAACAAAGAAGGAGGTTTCATACTCCCTGATCTCAAAACTTGCTGTATAACCACAGGAATCAAAGCAGCCTTGTTCTAGTACAATATCAGACACACAGAGCAGTGTGATTGAATTGAGAGACCAAAATTATTTTGTTCATCTATGAGTAGCTTTGACGTCTATCAAAGATACAAGTGCTAAGGCTAAAAGCATAAAATTCCTTGAAGATAACATACAGTCAAAAATAAGGAGGAAAATAATCAATTTAACAATAATAGACATAATAATATGATATATATATTATCAAATATCTGCTGCTTGCAGAAAGGTTCGCAGCTTTGAAAACCATAGGGCACAATTCTATTCTGCTCTGTGAGTTAGAATCAACTAGGTGGCAGTGTGCTAACTTAACGACTAGCACAGTGTTAAGGATTATTTCTTGTGTTCTCCACAATCAACCTCATTAGCGTAGCCCTTTATGATCCAGAGGAAATTAAAGCTAAAAGAGACCAAGAGAGAAAGAAGGAAAGAAATCAAAAGAAGGGAAGGGAAAACAAGGGAAAGGGAAGGGAGAGAAGAAGGAAAGGGGTAGAGAAAAAAGGAAGGAAGAAAGAAACAGGGCGAACGCTCAGTTTAGTATCTAGTGCAATGATCCTACTACTAGGTCCAGATTTGAATGCAGACAGCCTGCCTCCACAGCCTGCACTCTACACCGGACACTGGTTTGGGGATCAGAGAGAACCCAGTCGTGAATCGCGCCTTGGAATTGCTCATAGTCTAGTAAGAGACACTGACTCCCAAACAAATCATTCTGGTGCAGTGACAGGAGCTATAATAAAGGTATAATAAGAGTTAAGGAGACACATGACTAAATGCCTGCATGTGGGTGGGGGGAGTCATCAAAATGCAGACATATTCATTTGTGTTTATGGAATTCATTGCTTTCTCTTGGCCTGGTTACCCACGCAAATCTGCCGTTCCTTCCGAAGCAACTTTCTGGCGGATTTGCCCTGTCTGTCTTTGCAGGTTGTGGTTTGATAGTCTCATTCTGTGTGCAATAAGTTATAAACTCTTTAGAAAGGCTTTGAAGACGGAGGGGGGTGGGGGTGGACCCGAACAAAGGGGAAAAAAGATAAATTAATGAAAATGTAGATTGCAATCAAACGTACTTAACTTTAAAAAAGTCCCGGGAATTTGACAATCATATGACGGAAAGGAGATGACTATGCTGTTTGACAATGGAAGCGTACAGGAGAAAGGGGTGCCCACCTCATAAAAGCCAAAACTGTTCCTGCTGACAACATCTGTCACTTAGCACATCTTTACTCCACGAAGATTCTCACGAGGTAGCATCATTTGTTTTAATTCTTCATTTCTTAACTTGAGTCTATGTATGAACTTCACAGAGTTCGTACTCTTCTAACATGGTATGCAAATCTTCAGAACTGCTTTGCACCTTCGGGAGAGGCCAAAGGGTTCATCAGAATTTCAAAACAGTGTGAAACACACAAAAGTTAATAGTTATTGCCTTTAAGCTTTCAGAATACTTCATCCACTAAACTTAAATATAATGTAGAACCTTGCATACTTTAGAAAGTTCAAATAGTCAAATCAGTGTTGTGGCATCATCATTATTCATTATCAACATCAAACGCTTGCAACTTAGTGGCGCCATCTAGAGCCCCGTCCTGGAATAGAAAGCCTTCACACAATTCTAGGACCCGTCCTGGATTATGCTGTTAAAATTGGCTTATTATCTTTCTTTTGACCCTTCTGTGCAAGAGGATTAGCTCTTCAAGGTTCCACTGGCAGTATTAGTTCTCAAGTTGCATGTGTGGGAGGGAGGCAGGATTTGGTTGTGAAGGATATTATCACAAACACCCATCTGAAGTCGTCAAACAATGCAGTGCCTCTTACATCACCCTTCACCCTTTCTCTCTATTCACCGTCTACTATTTACAACTCATGCTACTTATCTGCTAATCCTTTCTCTTTGCGTGTATATGGGTCATTTTAAATGGAATAACTTACATTTTATTTTGATTCATTGCCTATTTCTCAAATTTCTCCTCAAGTCACTTAAAGCCTGTCCATCAGGTTGCAGCTTGATGACCTCTTTTGGACATGCCACTGAAAGAAATGGCTCTCTGGAGGCTGGCCCCTTTCCCTACGTCCCTGGTGGTCAGACCAGCATGCTGCCTGATCCATCTGCTCTGCTTCATCCCTTATACTGTGCTACCTGTGGACCCAGCCAACCCGTGGACCCCGGTGGACCACTTCACTGTGCCATGTTCTATGCTGTGACACTGCCTCACATTTCTGTGTCTGCTGCCTGTGGGCCAATTCCACTCATCTTACCACCACTTCAGAGACTACACCTCCTGCCAGCTACTTTCCATTGCTACAACTTGAGGCTCCACTGTGACCTGCTTCACCGTGCTGTGTCACTGGCCTCTGCTACACCTCCATAGCTCATCTTCCTACTGTCTGCTTCCTGGGCCATGGGCGAGTGGCTGTGTGAGTTGGAGACCTTATGTATATTAACTGACCCACGAAAGTGAGTTGGACTGAGCTCTCTGGACCTCAATGTGGGCTCATTTGCTACTATATTCCTGTACATGATCGAAATTTATACATGTACCTATAATTGCAAGTGTCCTGATTTTGTTTCTCCAGAGAACCCTGCTAATACACAGGGTACATTAAGAAGTGTTCACATCACACATTCAGAGTTTATTATAACACAAGCTAAACAAACAGAGTTTAATCCACTCTCTGAGCTTGGGAAGGCTGCAGAGACGTTCTCTCGGTAACATATTGGTCTTAGCCCCTTTAGCTGAATCAACGGGCTCAAACATAAGAACATTTGTGGGAATGGTGCCGAAGCAGGCAGCATTTCATTCTGTCGCACATGGAGCCTCTGTGAGATGGAACCGACTTGACAGCCCCTAACAGCAATGACAGACTCATGGGTGCCATCAATGGCCCCTAAGAGCAGCAATCTCATTAGGGTACCTTCAAACACAATGGATCTACTTAAAGTAGTGGATCCAGAGGGGATCTGCTGGGCCACTTAAAGTCAAGGTAGTGAGGTCGGACCAGAAGACCATGGTAACAGCTTTTGGAGGATTCTAATATGTTGACAGAATTTCTCAAAGGGGGTTATTAAGAAGTTTTATGAAAACTAAAATTTGCCTTTATGAGAAAAAGCAGTAATGTTGTGTTAAGGATTCTAGTAGGGGGTTTTGTTTGTTTGTTTGTTCCATCACATCAAGACAACTGTCCTATGAGAATATCATTGGGAAATCTGACCCCAGCCACCCTCCAGCCCTTACCTTGCCTCCTCAGACATTTTGTTGTTGTTCCACAACTAAAAGGACTTTTAAAGGAAGCACCATTTGAGTCCCTCGAAGATGCCCCAAAGTAGCACTTTGATAAGGTACAAAGTGAAGGGCACAGAATGTTTCCAGGAAAGGTGAACCCAACAACAACAACAACAACAACCACAACCTCACTGCCATCAAGTTGATGACAACTCCTGCTCATAGTGACCTTGATGGCGTAGAAACGCCCTTGTGGGTTTCCATGATTGTCAGTCTTTACAAGACTGGAAAGCCTTATCTTTCTCTCAGGTAGCAGCTGGTGGTTGCAAATTGCTGATCTTGTGCTTATTAGCCCAATGCTCTAACCCACTCCTCCTCCGGAGCTCCTTTGGGGAAGGATCAGAGTGATGGAAATAACACCTGCAGCAGTGTACACACCTAGACAAATGATGTGTCAAGACTCAAAAGTTTCACATTTCAATAATTTTCTTTAATGAAGGTTTCTACGATATCATGGCAATAATTTGTGCAGATTTGAAATGAAATTATTGCCTGAGGTAGAATGGCTAAAAGTAAAAAATATTCTAAACAAGCAGCTGGTGTTATAAACAGTCTCCTTCCATCAAACATTCAGCCTACACTGGTAGATATTTAGAGCTTTTAGAAATGGTTTTTTGTTGTTGTTGTTGTTGTTGAGGTTTTTTTAGGTAAAACAAAAATTTTACAGAAGATTTAATTAAAAATAAGACTGAGGGACATGAAGCAATTCAGTTATCCACTGTCAGAAGAAATATAATAAGCAAACAAGCAATTAAAAAGTCTCCTACTGTGTTAGTCTGGGTTGTGTAGAGAAACGAAATCAGTGTTACTCATGTTTGGATAAGAAAGAACTTTATATCAAGAACTAATTTTCTATCAAGAAGACTTCCTAGCCCAGTCCAACCCAAGCCATGCATCCCATGCTAGATGGAGCCCTCTTTCGACTCACATAGCCAAAGATCGATGACACAGAAAGGTGAACCAGGAAAAAGGCAAGCTGATAGGTGCAGAATCACGTGGATATGAGTTTGGTGGAAACAAGGCAGGGTACTGACAGCTCTCAGGTTGTCTCCAGGGTCAGAAGCCTACCTGGGGCTGCCTTGGGAGGCAGACAGAGTCCCAGCAAGCAAACGGACAGAGAGAGGAGAAGTTCTCACTGTCCCTCTGATGGAAAAGGCCACACCTCCAAGGAAGCATCATCTGAATGGCAGAGTGGACTCTATCCCTAACTGCACAGAGGCAACATCAAGTTGACATAAAATCTCACTGCCATAGCCTCTACAAACCTCAGGTGATGTGATAGGTGCGTTTATTGTGCCAGCCTGGCCAATAGGAACATGTGGGATTAATCAGGTCGTAGTTTGACAGCAGGACAAAGAGACAAATGGCTCAGCAAGGCCTGCCCCTCACTCTCCTGCTCTCTGGTGATCCTGCAGGTGCTTCAGCTTGTGAGCACTAACTGTGGGGCAGCCAACCCGAGGAACCTGTCACCAGAACTTGAAGTTCGTTTGAGAGCTGCTTTGCCACGCTGCTGGTGTGTACATCATTAGAGCTTGAGGCTGTCGGATCCATTGTCTTGCATTGCTTGAGTTCGATATCCCATCTGGGCCTGCTTCACTAAGCTCCTGGGCTGCTGACTGTTAGTGACCAGCCCTGCTGTTTGCTGTCTGTGGGAAAACTCTGCCTGCATTGCCTGAGGGAAGACTCAACTGTCTGCTTCCTTGACCTTGGACCCAGCCACCCTCATGAGTTGCAGGATTTCCGGTACCTTAACTGTTCCATGGAAGTAAGTTGAACTGAGCCCTCTGTACTTCTGTGTGGACTAATTAGCTGTTACATTCTTTCATGCTGTATAAATCAATCAGTCTATCTATCTATATGTAAAATCTTCCCTCACATATCTCCATATATGCTCTATCAATAAAATGCATGTCGGAAAGAAAGGGATCAACCGGATGAAATGTATTTGAATGATGGTGTCAGCAAAGAATATTGAAATTACTGAGATAGTTAAGGTTTATTGTGCCAACTTGGCTGATAAGTACATGTGGGATTAATTGAAGGGCAGAGAGATAAATGGCTCAGTGAACCTCACCTTTCTAGTTCTCGGGTCTCTTGCTTTCTGATGGTCAGACCAGGGTGCAGCTGCCTTAGCCAGTTCCCTGCTTCAGCTGGCAACGTTCACTTCCTGCAAGACATCCCTGAGGAGAAGCCACATGGACCTACCCCGATGCAGCCCTGGGTGCTGGAGCAGCCGTGTGGAGACCCCTGCCAGCGCTGAGATGCTTACACTCTCACTGATTTGGCTTTCCTCCTGCAGTCAGCGTCATTGCGTGTGTTTTGTAAGATTGAGGAGGACTTTGTGGATTGGTGTCGGGGTTAATGTTGGACTTATGGGCTTGGGCAGCACTGGGTTGGGATGTTTTCTTAATGTACACTTACCCTTTATATAAAACTCTCTCTTATACATATGAGTTTCTGTGGATTTGTTTCTTTAAATACCCAGACTAACACAATTACCAGGGACTACCAGTAGAAAAAAGAAGTAAGTCTTGGAAGAAGTGCAGCCAGACTGTGCCTTATTATTGAGGAGAGTGAGAAGTCTTCTCACATGCTTTGGACATGTTATCAGGAGAGACCAGTACCTGGAAAAGGACATCATGCTGCATAGAAGGTCAGCAAAAATAAGGAAGACACGCCAAGAGTTGGACTGACACAGTGGCTGCAACAACGGGTTCAAACATAGCAAGGGTGAGGATGGAACAGGCGCTGGCAGATTTTTCTTCTATTTGCTCAGGGGTGCTATGAGTCAGAGCCAACACAATGACACCTAACAATAGTGACAAGCAGAAGGACATAAAACATGAACACTGAGATTATGGATGCTATATGAATAGCAACCATGATTACAGTAATGAGCTAGAAAAAGGCATTCTACCTCTCCTTAACAGATAGAAAAGTGTCACAAATGGTTGCCAATATCCATGGCTAACAGTCTGGCATGAATAAAATAAGCCTGGAAAATTAAATAGATATATTTGTGTGTGTGTGTGTGTGTGTGTGTGTGTCATCTCGATATCAAAGCTCACAAAGATACATGAAACTTTGTCTTCTATAAAGTATTAAACTCACTCAAACTCATTGCCATCGAGTCAATGCCAACTCATAGCAACCCCCAGTTGTATAGGGTACAACTGCTCTCAGGAGTTTGGGGGGCTGTCACTCTTTAAGGGAGTAGAAAGCTACCTCTTTCTCCCTTGGAGAAACTGGTGTTGTCAAACTGCTGGCTTCGCAGTTAGTAGTCCAGTGTGTAACTACTATTCTACCAGGCCACCTTCTGTGAACTATTGCTTATGTTCACATGTATATAGAACTTAGGAACTTATCAAACATCTGAACAGTTTATCCTACCAACTACCCCGTTTTTTCAATTATCTTTGTTGCTCTTGTAGTTATACAAAGACAATATCTATAAGAGGTAAAAGAGAAAGTAAAAAATTTTAAGGATTCCTTGGATTATTTTATTAGTGATTATTTGGTGTGTGTGTGTCTCCCCTCAATGAAATTGTAAGATAAGTGAAGACAGGGATCATGCCTAGTTTTGTTCATCATTGCAACCTATCAGCATCTGGCACAATGCCTGGTAGATAATAAACGCCACCCAGTTGCTGTCCATTCTGACCCATGGGTATTCAATAGTGTTATGGAACAAATTGATGGCTAATAGTTCACCATTCCAGGTTTTTTCATTTTTATTTTCATCTGAAAAAACTAAGGCCAGAAAAAAAAGCAATCCTTAAACAACTAGGGCCACCTAGCTGGTTCAAGAGAGACTGGATCTAGAAGGGACGCTTCTTCCCCTCTTAGCTCATCCTCTGCACTTTAAATGACCTTCCCTCGAGAGTTTGTTTTAAAGGTGCCAAGGTCACTGTGACATTAAAATGATTATTCTAAAAGAAAATGGAAACATCTCTCACATGGATCTTTTTTGCAATATATTAAAACTTTAACATATGGGAGTATAGTGACATTGTTATTTTGGTTGTTTATTGAGAGATTGTTGAAAAGAAGTGTGGATACCTGGAAAGGAAGTCAGTGTTTGCTTAAGCAGTCTAGTTAAAATTTTCTTTGGTTTCATTTTTAAGAGGTGACATGTTTGACAGACACCGTTTTTTAGCTAACAATTATAACAGTTGAAGAACTAGAATAATTACTGAAGGACTCATAAAGGCTGACCAGTGAGTAAGTCTGATGAAATGTCTTGGACAACTTTTCTTTTCTGCTGGCTTCCAGCCACTTTGCCTTTAAGTCGTGAGCCAGAGTCCTCTGTCATCATTATATTTTTAACAAAATGAAATACATATTTATGTATTTTGTTTACATATCCATAGACATTAGATGCTAGTGTAACCCACTGTCACTGAGTGTAAGAAAATAAACAAACAAAAATGCCCAATCTACCACCCTCAAATCTATTCCAACTCATAAGACCGTAAGTGTGTAAAGCCTTATGATTTGTTGGATTGGCCAAATGAGTTTCGAAGGTCTGTCCTAGGAATGGAACATCAGGAATTGATATAACTGATGAACTCTTCTGTTTCTTTATTAGATTTTTGTTTCTTTACAAGAGAAGAAAATGCTCTTCTAATAAAGAAGATATTCTGGGGCCAGTTTGCCTGGGATAGAATCAGGCTGAATCACTAATAAGCTGGGTTAAAACAACTTACCATGCTCTCTTGTAGGTTTCCCTCTGTAAAATGGATGGTAGTGGGTTTGATCATTTGATTGCTGATTTTTTTATGAGGATTAACTGAAACAACACATGTAAAATATGTAGGGCCGTGTTTGGAATAAGATAAGCACTCAATCAATGTGGGCTATTGATATGCTTTTTGCTCTATAATTCAAACCATTAGAGGAAAAAATGGTTTGTATCTATGGTGGTTGAATAATTTGAAAAAAGGAGAGCAAGAATCATTGCAGAATACAGTTGAAGAATACAGTTAATGTCATCAATTGTAAAAAATTGAGTTGGTCTATGTTTTCACAAACAGATGAATAGATTAAATCTCTTAAGACTGTTATTTGTATATCTGTTACAAAAGGGAGAATCCCACTGACCACAATACAATGTGAGTGGGTGCCAAGCAATACTGTAGGGAAAGTACTCCTCTACATTTCCAGTTTCTGTGGTTCGGGTGTTGGCATTTCCATCCTGTACTCTGTTAGGCTGGGTTGTCTAAAGAAACAACATCGGTGACCCCTCATATACTTGTAAGAAAGAACCTTATCTCAAGAAGTAACCTTATATCAAGGAGACATCCCAGATCAGTCTAACTCAAGTCCATATAATTGATGTTAGTCAGGGCCCTCTTCCGACTCATGTGGCTGTTGGTCAATCACACAGTGAAGTGGAGTGGGATGCAGGAGACCAGAGGCTGGTGAGTCAGTCATGGAGATGGAAGGTTGGTGGAAACCTGGCACCAGCAGCTCTCAGGGTCAGGCAAACAAAGAATCCCAGTGATGTTCCAGCACAAAGGAAGGTGAAGTGGCAGAGAGGGAGACATTCCCTGTTTCTCCCTTTTAAAAAGGCCACACCCCCAAGGAGGCATCCTTAGACTGTGATCTAACTGATACCAGGCCTATGCTGTAACATAAAATCTAACGACCACCCTTGTGTACTTGTGTACGACTCACTTGGAGGGTTCGGTTGGAGCCATTTGCAACCCAGCCTCTGGGCTTCATTCACAGCCAAAGTGATGGAATTGGCATACATTTGCTCAGACCATTGAATCCATACATATCTGAAGCAAACTTCACCATAAACTTGTCATCCGGTAGGGCCAATAAAATGCCGTTACTTCAACATTAACTTCTCACCTGAGGAGGACAATGAATGAGTATGTACAATGTATCGATTTACATTGATTTTTCGGTTATCTAAAATTCAAATATATAGTAGAGGGCATAAGAAGCATCTAAGTATCTATGATTAAAACTGTGCATGGGATATAAAAAAGATGAGTGGTTGCCAGAGAGGCAAAGTAATGTGGGTCAGGAAACAGACCCCGAAGTCAAAGTCCAGGTCCTACTGATACCTCTGCGCCTCTGTTCTCTCCTCTGCAAACTGAGAAATGCAATCAAATCCACCTTGTAGGGATGACCCGGGGTCTGAATAACTTAATACGTGGAAGGCCCTTAGAACAATTTCTGCTACATCACAACTATGGTGCAGATTTTATGAATTTATTATTATTATTATTCAGATTTGAAATAAATTATGATACCAGAATAAATTATGTGTCAGAGAAATCTTAGGGAAGACGGTTTTATATTGCTAGCTGAGATTTTTCTATATACCACGGTAACAACTGATGGATTAAAAGTACACTTTGTACCTCTAGAGGGGCCTGGGGAAAAGTGGCATACACAGTGAACTGCTAGCCTGATGATCAGTGGTTTAGGCCTTCCGCTCCTCTGAGGAAGACAGGTGAGCCCCTATTTCTGTAAAGATGCAGAGTCTCAGAAAACCAGGCACTATTCTGTTCATCAATGAACAATAACGCTCTGTCTTCATAGGGTTTATTTCTATCGAAGGGACAAGCAATATTTAGTATCTAGTTTGGGTTGGATATGCGACATTGATCAAGTCATGGGTCTTATTTTCCTCACCAATATAACAAAGTACAGTGCAGGTGGAAGAAAGCTGTTAGGGGCCTAAGTGGTATTTATCCCCTTATGTTCCCAGAGATTAGAACATTAAATTTGAGTATGGAATGAGTGCATTAGAAGCCACTAGGGGGCAAGATGAGCATGGCACAAATATTCTGTTGCTGTAAAACTCTCGAACCAAAAGGAGAGTCTTTTCCTTATATACATTGTATACAAGTTGCATAAATGATCCTCTATACTATGAGTGAAGTAGTTTATTTTGAGACCATATTTTTATAAAAGAAGTGACTCACTTTATTAGTAATTGAATATCAACATGTATAGCTGTTGAGTCTACTTCAAGTCATAGTGACCCTGTAGGACAGAGTAGAATTTCCTACAGCAACTCTAAATGCATATGATAATAGAAGGGCCATGTCCACAGAACCACAAACCAACAAGAAGCATATCTAATATTAGTATACTCCTCTATTCATAGGCAGGGTCTAGTTTCATTGAAGTAACTTCCACTCATGATGAGCCCATGTGTGCAGAGTCAGGCTGCACTCTGTATGGATTTCAAAGCTGCAACTGTTTAAAGGCAGAGCACCACGCCTATGCTCCACGTGCCTCTGGCTGAGTTTGAGCCACTAACAATTCAGCTCGTAGTTCAGCACTAAACTATTTTCACCACCCAGGGACCTCTTGGGACCTAATACATATCTAGAGTTCTTTCTTCCACTTCTTCATTTACTCGTTTTACTAACCTGCATCAGGCTACACTAAAGAAAAAGTTACATTTTTATTTTTCACTTGTAGGCTATGGAAGGTGTCCATAAATTGACATTTTTTTCTGTCAAAGTGGGAGGTCTCCTTTCCTTGAATACGGGTCAATATTAGTGACTTGCTTCTACCCAACAGAATATGGTAGAAGCCAATGAATAATATCTTTCAGTAAGATCAGCACAAGGCTGGTTCCTATGAGGTTGAGGTTAAATATGTACCAAGGTCCAACTTTAACACACTGCTATACTACTCCATCATCTCCAATAACAACTACTACTCTACCCCTCAGTAGTTGCCCTCCTACCCTTGGGTTATGACATTGATCTACTGCAACATGGCATAGAACTCATTAACCATAAAGGAAATAGTCCACACAATTGTGGAAGATGGCAAGTCCCAAATCTGTGGGTAGACATCAGGCAGGAGGCTTCTCCTGATGCACATGATTTCAGGGACTGATGAACACAACGAGCTAGGTCAGTTGACAGTCTGCTGGCTTACAAATCTATAGAAGCTGGTGAATCAAGCCAGATGAATGGCTGCTGGCTCAAATTCCAAGAAGGAGAGTTTAGATGATGAGTACTCAGATGAAAAATTTAGAGCAAGAGTGAGAACTTTCCCAGAGCATTTATATGGTTGCAGATCATACCTCAAAGAAACTCCCCTTACTTGATGGCAAGATGGTACAAGGGTGGGACATGAATAAGGAGGGTAAGAATAGTGACAGGGTAAGGATGGTGACTTGATACAGACTCTCCAGTGAAACAGTCACTCAAGAGACAATCCAGACTAATTCTGCATCATTAATATAACAGACAACTTTTGTTCCAATGAGACTAAGGCCATAGTCACAGAGGTTAAGAGTTACAGCATATTGTGAAATGGAGGACAATTACATCAGATCACAAAGGAAAAAAATTACATCATAACATAGTTGCATTTGTGAAATGACCAAAAATTAGGGCCCCACTAACTTCAACTATTACATGGTCCATCTACCTTATTTGTAAAAGCAGTAAGCTGACAATCCCCTTGGTGGATCACAAACACCTTATTTACATAGTTCTGCTCAATCATTCTTGGAAGCAGTATGGTCATTGTGCTCCTTAGAGGCAAGGGTGGCAAGACTTCATTGTACATACTTTGGACTTGTTGTCAAAAGAGACCAGGCCCTGGGGAGGGACGTCATGTTGGGGAGGGGGGAGCAAAGGAGAGGAAACCCCTCAAGGAGATGAGATGGAATAACACCATGACTGCAACAATGGGCTCAGGCATAAGAGCAATTGTGGGAGTATGGCACAGAACTGGGTAATGTTTGGGGCTTAAGGTTGCTATGGGTTGGATCCAACTTGTTGGCACCTAACAAATATCGCCACCACCATTGTGTGGCAGTCACAAGACTCTCTCTTAAACTCTAATAAAAAACTCACTGCCATTGAGTCAACTCCAACGCATAGCAACTCTGTAGGACAGGGTAGAACTGTTCCTTGGGATAGTTTCCAAATTCATGTCTCAAACTTTTATTGTCATGGAGTCGAATCTGACTCATAGCAACCCTATAAGGACAAGGTAGAACTACCTCCGAGGGTTTCCACCACTGTAACTCTTTATAGGAGCAGAAAGCTCTGTCTTCTCCTGGGCAACAGCTGGTGATTTGAAACTGCTGTCCCTGCAGTTAGCATCTGAAAGCATGGTCATTATACCAGCAGAGCTAATTATCAATGCTAATTACAAGCTGAGACCTTGGCACATCTAAAAGTGCCCTGGGCTTCTTCAAAGTACCGTGACTGGGTTCTGAGGAAGAATGTTCTGGGACAGACATTGGCCCAATTAAACAATTCTTTACACCACAAGAAGTGATGCTGTGTGATTGCTAAGGATTTTATAAAAATGATACAGGTTCTGATTGATTCTCTCTCAGGACATCATTTCTCAGAACCCACCCATTGACTTTTGAGTAAGCACAGGGCAAGTGTAGCTGTGCCAAAGTCTAGCTTACAGCCGACATCAATCATCCAACTGTTGAGTGCAAGCTTGCAGATGATTTCGATATCCGATCTTCAAGTTCCCACCCCCAGTTGAAGACTTGTAATGACATAGATATTCCCTCATGAAAACCCTGCCCAAATTGCAGGTCTGTTAGAAAAATAATATTACTTTTGTTAAGCCACCAAGTTTTGAAGTACTGTATATTGTTACATTACAATAACTAACTGCAACAAGGAATAATTGTCTTTAGGGATCTGGCCGAATTTAAGAAAATAAATAGTGCTTCTATGAATTTGCATTGTCATAGATCCCTAATACCTCTCCTTCCTCCCCGCCCCGCCCACACAAAAACCAAATGGAGATAAGCTATCCACACACGTCCAATCCCATCTGCACTAATGATCAAGGTTGTGAAGACTTGGAAGCAGATAAAGGCTTATTATTTAGGGGCTTCTTTATCATTGACAAGAAGGATATCCATTGGTTGATCACTATAATCATTGTCCCAAGCAGCAGGTCTGCAAATGTGAGTCTTTTCCTGGCCCAGCCCTTCCAGTTCACAAACAAGGGAAGGCGAGGCGAGGCGAGCCTAGCTGGATAGCCACTCAGTGGTGACCTCATCTAACTGGAAGCCCTGAGCCACAGGATTGTTCCTCCAGGCAGTAGGTTAGGTGTGGCTAACTTGTAACCAATCTATCAGGCAGATGGGAGAAGACTTCTTCATGCTGAAAGCACCAGAAGGGAGAGAGAATCTATCTGTTACACATGGCAGATGTTCAATACACATCTGCCTTGAAAATGCTGCACAATCAGTGTTATTCTATGTTCTAGAATTGTGAGACAAAAGTAAACATGGAATGACATCTACCCTAGCAGAGCTTTTGGTATAATTATACCTCCTCTTCATTTATCAACTATCTTGTAATCTGATTGTCAAAAATCTATTTTATACATCATTGATGTACACTTTGCAGTAGAGAATATCAATCTGTGAGGCAAGAGTAATGCTAGCTGTTAATGTTAGGCATTAATTCTAGTAGGGTAAGGTTCCCAGTGTTTGGCAGTTATGCAATAATTCAATTGGACAGTTATGTAATGAGTAGTCAGCTTCCACTTTGTGATGTGACATGATCACCCTCCATCTTTCTATAATGTAAATTTTTACATTACAACCTGATCTTTGGAATCTAGCCATGTCTATAAGTAAGAAGTGGCCATTCTTAAAAATGGTAACCACTTTTTACTTAGCAACACTTAATCACTTAACAGATCTATTGTGGAGGAAGGACAGTCAGCCAGAATGCTCCTTGGAAGCATGGATGTAGAGACTTATCTTACATACTTGTACTAGTAGTAGTAGTAGTAGTAGTAGTATAACTTTCTTGCACTCACTTGTTATGAACCCCCCATTTGCCCCAACCTCCCCTGACAGACCCCAGATTTGCCTACCCTGGATCTCCTATACAGGGAAACATACAAAAAATAAAATTAATAAATAAGCAACCACCACCACAATGAAGACTAACAAAAACAGACCAAAACAGAGAAAAACCTCAATCGAAAAGACAGCAGAAAACATTAAAAGTTAGAACAACTTTAAAGTGGGTCAAAAGAGAGATAAATGATAAGATATTAAAATTTAACCTATATCTGCAATAATCTACTTTCAACTGTCCTCTGCATGATAGAAAAACCATACACATCATTCGTCCATAGCCAAAGGAGATTTCCCTGAAGCTTAATACATCTTTTTTTTTTTAATGAATGAAGTTTTAAATGGGTCAAATATGAGACCAAATAAGGTATTACATTTTACACTAACTACAGTCTATAATAATCGATTTTACAATGCTCTTTGCCAGATAACAATGCAATGCACATCCCTTGACTCTGGTCAGATGGGGATCCAGCAGAGGCTTAATCAATGTGTGGACCTGGCCAATTGCTTTGGGGCTTCCACTGTCATCCATAGCCTTCTGCAAACCAGGTGTTCATGATTTAAACTTTGATACTATTCCCTCCTTCTGATTTGGATTATATTATTTACAATTCTTGGATCACACAGGCTGAGGTGCTTCTTCCAGGTGGGCTGAGTAGATGTCTCATTTAGACAGCTGCTTGGTTGGAATCAAGCCTTTAAGGTCCCAGATGTTATTCTTTCTGATAGCCGGGCACAATCTAGTTTCTTCAGCACATTTTGCTACAGCACCCGTATCTTCCACATCTCATGTACTTTTGGCAAGTTAATAGAAGAGACTAGTCCTGAATAAAGGACATCATGCTTGGTAAAACTGAAGGGCCATGAAAATGATCATCCTCCAGGAGCTGGCTTGATACAATGGTTTCAGCAATGGGCTGAAACATAAAAATGATGAGGATGGTGCAGGACCAGGCTGTGTTTTGTTCTGTTGTGCATAGGGTCATCATGAATTAGAACTGACTCAAAGCCAAGAAACAAAATCTTTGTTTGTCATCAACTACATGCCAAGCACAGGAAAGAGACCAAGGTATATCTGACACTAGTCATATTAGTAAAAATAGTCATGTTCCTAAACTTCCCTGGGTCTCAGGTCTTCATTTTTTCAGGCACTGGGTGTCCTGTTTGACCTATATAACCTAGTCTATTTTTATTAATGTTAAAACTGTCTCAATGAATCATAGCTACTCTCCTAGGGTCCTCTCAAAATTTTAATGTGAACTTGAGATATTTACTTTAATGGGTAGGAATAATGTGTTGGAACTTACAGTATTTGGTACAGAATTGTGGAGTTATAAGAAAGAATTTTTAGTGAGAATCTACTAAAGAAATTATATTTGTAAGCCTAAAATAAAATAATCTCTTAAAAATCTTATTAATCACCCTAACATAAAATATTAGCAAGAGTCAACAAATGTTCATACTCTCTTCTAGGGGGGAAATTCATTATCTCAAACAGTAGGGGACTTTAGATTCTCATTATATTCTGCAAATTTGGGACTGCAGGGGAAGGAAAAAAATACAAAATACATCTTTACTGCTTGATGGAAAATGAAAAGGTGAAATGTTTATCTTTGAGCTCTACATCTAAATTTATAGAATTTCATGAAAATCATGTTAGCTTTCACATGGCACTGAGATTATTTTAAGATAAAATACTCTTTAGCTAAGGAAGAAAATTAAATTAGTATTATATTATTTGTATTACATACTGATATTGGTATTATTTGAAAAACCAACCATATCTGAGAACTTAGAAATCTCATGGTTGTGATATAGTAACTTTCCCCTCCAAGGGAGGAAATATAAAATCAACAAAAATAAAATTTCTTTCCAGAGTTTTAAAAAGTTAGTATAAATTCAAACCTTACTATAATACCATTTCCCTAGTAAGTACAATAATGGGCTCAAATGTAGCACCAATGGTGAGTAAGGCACAGGATGAGGCAGTATGTTATTTAGCTATACATAGAGTGGCTACGAATTGGAACTGAGTGGGTGACGACACCACACCACTATTAGACATTAAGATTTCCTATTAGAAGCCTTGTCTTGTTCATAATGCAATGGCCTTTCATTTGGTTTGGCCAGTTTGGATGAAGTCATCACAATGCGTCCTTTTGTAGGCACAGGGAGTTTACCATGGGTCACAGATAACAGGTTGGATCAATCTGTTTGTTTTGAGGGGAGGGTTGGATGGGACACATATAAACCTATAATGCTCACTAATAAATACTATTCAATACCTATGATCAACTTTTTTAAATAAAAAAAGGTTTATTGTCACATACTTCAAATATTATACAATCTAATTGTTCAATTATATTAAGAAGAGTGATGCAATCATCCCCACAATCAGTTTCAGAGCATTTTCTTCTCGTGCTCATTGGTTTGTGTTGCTTTTTTAATCATTTTATTAGGGGCTCATACAACTCTTATCCCAATCCATACATACATCAATTGTGTAAAGCACATTTGTACATTCATTGCCCTCATCATTCTCAAAACATCTGCTCTCCACTTAAG
>NW_022111372.1:90968991-90973252 GCF_000313985.2 Echinops telfairi
TATCATGGAGGTGAGCACACCATGATATGATCATTTGTTCTTGATACCTGATAACTGATACCTTCGGCACTGTGTGATCATACAGTCTGGTGTACTTCTTCCATGTGGGCTTTGTTGCTTCTGAGCTAGATGGCTGCTTGTTTACCTTCAAGCCTTTAAGAACCAGAGGCTATATCTTTTGATAGCCGGGCACCACTATGATCAATTTTTAAATACACAAATAGAGTAATCTTATCTTGAGCTAAGGAAAGCAGGGAGATCACAATGCCAGTTGGAAGTTTTCCAAGCCTCGGTTTCAGTTTTGTTCTTCCTATTCCTTACCAGTAGCAGTAAAATATACCTTTATGCCAATCCTTTCTGTACAAATGATAATGACAACATAGATATATCAGCATCATCGTTATTGTGGAATTGGTGATAATGCCCAGTCTTAGGGCCTCTACTAAACTTGTCAGTCCATCACAGTAGAAAGACACAAAATAAGCTTCTTCAGTCTTTGCTGAAGGAACAATCATAGAGGTGGCTACATTATTTTAGATCATCTCATGATGTGATCTAAGAAAATATGATGGGATCTTTTGTGAAGCAGCCAGCCACTTGTGGGAAGAGTGGAGCAGAGTTCCATCTCAATCTAGTCACAGTCTTGACACAATGCAGGGAGGCTCCTTCAGGGGTATGGCATACTCTTAGGATAGATTGACACTATATGGAAGCTAGCTCACTTTTCCCGCTGGATCTGGATCCTACATCTATTTCCTCCACCTCCTGTTATATTGCATGCTATTCACAGAAGTCATAAGAGTACTGCCAACCTTGGATTCCCTTGGATTCATTCAGATGGTCTTGGATTCATTCAACTCTGCATCCACCAGCCTGTGGTCTTCCTGCTTCATCTTCTGCTTCCTGTTCATCAGCCTCAGCAGCTACAGGAGTCTGGATACGCCTCCCACTTACATCTGACACATTGTAACTACTTCTTGAACTCTGTGAGCCATTCATTGGTATAAATGTCTTTCTATATACATACACGTAGGAGCACATTTGCTTCTCATCGCCTAACACAAAAAAGGTATTGGCATTTTTTAAAGAATGTGCTGCTGAAGCTGAGAAACAAACTAGTATGCTCTCTTACAGAGCCTGCCTGTCTGTCTCATGCTAAGGAACCTATGAAGATTTTTATGGGTTCTTATTGTTATCAAGCCAGTGATGTGAAATCCAGATCCAAATGAGAAATTAGAACTCTGTTTCTCAGCATATACATTCCAAAAGGCATGCGGTATAGTTAAAACAAGAATGAACATTTATTTGGCTTTGAACTCCCAGAGTAGTAATTTCCAGCCCTGGAAATACTACCTTGTAATAAAATACAGTTTAATATGACATTCTTTATAACAGCAAATAGCTAAACTAGTTAAGCTGCAGTAGCCTGAAATATCTGTAACTGAGATTGGTCATGAGGAATTCCAACAGTACAGTACCAGAAAAATACACTGCCTAGAGGAACCCTCACCAAAATAGATTACACTTGAAGTGATTTTCTGGCTACCCTCTTGTTGAGTATAATAAAACCCTAGGCCTCTATGGTATTATGGAACTTTGTATATTAAACATTTTATGGCAACTGCTTCACTTGACTGGAACACTGCCATTTTCTATCTTTGCAAATAAATTATTCTCAATGTAATTCATCTTTTGCACTGCATATTGCTAAATTAAATTCTTTGTATTAGTTGATGAGAAGCGCAAAAGAGAGACAAAGCTGGAATATAAACACATCTTTTTTCTTTAGTATTTGAAACATCTTGGGGCAGATAAAAAATTGTATCAGCTGTGGACAGCACTGTTCGGTTTTAGATTGCAAGTATTCTAACATATGGGTAAGTCTTAAACCGACAGTTTCTAATATCAAAGATATTTGGTCTAAAATTTATAATGTGCACAAACCCTGTTTTTGAGTAGAAAATCTTGGACCAAAGATGACAGGTGTGTAATTTTTAAAAAATATTTTACAATATCAAAACTGAATTAGAGGATTATAAAGATTCTGTAAGGAATATTAAGAGTGGATACATGCACTTAGTCTCAGGAGCAGCTGGTTCAAATTCAATTTTACAATTTAAACAAAAATCCATTTTTGCTCCTGGCAAAAATTCTATTACTTTTGTAGTAATAACGATTCAGGAATGATAACTGAAAATACCAATTTAGTCCTTCAAACTTAGGCACTGATATTAACATGCATCAACTCATGTAATCCTTGTAGTAATTAAATGAGACAAGTGTTGCTACTGTCTTTTGAAGATGAACATTTTTTACTCAAGATCCAAGTCTTATAAGGGCTAGAGAAAGTAAACCCAGGCAGGCTGGCTCCTAAGCACGGGCCCTTCACCAAATGCTGTGTTAATTGAAAAGATGACTCAGACAAGGCAAACATGTTAATTTAAGTATCAGGAGCTCTGCCATTTACACAGTGAAAAGATTACAAAAATAACTGTTGCTCATTTGAAAAAATATATAATTTGGGGAATGTGTATTTGATGATGGGATTATGAAATGCCTAACTATATGAGATAGTTAAAGTTTATTGTGCCAACCTGGCAGATAAACACATGTGGGATTAACTGAAGGGCAGAGAGATAAATGGCCTTTCTAGCTCCTGGGTCTCTTGCTTTCTGATGGTCAGACCAGGGTGCAGCTGCCTTAGCCAGTTCCCTGCTCCAGCTGGCAAGGCTCACTTCCTGCAAGACATCCCCGAGGAGAAGCCGCATGGACCTACCCCGATGCAGCCCTGGGTGCTGGTGTAGCCGTGTGGAGACCCCTGCCAGCACTGAGATGCTTACACACTCACTGACTCTGCTTTCCTCCTGAAGTTGGCATCATAGTGTGTGTTTTGTGAGATGGAAGAGAACTTTGTGGATTGGTGTCAGGCATATGAACATATGGGTTAATGTTGGACTTGTGGGCTTGAGCAGCATTGGGTTGGGATGTTTTCTTGATGTGCACTTACCCTTTATATAAAGCTCTCTCATATATATGAGTTTCTATGGATTTGTTACTCTAATGTACCCAGACTAACACACTATAATAGTTAATTTACTAATTTACAGCACAAATAATCACACACTAAAGAAAGTAATGTATTTGAAATGGTGCCATTTTCCACATTCACATGTTATAAAACAATAACAATATAGCCTAGGGTTTACCACAAGGTCTCAGGACCAAAATGGATTCTTTTTTTTTCCTAACAGTTTTATTGGCATGTAATTCACATATTATACAATAATTCAATAACATCAAGAAGAATTGTACAATAATCATCACAATAAGTTTTAGAACATTTTCTTCATTCTTGTACTCATCATTATTAGTTCCTCATTTCCCCTCCCTCTCCCTGGCCATACCCCAGGAGGAACCATTAATCCAGTTACTATCTCTGTAGATTTACATATTCTGGATTTCATATAAAGGAAAACATTTAAAAACAAACAAACAACACTAACAAGAATAACAAATTAAAACCTCAATCACAAAGGGGAGAATATTTAAAACTAGAACAAATTTAAATATATCATAAGGGAATTTTGAGTTTTTTATTTGCAAATAATTTACATATCATATAATTCAATAGTTCAATAACTCGATCATATCATGGCGAATTGGACAATCACCCCTATATTGATTATTAGCACATTCCCCATGCCCCATGGTCAAGTCGCCTTTAAAATGATTCATGCAATCACAATCCATTCCAGTACTCCCTACCCCCTCCCGTAGTAATTAGTCACTCCCCAAATCCCCCTTTACTCCCTACCTTGCCTTCCACTACCCCTGCATTCCCTATATCCCCTTGTATCCATTATTATCATTAAGCATTCACTCCTTCTGGGCATCACAGCTGGGAGACCAAACAGAAAACAAAATCTCGCTAAGGTGGTAAGGATAAAAACATAAAAGTATACAGATGAAAACACTAATAATGTATAAGAGGGCAAAGACTCCCCAACAATAACAATAATAAACAGGGAAGAAATTTCTGTCATGGAACCAGTAAGGGATACTTGCTCCCAGGACAAATTCAGGTCATGTCTGCCGGGTCAAGTTCAATCAGGTGTAATCAAGATTACAATGGTCTCTGCCTGATAAGGCTGATCACAACTCTTGCCTTAGGTTAGATGGATCTGCCAGTGGCTCAGTCTGACCGAATACTCTGCAGATGGCTTTGGGGCTCCCATGGTCCCCCATAGCCCTCCACAAAGTG
>NW_022111372.1:90974017-90976352 GCF_000313985.2 Echinops telfairi
CTTTAAGACCCCAGACACTGTTCTGATTGATAGCTGGACACCATCTGCTTTCTTCACACTTTTCTATAGCATCCTTATCTTCAGTGATCATTTCATGATGGTGAGTATGTAGCAGGGCCAGGATGTAAGAACTCATTGTTCTTAAATTGGAACTAGGATTTAGTATGAGCCCCAAACCCATTCTTGGATCTATGGTCTCCCCTGCCCCGACCCCACCCTTTTATTTTTAATTTGTTGTAACTTGGGACCAATACATATGGCATATCCTTCCATGACTCAATCACGTCAAACAAAATTGTGGAATTCATCCACAATTATACGTTTCCAAAACATACTTTTCCTTCCTGAACTTCTTGATATCATCTCCCTCTTAAACCCCCCCCCCAACACACACACTAAAATGTCAATGTAATACTTTTGTAGGCAGATGATAAGGTCCGCTGGTAACACAGTGGTTAAGCTGTCAGCTGCTAGCAGAAGGATCAGCAGTCTGGAGCCATGAGAAGAAGATGTGATCATCTACTTCTGTAAAGTTGATACCTTTGGGAACTTTTTGCAGGTCTACTCTATTCTAAAGGGTCATTATGAATTGGAAGACAATGAGTGGTTACTTAGTTTGTTTTAAAGCCAATGCTGCTTGGCAAGCTACTTAAACACTCAGTTTCCTCGTGTTAAGTGAGAGTAATAATAGTACCTCCTCCCTGCAATTGTGTGGAATAACAATTCCTACAGAGATACCTGCTACATTTTCACAGGCTTCGCTTGAACCTTTGGCCTGAGTGGCTTGGCCACTAGGCTCAGCTTCAACTCTCTGATGCTGCCTTCTACATGATCTTCCGTCTGTTTAACATCGTTAAGATGTAAAACTTCCAATGCCATCCATGAAATTCTTAGGCCAAGCAAGATATCCATCCCCTGAACATTAGAAATGGATTTTCACTTAGGCACTTCAGAGGACTGTTGTGATCTCCACAGTGGAAATACTGATTTTTAACTTTATCTTTAAAATATATTTTTAAAACAACTTACAGTATTTGCAAGATAAATCCAAAATCTCAAGAGCCAGGATTAAATCTTGGTTAAATCTATTTGTCTTTCTTCAAACTCATCCTGTTCCAAATCTTGCAGTGTTTTTAAAGGCATATGTGTCTTCCAAGAGAACGAACTTACTGTCCAAAGAAAAGTAACGGAAATCACAGAGGCCGAATTGGATAACATCTGCAACAGGGGTGAGTTAATGAGGCAATTCTTTTCTCTGGAATAAGAATAATCTTGGGAAAATGTTGTTGTTGTAACTTGGATATGGAGTCACACGATTAATAAGCAGACAATGGGAAAACAGACCATCAGCTCTTGTATTGGTTAGTAATAGCATGATCAGGTTTCCCTGCTGACTTTTAACATACTTTCCCAGCTGCCAAACATCCACCTCATCTTGAGTTTGTGAGGACTTCTGAGGAGGGAAAGCCATCTATACTCAAATCATAATTTTCTGCCCCAATTGCCCATGACATGCTTACTGTAACAGAGAGGGAAAAGAAAGAACTTCTCAAATAACTAAGTGCCATTTCACTACCATGTTAAAAAGAGAGAGAGCTCTGTTCTTCGTGTTTCTGATGTAAAAGTACAATTATATATTAGCATGATTACCAAACTAAATGAAAAATATTATCCATGATTAACATTTCCTTTTGTTGTTCCTGAGGTAGCATAGGACAACTCTTACTTCCCTGTTTTATGTTCCCTCAGCTCTTATGTGATTTGAGGTTTTTATCCAAAGAGGTCAGCTCACAGGCTGTAGCAGAGTTCAGCATAGTTACCAAGTATGCCAAACCCACATCAATTGCCATCAAGTCGGTTTTAGCTCAGTCACTCTAAAGTTCCCTGAGGCTGGACATCTTTCTGGGAGCAGACAGAGACAGAATCGTCTTCTCCTGTGGAACAGCTGGTGGGTTTGAAGCAGGGTGCTGTGGTTAGCAATCAGTGATATTTACCTGACAGTATCACCAAGGGATATTTATCAAGTCCTCCAGTTTTCTCTAATGAAATGTCCTGGAACCCGTGTTAAGGTGAGGACAGATCATTGAAAATGAGGTTTCCACCGAGAAAAGCCTACCCAGCTAGCCATGAAGCGGACTGATCTCAAAAGCCTCAAGGAGCTTCTGCTTGTGTGTCAAAGTCAAGTAAACAACATGGAAGATGTATTCAGGTCATTGATTTTCTTATTTGGTTTTATAATCGGAGAATGGGAAGTACGTGTCTCAGGGGGCAGTAACCTTATGAGCAAGTAAGTATGATCGTTGTTTCCTCAGAGAGAAGCACAACTTGAGTAACA
>NW_022111372.1:90977544-90978478 GCF_000313985.2 Echinops telfairi
GATTTATGGGCTTGGACTGAACTGGATTGGGATGCTTTCTTAATGTACAATTACCCTTTATATAAAACTCCCTCTTATACACGTGTTTCTATGAATGTGTTTCTCTAATCTACCCAGACAAACACAGTGAGCTTAGTTTGGCTTTTGATGCTCCTTGTTGTTTCAGGGGGGTGTGCGTTTCAAAGTTCTAAGCCATGGAATTTGCTATTTCAAGAAGCAGTTCCCAAATCAATGGTCTGACTTCAATTGTGAAGATCACAGTATTTTGATTTCAGAATATAAGGCAAGGGCTAGAGGTGTAAGTTTTAGTACCAGGAACTGTGAAGACAGTTTTGCTTATTCATGAAAAATGTAGGGTTTGGAGTTAAGGCTGTCAGTACCTTAAGAGACATACTTAAGATAAGTCAAAACAATATTTTCCAAGAGGAAACAATCCAAATGTGTCACTCATCAGCTTACACTGTCAATAGTTGCCCAGTTTTTGTTTGTCTGTTTTTGTTTTGGTGCCAACTTTCAGATTCCACACGGCTCTGTAAGTACTGGCCTATTGTCTTCCACACGGCTCTGTAAGTACTGGCCTATTGTCTATGGCTTCAACTTCAAGTTCTATCCACAAAGAACTACCTTCACTTCTGGCTCCAGACCCGGAAATTTCACTTAAGCCAGGTATTCTCTGCCACACCTGCTTTTTCACCCCCAGGGGATAGTTGGTAATTTTTGGTCACAACTGGACCAAAATGCCAATGGTTTTTAAGGGATTTAGACCGTAACACCATCCCATTGTATTTGATTCCTAACTAACTTTCCCTGCTTCTCTAACCCTCTCACGGTTTGGCTCATCACCCTTTCAGGGGCTTTCCCTCTCTTCCTAGTAGTATTCCCCTTCAAAGAATTAGAGAGCGGTTAATACCGTAGTGGCAACAGTTTTACACAC
>NW_022111372.1:90980645-90990854 GCF_000313985.2 Echinops telfairi
AGGAAAGCTTTCAGGAGGATCCAGGATGTAAAGTAACCCTTTGCCTTCTGTTGCAGATCCTTGGCAATGTCAGGCTTCGATAATATCAACACGGATTTCTACCAGACGAGTTACAGCATCGATGACCAATCACAGCAGTCCTATGACTATGGTGGAAGTGGAGGACCCTATAGCAAGTAATGTTTCGACTTTAGAAGTTTATTTAGTTTCAATTGTAGTGAAATCATGTACACGTGAGTATATATTGCTTCCAAGGATTATAAATGTGAACTCAATATCAAGAATGGGAATATTCATGGTCTTCCTTACATTTTTGGAAAAGTTCTGGGAAACTGGTGTGAGTTTGAAACTCTTGCCCTGTTTACTGCGTGGAAGCATTTGGAAAATCTTCAGGTGTGCCGTGATGTAAAAGTAGCTCAGTGTTTCCAGTAATACTTTAGCTCACCCTTTAATGAAAATTTAGATTCAAATAACACGACTTAGATTGTCATGTAAGTTTTATATGATGATGAGTTTGGAATACTGCATATTTACCACCCCAAAATTTGGTTTTAACATTGTGCATGGCTTCCTCTGGTGCTTTACACTCACACATTTGTCTATTTCCCACAGACTACAAAGCAAAAACGTCCCTAGTGTTCAAAATTTTATCAGAGAAGATTGAGTTCTAAGAATGCTGTGTTACATCAGGCCCAAGAGGACTTCAGAAAGTTTATAGAAGTTTTTCACTATCTTTTAATTCCAGTTTTCCATACCTTCTTGCAGCTTCCATTAGGTGTAATAATACAAGTTGCATATATATATATATTTTAGTTCTGAAATGTATTTTTTTTTAACTTTGAGCTGATAATATCCTATGTGAAGATGAATGATGGTAGCTGCCCAATGTGTTAGGAGACTTTTAGGTCTTTTGTAATCTATGAGTGTTTTTCAAAAACGTGTTCAATCTGTAAAGATCTTGTCTTCTGGTTAGCTACCCTGCAGTCAATTTCAATTCATAATGACTCCACAGGACAGGGTAGAAGGGTCTTGTTGCATCAGGTTTTCTAGGCCAGTGTTTTCCAGTGCCCCCTCTGGGGGACTCTGGAATGATCCAGGGGGCTGCAAAAGCAGATACCTGTACTTTATTTTTGATTGTGGGTTACTGTACAAGTTTTTAATTGTCTTTTTTTTCTGCAAAGGGGTTTGTAGTTTACGTTGCAGTCTTTATAGGAACAAACTATCAGGCCTTTCCCCTGTGGAGTCACTGGGATTTCAAAGTCAACCTTTCAGTTAGCACCGAAGCACTTTGTGCCACGAGGGCCCCTGAAAAATTGTATCTGCCACACCATATTTTAGTTTAAAACCAGTGAGTTTGTTGGTGTAGAGTGGTTTAAGTGTTTGGAGTCAGCAGTTCGAAACCACCAACTGCTAAGCACAGGGACAATTGTACCCTGTCCTATGGGGTCGCTTTTAGTGGTATCAACTTGATGGCAGTGAGTATTGAATGCTTTCAGGAATTAAAAATAGTTGAATTTTATGGTGTTATAATAATGTGGTTTTTCATTTTTGCCCTTTAAAGATGAAAGGATGTTGCCACATGTAAAATTGTCGTTTATTTACAGTATGTCTCTTTGCCATGTAAGATTTATAGATCTACATAAACAGCTCCCAAAACACTGCAGACCCCAGAGGATGCTTTGAGATTTGTTAGGGGTACTTGAATTCAGAGCTCTTTGCATAACAAAACTAAGTCATCTTGTTCTAATTAGTTTCGAGACCTAATTTTGTAGCTATGTAAAAGTGATGCTTGGTAAAACAGCTGGTACCTGAATATGGCAGAATACAGTGACATCAAATTGTTCTAGTAGTCGTTGTATGCTTTACCACCATGCACTTGTCTTTGATGAAATAGCAAGAATTATAGTTTTATTGAATCCCAGCCCATTGCTTAAGCATCTGTTTAATATTATGTGTGGCAAAATGCAAATCATCTGGGGGAAGTACCTGTATAACTGTTAGAGTTGTGAGACACAGTGGTCACTTTTACTTGAAGTAACAGCTGACAAGACAGACCTTCTCCCTGTTTGTCTCTCATTCTTTCACGGAAAGGAATCCACCTTGTTCATGCAGAGTGGAATCTTTGTGGAGCTTTTCTAGCTGCTTCGTAAACTACAAAGTGGTTTCTTTAATAAATTCTAGCTGGATAACATTTTGTTCTAAATCAAGAAATGTGAGCTCTTGTCCTAATTCCACCAACTATTAAAATTGTTGTGTTAATATCTGGAGTCAGACAACCTAGTTCTGAATCCTGCTACCACCATGGGCAAATCATTTTAAACCTAATTTCCAGTTTTCACATGTACAATAGGGAGGACAATAATAATGATTTCCTAGGATTGTAGTGAGCATAATACATGAGGTATGTTTTTGAAATTTTTGGATAGTTAATATATATTACATATATTTTATAATTAATTTTAGTAAATTAAAAGTACATCTTCAATGCTTAAAAGTTTATAAGATACAAATGATATCTTCTCCCTTACCCTGTTTTCATGTTCCCTCAAATTTCTTGTGTATAGTCCCACAGCTGTCCTCAGCATATTACTGTATAATAAAATACACGATGACTGTATATAATATGCATAATTTCAAGCATTCCTTTTGCCCCACTGAGTATTTCGTGAATATGATTCCTTGTCAGTACACATAAAACTACTCATTTCTTTAACAGGTGCATGTTAATTTGTATACCTAAATTACAGTACATTTATTGATTGCTATTTTTATTGTTATTGTTTCTTTTGAAGTGTTTCTAATAAAATAATGCATCCATTAATTTAATGTTACTTGATACCCAGGAAATGTTACTGTGTTTAAGAATGTATTAAGATTAGTGGGAGTAGTCTCGAAATCACTTTGGAACCTACAAGGGCTTTGTGTTGCTGAACATTTACTGTTGCTTTGATTTGCCTGTAGGCAGGATGCTTAAGGATTACATTTAATTTTAAAATTTAAAGTGTTAATGCAGGTCATTAGATTTTTATATCTATCAAAGGGAACATCTTTGAAAGGCTATTAAGACTAAAGAACCTTAAGACTTATTAGCTTTCAATTTTGAGTAGTATTTTCCTTCTGTACTTACTATGTAGTATTTGAATTCATCCATTCCGTTTGGAGAAGCCATATTTCTGTAGAACATGGTGAAACAGGAATTTTAAAGATAAGGCTTTCATACCATTTTGTTCGTACTTGTCTTTGACATTACTTACATAACCATGGTGGTAAAGCTATCCTTCTAAAATATAGGCTTTATGAAAATTTTGCTCAGATGAGACAGTAGGTGTACACTACATTAAGAAATTAAAGCATTATTTAAATACACGTTGTACAAAGTAAAAAAGAATGGCTGAAAAATCATAGAAAACTTTATTAAACACAAATATCAAAATGTGAAGCTGTTGTTTCTGTACATCCATCTAGATTTATATATTTCTGATAGCAGTATTTCCATTCCCCAGAGAATTCTGTCCTCTTTAATTGACACCACATCCAATTACCAGATTAGGCATCCTCAAGGGAATCAAATTGTGTTCCTTTGACGTACTCTTTGGGTTTTGCAAAGTAGAACATCTGAAAGAGCAAGAGCAGGGCTGCAGGGTGGGTGCAGTAACGTTTCTCAATGGCATTCTTGTCGGGCAACTTTTGCCACCGTGATAAAAGCAGGTGCATTTCATTTTCATGATGGAGCAAAAGTCCTCGGCACAGTTTCCCTGGCCCCCTTTTTTTTTAAATGCAATTTTCAGCTTTCTTACAACTTCATAATAAGCCCCTGTGATCGTAATAAGCCCCTGTGATCATCCTATATCCTTTGAATAAATCTATCAAGAGTTTCCCATAGGAACCTTCCCCAAACAGCCCTATAACCTTCTGTATTGATCTTTCTGGCTTAATTTATCTGGCCTCACAGATCACCTCAGAAACCACTGTTTTGATTGGGTGCTGCTTTCTCTATTGTGTTGGTAAATGCAAGACTTTCCCTGGTTATGTTTTGGTTCATAAAATCATCCTTGTTAGCTCTGATCTTGCTTACAATCCTGATGGAAAACGTAAACTCTTTTGAGCTATCTGAGCTTTACCTAATGCTTTGGGTACCTGTGCCAAGCACCTTGCTGAGGCCAGGAACTTCTCTTAAAATTAAAATGCCAAGCCATGTGAAATCCCAGCTATTTTGTCAGTAGTATTTATACAGTCTTCAGCCAGCTTTTGGACATCAACTCGAGTTTCTTTATTCATTGAGCAGTGTCACATACTGTACTAATCAAGTACCTAAATAATAATGAAACTTATATAATGTGTACTACAAAGGATATGTTATCCTAAGCTTTCCTGATTTTTGTTTTATAGCTTAGTATGCATGTATTAAGTATTCGAATTAAGGAATAAAAATTACAAGATTGTTAAGTCTTCACTTGTTGACTCCCCAACTGTGTTCTTATTTAGTAGTTGTAAGTGCTATATGAATGAGTGTTGACTTCATGGGCAAGTTCTGTATATAACCAGGCAGTATTTTATTGTAGCCAATTAGCTTGATTTTAGTAATCACTTAAAGTTCTACTTTAGAAACTGACAATGCCTTTTCTAGGGTGGCATGACTAATAGTCCTTAGCTACCCAAAGGAAGATCTTGTAAATTAAGGAATTTATGCTGTCAGAGGGCAAGGTACTTCTGGTTAATGTAACTTCTTTTGATTTACAGACAGTATGGTGGCTATGACTACTCTCAGCACGGCCAATTTGTCCCTCCAGAGATGATACAGCCACAGCAGCCATATACTGGGCAGATTTTCCAGCCAGCTCAGACATATACCCCAACCACACCTCAGTCATTCTATGGAAACAACTTTGAAGATGAGCCACCTTTATTAGAAGGTAGAATTGGTTTCCATACTGCATATTATTCTGTAACATGTAGATTAAAGACCTGTGGTGTGGTAAGTTAAGCATCAGTATACTAGCCAGAAGATTGGCATATTGAAACCGACCACCACTCCATGGGAGAAAGTTTACTTCTGTAAAGATTTATGTCTTCAGAAACCATCGCAAGCAGTTTTAGTTCACAGTGGTTATGCATTGGGCTGCTAACCACAAGCTCAGCAGCTCCAAACCACTAGCCACTCTGGGAAAAAGATGAGGCTTTTTACTCCCTTAATTCTGCCCTGAGTCAGAATGCACTCGAGGGCGTCGAGTTTAGTTTGATTTTTGTAACGTTGCTATACAATGGAATTTACCCCAGGGCTCTAGATTTAGTATCTAAGACAAATCCCAATTTGGAGAAATCGACCTTCCTTTAAAAGAATAATCATGTAGAAAAGTTTTCTCAGTGACCTATTTTGAGCAATGTATGTGAAACCACATAGGACAAAAGAGGATCAGATTTTTTTTTCTTTTTAAAATTTTATTTTATTGTTTTAATCATTTTATTAGGGACTCAGACAACTCTTATCACAATCCATAATACATCAATTGTGTAAAGCACATTTGTACATTCATTGCCCTCATCATTCTCAAAACATTTGCTCTCCACTTAAGCCCCTGGCATCAGGTCCTCATTTTTTCCCCTGCCTCCCAACTCCCCCCTCCCTCATGAACCCTTGATAATTTATAAATTATTATTTTGTCATATCTTGCCCTGTCTGAAGTCTACCTTCACCCACTTTTCTGTTGTCCTTCCCCCAGGGACCAGTTTATATGTAGATCCTTATAATGGGTTCCCCCTTTTCCAACCTACCCTCCCTCTACCCTCCTGGTATCGCCACTCACACCACTGGTCCTGAAGGGATCGTCCATCCTGGATTCCCTGTGTTTCCAGTTCCTATCTGTACCAGTGTACATCCTCTGGTCTAGCCAGATTTGTAATGTAGAATTGGGATCATGATAGTGGGCGGGGGAGGAAGTATTTAGGAACTAGAGGAAAGTTGTATGTTTCGTCGTTGCTACATCGCACCCTGACTGGCTCGTCTCCTCCCCGAGACCCTTCTGTAAGGGGACGTCCAGTGGCCTACAAATGGGTTTTGGGTGTCCACTCCACTCCGCACTCAAGCCTGTAGCCATTAAGTCTGTTTGATTCATTGCAAATGGGGCAGAATAGAACTCCCCCATGAGAAGTAGACTACTACATCTTTCCTACAGAGCTAGCCAGTGGGTGGGTTTGAGTTACTGACATTTTGGTTAGCAGCCAAGTGTTAACCACTGTGCTACCAGGACTCCTTAGAGTAGGGCTTTTATAAAATTACAATATAGGATGTCAATATAATTACATGGAAATAAGCTTGCAGAACTAGGGACATTATTGAAAATTATAGTTTTCAAATTATATTCCAACAAACTTGAAAAATCTGAAATGAAGTAGTTCTGTGGGGAAAATAATTTTGTTCTGATTGCCTTTGACAAGTCCAATGAGATCAGTGGGTGTTGCCTGAAAACAGTGCACACATGTGCATGGAGACATGGTGCAGGTACCTTTTCAGAGGGCTGTCGGGTGCTCCTGACGCTAGTTTGTTAAAGAGACAGAGCGGAAAGGTGGCGTGCGTTCTTTTCATCATACCTTTGCCCTTTACTAGCACTAAACTAGAGATTGGTTATTGGTAGGATGAACATCACAGTCATAACTAACACTGAGGGACCTAATAAAATAATATAATTCAGTATTGCATTACCTATTTCTAGTGCTTTTTCACCTTGTCTCCTGTTCATATGTAGGTTCTGGTAAATTAAAGGCATGTTACCAATCCTAATGATTTGCCGTATTTTTCTTTTCTCTCAGAGTTAGGTATCAATTTTGACCACATCTGGCAAAAGACGCTCACAGTGTTGCATCCATTAAAAGTAGCTGACGGCAGCATCATGAATGAGACCGATTTGGCAGGACCAATGGTTTTTTGCCTTGCCTTTGGAGCTACTTTGTTACTGGTAAGACTATAGTTTCACGTTTCAGTATATTATTAAAGAAGAGAGTCTTAATTTTCATTAAAATGCATTTTGAGAATAAGTTTATCAAAAGTCTTTAATGTGTTTTGAATAGTATTTAGTTGCTTGTGTGTGTGTTTTAATCTAGACCTTGGGATTGTATTTTCTTACAGTGGTTATTTTATATATTATCTTTTAATAAACTAAAATATTGGAGGACAACAGAATTTATTTCTTCTCCCAAGAATCTTAAAGCATATCATCAAATGATAGAACTTTGTTTGTTTCTTGGTTATAAAGATAGCTGTTAATATTTTTTTTAATTTTTATCTTACATATCTGAAATACAGAAGACAAGTACCATAGTGCATAGAAGATGAGAGTCTTTTTAGTTAGAAAAGCTGGATTTGAGCTCAGTTCACTTATTTTTGAACAAGCCGTTTAATCATCCAGCCCCACCTTGAGTGATAGTAATCCTGTGCTGCCCACCTAACAGGATAGCCTGGGAGCCAGCTTTAGCTGTACTGAGTCCGGCTTGACTTGATGTCAGTGAGTTGAATTGTTACAGGTATGAGGTTTTATGAGGATTATGGCTACATTCATCAGTGAACTCAGCTGAACTTTTAAAAACCCAGTACTCATGATCACATATCTGCAAATAAAACATTGAGTTTTAAAATTTTTTCTCACTTGACATTATCTATAGAAACATTCTTGCCATTGAGGTTTGTGTGGCTAAAAGAAAATGTGACACAAGAGGAATTTTGTGAAGGTTTTTCTGTTTTAGTACATGACTTGAGTTAAATGTTTCTTTGTCCATATCTTGACTAAGTAAGTTAGTTCCAACATCTGCTGTGCTGTCCTTGCTTCTCACAAGAGCAAAATTACTGTTTTGTTTTTAGGCTTGAGGTCTGTGTAAATCAACCGAAACATAATGCAAAACAAAGCTATCTTCCATTATTGTGTCCCTCCAGCCTGCTTTCTAATCAGTTTTGGGGGTGGGGGGGGTTTGTCTCCACAAAACCAGGTTCCAGCTTTTCCAGACTGCTTTTCTCCTCGCTCCTCCATCACCCCTGTAAAGCAAATGACAAAGTTATTTCTGTTTTTAATGAGATGGTGCCTCCATCTACAAATGAGAACAATTTGCTTTGCGATGATTGGTGGGATTAGGTTCTTTGAAGTGATATTAACTATGAACCAATCACTCAGAATGACTAGCTTGTCTCTAGAATTTTTGCTTGGAATCAGTGTTCTTCTAGGGAATCACCTACTCTAGGGGGTTTTGCCGTGATTTTACCTCTTTATTCAAGTTTACACCACATTCAAATGCTAGCTGGGAAATTGAAAATTAAGTATCTGAATATTGGAAGGTGATATTTTAGATTTCTGAAGAAGACTGTGTAAGGCAATTGTTCAGCCTTTTACTGTATTACATATAGAAGATCAGATCCCTGTGTAGGGATCCTGGTCTTAGATAGGTTCTCACTGATGATTTTCTACATGTTTCATTTTTAAGTGAATTACATCCCCCAAAAAAGTGCGATTTACCTTTTAACCTGTATTCCTTTTAACCTGTATTCCTTTCTTTCCCTATAGGCTGGCAAGATCCAGTTTGGCTATGTGTATGGGATCAGTGCAATTGGATGTTTAGGAATGTTTTGTTTATTAAATCTAATGAGTATGACCGGTGTTTCATTTGGTTGCGTGGCAAGTGTCCTTGGATATTGCCTTCTTCCCATGATCCTACTTTCCAGCTTTGCAGTAATATTTTCTCTGCAGTAAGTATTGTCTTGTATTTTGGGGATTGATTGACCAATGCTATATAATATGATTCTCTTTGCACCCTCAGGGAATAAATCATTGATTGAAAATATGTCACAAAATACCTGTCGTGAGTGAGGACTATGCTAGATTTTTTAAGATAATGTAGAATGAAAAATGAGAACAAATCTAAAGATATTTTATGTCTTTGCTGTTTTTACCTGTGATAGAGGTATGGGTATTATACCTATACAATACTTACCCCTCAATAGTTTTTGACTAAATTTGGCTTAGACATTGGGCAAAAGGTAAATGCATGAATAATAAATAATTTCTCTACTTGGCAGCGTTTTAACTGATGAAACTCAAATCTAGCCTTCTTATGCAGGAGGCTGTTATCTGCCTACCATGTTGACAAATGTAAGCAGCCTTTACTGTGTATAATTCGGAAATAATTTGGGTGAGATGAAAAAGAAGCATGTTAGAGTTTTCATAAAGTTCCTCCTTGTGCCGAGTGTGCAGCTCCTCTTTAATAGTCAAGCTCCGCCCAGTGTCTGCTTACACAAGTTGCAAACGGGTTGTGGTATATTTGAACAGCAGCACCAAAATCCTTACCCATTGCTGTCAAGTACATTCCAGCTCACAGAAAACTTAGAGCTTTCAGAGAAAAGCACACCTTAACTCTGGTTCTGATACTAGAAGTATCAGAAGGGCATTGTTTTTTCGGAATTGTTGCTTTGGATTAAAATGGTTTACATTTCCAGCACACAAGCTTCAGAGGGGATTTCTAAAAGTTTGTGGAAAAATTGAATAGATAGAATTTTCCCATGAACATTTTGAAGCCCCTTCGTACTACCCCACTAACTAATTTGTTAAGAATTTTGGTAGCTTTTTAATTGAATTTACAGGGGAACCTATTTTCTACTAAATCAGTGTTTCTGAGCAGAGTGCGACTTTGCCCCTAGGGAGATATGGAGATAGTATGTACGCATAGTTTTGGATGCTACAGCTGGAGGAGAGCAATGGTCCTGCAGTGGGTGGAGGCCAGAGATGATGGTAAGCCTCCTGACTGGCCCAGCACAGCCTCACAATCAAGAATTATCCAGGCCAGATGTCAGTGGTGTAGCCGTTGGGAAACCCTCAGCCCTAGAAGTGAAATGAGACTATGCAAAAGTTTTTGTTACACGATACGATTCTGCATCATTGAGTTTACTGTGGGTACATTTTAGCAAAAGACAACTACCTGATTATTCCTCCAGTTGTCCAAAAGTTGATTTTAAATTGTTTTTCTTTTGAAATCACAGGGTTTTTACGTTCACGTAACGGGGGGTTATACAGTCATCGTGTGTAACTAATCTCTTGTATTGCTCTTTTTGTCCCTGCGTTTTCTTGGCTGGTTCCAGAGGGATGGTCGGAGTCATTCTCACTGCTGGAATTATTGGTTGGTGTAGCTTTTCTGCTTCCAAAATCTTCATTTCTGCACTAGCCATGGAAGGAC
>NW_022111372.1:90991754-90998176 GCF_000313985.2 Echinops telfairi
GACTTGTATTCCCACTTTGTTCTAAGCTTTACCAGTAGATTCCGCTATAAAATTAAAGAAGGAAATTAAATGGGAAGTAATTTAATTTGAGTTGAAATGTTATTTCCTTATATTAAATTTATTTTGATTTATACCATTAGGCTCTCATGCCAGAGAATCTGTAGGTGGAAAATTCTTTTTGCTGCTTATTGATTATTGGCTTTTTCTAGAAAAAGATACAGTTCTAAGGCTGACGGGAGAGTTGCCGCTTTTAAAAAAGAGACTGACATAGCCAACGGAATAAAATCTACTGCCTGATCTGTTCTTGGTTTTATTAAGCCTGCTTTCAAGCACAAAAGGGTGGTGAGCTATAGAAAGCATATAAAGAGTTTTAATATTTTTTATTTTTCATCGTTTTCTGACAAATTGAATTTTTGTGGTAACCCTATGTTGAGCACATCTACCAGTACCATGTTTCCTACAGTGTGTGCTTGATTCGTATATCTGGGTCACATCTTGGTACTGCTCACATTTCAAACATTTTGATAATGTTACACACCGTATAGTATAAACACAACTTATGCATTCTCCCGGAAACCAAAAACTCTGATTTTTTTTATTGCAATTAATCACTTTCTTAGTGGTACTCTGGACTCAAACTGGTAATGTCTTTGTGGCATGCCTGTATGTTTTATCTTTTTTAATTTTACCAATTTAGCCATAATTCCTGTTAAGGTAATTGTAATCACCTTCAAATGAACAAAGCATATTATGCTTTGGGAATTAAATCTTCCTATTTTATAATTGTAATTAATTAAACTTCAGCCTAATTACCCCACATAGATAAGTTTTTATTTTTCTCCCTTGACTCCAACAATTTTTAAAAAATTCAAATCATGATTATTGAAATCATTGTAGTTCATCTTTTATCTAAGACCAAAATAAGCTTGAAACTAGTTTATATTTATTACTATATTAAAACAGCTATGAAGTATATTTGTGTTTGGTTCCAAGTGTTTTTTTAGTAACATGAAAAATCCTATGTAGTTAAAACTACACTTATAAAAATCTCTGACATCACCAATAAAATACTGCATCATATTTATGTATGCATTGAAGACAGTTACACTGTGTTTCAAACGGTCCCACAGTGCAATTTTATTTTTCTCTTGTATAGGAATAGCATTTTGTTTCTTCAGTTAAGAACCAGTTGGAGTAGCTACTTGCCTTTAAGGCTCATTTCATATCAAAATATACCCAACTCAGTTCTTCAGAATACATAGCTACTATATCGAAGATAGTATAGTCCTTTAAAAAAAACATGGAGTTACCTTCAAACACTAGAGAGACTCAGGATCATTAGATAATTACCCATTGGTTGCCACTTGGTGATGGAAACTCACTGTTGGACCACGGACTGATATGCTACTTCTCACTTCAGGTCCTATCAGCACTCAGTGGAGTGGCTTCCCTCATATTAGGACATTACTGAGGATTTGAAGTTACTTTTTCATATTGGTATAAATGGTGTGGGGCCATATCTTACCTCCTCTGGCTTCCCTATTGCCGTGAGTCAGGGCTCAGACATGCCTCTACACTCCATCCTTTACTTATTCTGACACCAGCCTGTGCTGGGTTTGACAGTTCATTGAAATGGCCACATGGAACTCAATGTGCACAACCCGGGAGGTTTATTAGGGAAGTCATAGTCTCAGAAGCTCACAGGGCCAGTTCTACCCTGTCCTATACGGTTTCTAAGTCTGCATCCACTCATTGGCAGTGAGTTTGTTTTTAATTAGGGAAGTTAATAGGTTACCACACTTCACCAGCATTCATCAATGAAGAGAGTCATTAAGTCTAAAGCTACACTTCCTTAGCCAGCAGCCAAGTCTTTATCCAGTGCTCAGCTTCTAAGCCATGTAAGCCCTTGGGCTGTCCTCCATGGATCAGGAAGTGGCCTGTTGATCTCGCTCACAGTCCCATAGCCTCATGCTGCTCCACTTGCTCCATCCCTTAGCCCAGTGGTTCTCAACCTTCCTAATGCCACTACCCTTACATACAGTTCTTCATACCCGCCCCCAAAACCATAAAATTATTTTCATTGCTACTTCATAACGGTAATTTTGCTAATGTGAATCGGGCGACCCCTGTGAAAGAGTCGTTTGACCCCCAAAGTTGTGCCCACTGGTTGGGAACCGCTGCCTTAGATTGTCCCACAGTCTGGAACTTTTGGTCTCAGCTTCCAGCGCTTCAGACAAAACTGGGAAGTGCTCTTATGATAGCTCTTCAAGCAAGGGTTTTGATGGATGTGTGGTTTTGTTTTTTAGCCAATATCACCTCAAGGAAAATGAAGGATGATGTCTTAATTCACATCCTCGAATAGTCTAATAAAATGCTCCAAAGGAAGCAAAGGGTGTGACTTGGGTCATACCCTTTACTAAGGTCAGCACTTATACACACACACACACACACACACACACACACACACACCTTTATCTTGGCCAGTACTATGGCAGAGAACTCACTCCAAAATGGAATTAGAGCCACAGGCACAGATTCCAAAATTATATATAATACATCATACAAATAATTATGGCTAGAAGGGTCATTAATTGACTACCTTTTGCATAATTCACGGTCATCCAGTTGATGTTGACTCAGCAACCCTACAAGGACAGGGTAAAGTCACCCTTTGAGTTTTTGAAACTAACTGTATATGCAAGCAGAAAGCCTTATCTTTCTCCTGCAGATCTGCTGGTTGGTTTGTTGCATTTTATTTTATTATTACTTTTTAATCATTTTATTGGGGGCTCGTACAACTCCTATCACCATCCATCCATCCATTGTGTAAAGCACATTTGTACATTTGTTGCCATAATTTTCAAAAGATTTGCTTTCCACTTGAGCCCTTGGTATCAGCTCCTCATTTTTTCCCCTTCCTCTCCACTCCGCCCTCCCTCATGAACCCTTGATAATTTATAAATTATTTTTCAATGCTGATCGCAGCCTAGTATGTCACCACTATGTCAACAGGGCTGGGGCATATTTCAGAGTTTTGTTAGCTTGGGTCCACAAGGAACCCTGGTGGTGGCATACTGGTTATATGTTGGGCTGCATTCTTTAGGGTCAGCAGTTTGAAACCACCAGCCACTCTAAGTGAGAAAGATGGAGCTTTCTACTTGAAACAATTACAGTCTAGGAAACAAAGGGGACAATTCTATGCTGCCCCATAGGATCAATATGAGTCAGCATTGTTTCGATGGCAGTGAGTTTGGTTTGGTTATATCTTGAATTCACAACCAACACTCATGGAAACAGCAGAGATCCAAAGATAAGTTGCATTAGGTAAAACTGCACAGTACCTCTTTATAGAGTATTGAAAAGCAACGATGTTACTTTGAGGCCTAAGGTGCATCTGGCCCAATCCATGATAGTTTCAATTACCCCGTATGCACTTGAGAGTTGGCCATTGAATAAAGAAGACTGAAGAAGGATCTATGCATTTGTATTGTGCTGGAGAAGAATATTGAAAGAACCAGGGACTGCTCAAAGACAAACTGATCTATCTTGGAAGAAGTAAGGCCAGAGTTTTCCTTAGAAGCGAGGATAATAAGACTTAGTCTTACATACTTTTGACATGTCAAGAGAGACCAGTCCCTGGAGAAGGACATCATGCTTGGTAAAGTGTCAAGGCAGCAAAAATGAAGATTAACACATGGCTGCAACAGTGGGAGCAAACATTGGATAGTGAGGATGGCCCATGTTGGTACAGTTTCGTTCGTGGATTGGAACTGACGCAATGGCATCTAACAACTACATGTTTACCAAGGGCTATTTTCAAGAGTTAAGTAACTAGGTTTGTGGAAAAAGGCATTCTTTTCTCCAGATATGTGGGTAATGAAAAGACACGTACTCTTGTATATCTTAAAATACTGACTCTTCTCCGAAGCTGGCCATGCAATCAGATAATTTTTAAAACGTATGCATAAATAGGATGTGTGGTAGAATTTTTAAGTACTGCACATTTGACATTGCGCAAGTACTTAAGTACTTTTTAAACTGTATAGGCTTTACTCAATTTACGTATGCTCCGAAGCTAATTAAGGACCATCCCCTCCCAAGGGAAACAAAAGAAAAACACTACCTTGGAATTCACTCTTTCTCATAGTGCCCTTATAGGGCATTCCTGAGAATGAAAAAATATTTCTCAAAATCATTTTATTGGGAGTTAATACAGATAGATCATTCCATAGTTCAGTTATATCAAGCAGTATTGTAACCATCAGTTTCAAAGCATTCTTTTCCTTCAGTATGTAAATCTTTGTAGGAACAGAGAACCTCAGCTTTCTCCCATGAAGCCACTAGTGGGTTTGGTAGCTGGTACATAAATTTGAATAACACTTGTACTAACTGCATTTCCTTGGATGTATATAGAGATTGTCTATTACAGACAGTACAAAGTTCCTACTCTAGGTAATGACCTTGGAATTATTGATTTATTTTGATGATGATGATAAATGCAACATGGGTCTGGAATTTGTTATTCCAGCATAGTAAATCATCAAGTCTAATTCAAAATGTCCAATATCAGTCCATTTACTTTGGATGTGTCATCAAGAGAGGTCATTACTTGGACGAGGACATCATGCTTGGTAAAGTGGAGGGTCTGCCAAAAAAAGAGGGAAAACAAGGGTTGGATTGAAGCAACTGCTGTCAAATGGGCTTTAACATAACCTTAATTTTGAAGATGGTTCAGGAGCAGTGTTTTGTCCTGCAGTGCAAAGGGTAGCTAAAAGTTTGAATTGACGATACAACACCATCAATAATCTACCACGGGTAGCATTGTTGGCTTAGCATTGGGCTGGGACTACTAACGTTGACTTTCACATTTCAAACCCACCAACCACCCCTAGAGAAAAAGTAAGCTGCCTGTACCCACCGCGATTCAGTCTCAGAAACTCTAAGGAGCACTTCTGTGTTGTCCTAGATGGTCAGTCTTAATTGACTAGATGGCAGGGGGTTGATTTGGTTTGGATGAGAAGAACTTAGTTTTGAAGTATCTCTCCTTGGTTACAGTACATTACTATTACTTGAATTTTTCGAAATATATTGTTTTATTTTGATATCTAAAGGCTTACTTAACAATTAGATGCTGTTTAAAATGAATGATTAAACACAATTTTTGATTTCTGGAGATGAGCAGAATGCATACTCAAATGTTAATCAGTGGGTTAGATTTTTACTGTTATTATAAGTAGGTATTATTAATATGTCTCAACCAATATGTATCTCAGAATGGTAACCATAAAGATTGAAAACTGAAATCTGGCATGGTGTAGGTCTGATGTTTGCATCATAGATGAAAATATTTCTCCCGTCTTGTGTACAAAGTACTTACTCTAGTTCATGGAGAACATTATCTGCTGCTAGAGCACAATGTCCTGTGTATGCAAATAAATTAAAATGATTACACACTCAAATGAAGACTAATTAAATACAGAGTTGTTCTTCAGTTTAAAAGCACGAATACCTTCTTGAGCACATTAGGTTCTAAAAATCATATGCTACTTTTTTGTGTGATACTAACTAATTAGGCTTACCATGCATATGTAAATTTAACTTGTTTCTGAAACTCCGGCTAAATCTGCTGATAGCTTGCAGGGGGATTATTTATACTTTAGGTGTTTTAAATAGATTTTCAACACTTGTGACACATTGCAACAGCAGACAAGAAGGTAAATGTACTCTGAAACATTTAAGATGCCTGTAAATTTTATGTGTAGATTTACTTGGCTTATTCTGTTTCTTTTAAAGAATAGAAAGAAAAGTACAGCTTTCATTTTTTTTCACAGTTAAACGTAGTTCAGAAGAGCATCTGTGTTAAAATTTATTTTCTGTTTTCTGTTTCATTTTCTTTGATAATATTGAAGGAATTACGGTCTTTAAATCAATGTACCCTGTAACCTCTATAATTTTAATTTTCAAAACGGAAACACCTTTGTTTTATTTTTTGTTCATGTGTTATAGAAGATTAGTACATTCTTACAGCAGTAAAAAGGAATGGACTAATTGTTTTGGAAATCAGAAACATGCCAAGTAAAAAGTCACCTGCAAAAGCCCACACATCATATGATTCCATTTATATGCAATTTCTAGAAGTGACAAATCTATAGAAACAGCAGATGAGTGGTTGCCTGGATGTGGGAGTTGTGGATTAAATGCTAATGAGCAAGATGGAACCTTTTTAGGCAATGGAAATATTCTAAAACTAAATTGTCATAATGGTTGCAGAGTTATTTATATTTACTAAAATGATCAAACTTTGCTCTTAAAATGGATGAAATTTATGATGTGGAAACTTAAATTTTAAAAATAATTAGGAGGTAGAACAACTGCTAAACATCTATATTAGTGAACAATGTAGAGCTTTTCCTTTTCTGTTG
>NW_022111372.1:91003376-91004640 GCF_000313985.2 Echinops telfairi
ATACGTAGCGATGCAGACAGAAGCATGTACAGTATGAGGCAATCAGTGGCAGTAATGACAGAGCATGCGCTGTTACACAAAAACCGCGATAGAGTGAAGCCGCGGAAGTCGAAGCGCGAAGTGGCGAGGGTTCACTGTATTGATATTATCATGTGGTTCTTATAGTTTTTCATGTCAATGTGACAAATAATGCTAATGGTCTTTCATAGGTTGAACCATCCCTGTATCCCTGGTATGAATCCCACATGGCCATGGTGAATTATTTGTTTTATATACTTTTTATTCTGTTGGATAGTATTTTGTTAAGGATTTTTGCAGCAATGTTCATTAGGGATATTGTTCTGTAGCTTTTGATTCTTGTGGGATCCTTGCCCCGTTTTGGTATCAGAGTTATACTAGCTTCAAAGAAGCAGTTTGAGAGTTTGCCATCTTTTTCTATGCTCTGGAAGAGTTTGTGTAGGATTGGTGTTAGTTCTTCCCTAACTGCTTGGTAGAATACTCCAGTGAAGCCATGTGGCCCAAGGGATTTTTTAGTTGGCTATCCCTTGATAACCTTGTATATTTCTTCTATTGATATGGGTCTGTTGAGATTCTTTACTTCCACCAAGGATAGTCTAGGGAGGGTTTGTTTTTCCAAGAATTTGTCCATGTCTTCCAAATTGTTGAATTCACTGGAGTACAATCCGTCATAGTACTCTGTAACTATACTTTTGATTTCATGAGGGTCTGTTGTAATATCCACTCTTTCATCCCTTATTCTTGCTATTGAAATTTGTTCCCTCCTTTCTTTGGTCAATTTTGTTTTTTCTTTCAAAGAACCATCTTTTAGCAGCATTAATTTTTCCATAGTTTTCTTATTTTCCTTCTCCTGAATCTCAGCCCTGATTTTTATAATTTCTTTTCTTTTTCTGTTAGTAGGATTGTCCTGCTGACTCTGCTCTAGTTGTTGTAAATTTTGTGCCAGCATATCACTCACGAGTCTCTCTTTCTTTCTCAGGTGTGCATGTATTGCTATGAATCTTTCTCTGATGACTACCTTTGCTGTGTCCCAAAAGTTTTGGTAAGTAATGTGCTCATTCTCGTTGTTTTCTAGGAATTTCCTAATTTTATCTCTGATCTGCGCTAGTACACACTCTTTTTGCAGTAGAGATTTATTCATCCTCCAATTGTTTTCTGATTTCTTTGTCTTCCTTTTGTTGATTTTCAGCCTTATGGCACAGTGGTCAGAGAGAGAAGTCTGTATGATATCAATGTGCTTAAATTT
>NW_022111372.1:91006720-91009131 GCF_000313985.2 Echinops telfairi
TCCCCTGGGGGGAAAGCAGGGCTTTCCCTAGCCTTGGGTTAGCCATACAGGGTGGAGCTCACCTAGCTAGGTGTGGCGCAGTTGTAAGTGCCTTAGGCTAAAGGGAGTGGTCTGGAGGTCAGCAGTGGAGTGTGAGAGAACAGGAAGGAGACATAGGAGAAAGAAAAAGAAAAAAGTAAGACCGTTTCAACTGTGCAGGAATATAGGAGAGAGAGGGAAAGAAAAGCAACTATGTAGCTGAGTCCCTCTCCCCACCCATGGAGCTGCAAGAGTTTAGTCCCTGCTCTGAGGCAGCGGTGGCCAGCTGCAGTTGAGCTGAGAAAAAGCCCCTGCATAGCCCTCAAAGACCGTGTGTAGAGAGAGAGCAGAGATATAAACAGCAAAAATGTAGCTGAACCTCAACCCCTGCCCGTGGAGCTGCAAGGGTTTAGTCCCCTCCCCGAGGTGGCAGTGGCAAGCTGTGGGTGTGCTGATAAAAAGCCCCTGGGCAGACCTCCCCGACTGTGGGAGAACAGAGAGCAGAGATGTAAACAAAAGCAACAATGTAGCTGAACCCCGGTCCCTGCCCATGGAGCTGTAGGGGTCCAGTCCCTGCCCTGAGACTGGCGGGGGCAAACTGTGGCTGTGTTGAGACCAAATCCCCAATGGGCTCCAAATGGTCCCGGCTCCAGCAGAGACAGTGGCATGGCCAAGGTCAAGCCCCAGCTGGCTTCCACTGAGGTAAGCCAAAAGCCCCAAGCCCCTCAAAATCCCATGGGTCTGTGCCTACTTATCTTTATGTTGCTCCTCCTGTGTTCCAGTTGTGTTAAAGTTCCCTCTAAGCAACTTTCCTGGGCTTGATTTGGCAGAGTCCCTCTGGTATGTGTCAGAACTTTTCCACAGGACAAAAATAACCAAAAAAACCCCCGGAAAGTAAAATTGCCCTTCATTTCACCTTCTATACAACTCCAAGTTGATTAATGTCATTTTGTCAGACGTGACATAGCTCTCCTTACCTCTCCCAGTGGCTTGTGTGCACATGTGAATACACACATGTACTCACCTTTAATGTTTTTTTCATTGAGATAAAATTTTCATGGCTTAAACGACCCTATTTTAACTAGTATACATTTCAGAATTTTAGTTTTTAAAATTTTGTATATATACAGTGTTGTACTATAATTTCCCTTATCTAATTCCAGATTATTTCAAAACTCAAAAACCAAATTCACTGCAATTGAGTCAATTCCTATTCCCCAGTAGAGCACAAATGCCCATATGGCTTACTCTTTATGGGAAAAGAGAGCCTCATATTTCTCCTGCACAGAGACTGGTGCATTTGAACTGTTAATCTTGTAGTTAACAGATCAATTAGTAGCCCACTACACCACCAGGGCTTTATATCACCCTCCAAAGAAATCCTTAACTCCAATTCCTTCTTCCTATGGAAACCAGTAATTTACTTTCTCTATAGATTTGCTTATTGTGAACATTTTATGTAAGTGGAATCTACAGTATGTATCTTTTACAACTGGCGTTTACTATGCATAATGCTTTAAAGTCCACTTTTGCTTTAACTTAGCCACCTATTAATGAGTATTTATATACCAACCAATTCAATTTTTAAATTATACGGTATTATTATAAAGGAGGCCTGGTGATGGTGTTGGGTAAGTATTGGACTGCCAACCATGAGATTGGTGGTTCTGATCCATCCACTAGTTGCTCTGTGGGAAAGAGGTAAAGCTATCAGATATAGCTTTATAATGTATTTTTATATACATTATGTATAATGATTTACAGTCTCAGAAATCCTATTATCACGTCTCTGAATAAATATTGAATCTTGCGTGGACATTATTATATTTGGAGTCGTCAGAAAAACTCATTGAAAATACATATTACGGGGGGGAAAGCTATACATTTATTTCAGCTTTTTTATTTTCCTTACCAAAATAAGCTCATACTAACTTGTTAAAACATATATGCAGAAGATCTACTTTGAGTCATGAAGATGGATAAGACAGTTTGAAAAGAGCCCCTCTCAAGGCAACATTAATTCTGTTAAAATTAAAGCAAAAGCAAACAAAATTTGATAATGCTGAGTGGAAGAATGATGAAATCATTGATACTTTTCAAGAAGTATAGGAGAAGAATACCTTAAAGATATTCATAGACCTATGAATGGGTGATACATTTTAAGAAAGGATGTTGAAGATGAAGCCAGCAGCAACAGCTGATCCACATAAATCTTTCAGGAAAAGGTTAATGTATCTATCTGTGTATAATTTAACAGTTCATTTCTTGTGTTATATATCTAATTATCTTTATAAATAAATATATTAAATTATCAGCAATTTGGCTTTATCTCTCTAGAGAACCCTGTCTAACACAATCTTGTAATTGAAGAGGAACATTGATAAACAGCAGAA
>NW_022111372.1:91012154-91040439 GCF_000313985.2 Echinops telfairi
AATTCCCAGGACTCCCAGTTCTTTAGATGTAAACCAGATTGCTTACAAAAGTGTCTTGAATTTGATGGCAGTCTTGGTGAGAAATAAAGTTTATATTTTGTATTTTTATCTTTTAATACCATTTTCTATGATTTTTTTGAAGTGTTGACTTATGTGCAGTTTCTTTAAGCAGTTCCCTCTTGTCAAGCCATTGGGGCATTTGAGTCTTTTCCCTTATTGTGAATGATTAGGGTGAAAATTCACCCTTATTGTAAACAATGTTGCATCTATATTAGCAACTTTAATTACAAGAGTCACATTTGTGTAAACAATGCGTGGGTTGATCATTATTTAAATTCAGTATTGATTTTATTAAAAATGAAATGATTTTTATCTTCCTAATAATTCCCTGAATTGTGAGCACAGTGCTCTGTGGTGTCTTTGAAACATATGTTACACCTTCATAGGGCACTGCCATTTATTTCTCAATGATCTTAACTTTTCATACTATTCTTAATTGGTGGAATATGAATGCTGTGCTGAAACTATTGTGTCACACGCACACCTAAAACTATTCCTCCTTTAGAAAGGGAGACCTCATTCGAAGTCCGCTGTCCTTCTTTCTTGCTCATTTTGAAGTGTCATTTTAACAGTGTCATTCTGAAGTCATAGCCTTTACATAGACGTTGCTTTTAATTGTGAAAAATGTCCATTTTTAATTTCTTCTTAAATGTGCTTAGAGACTATGCCCATTGAATTTAGTCATTAAGGCCATCCTGAAAGTTTAACTGAATTGTACTGAATTGTGCTGAATCAATTTTCATGGCTGGAGATGAAATCAAATATACAACATAATCTGACAGAAGCTTTGCTCAAAATAAAATAAATTACAAGTTTATTTCCTATTTGAATTCCCAAGTTAAATTTTATCACAGTAGCAGTGAAAAGACAAAAATCAACACTTCAAAGTCTGACATTGATAGAAATTAGCTTCACATAAACTTTCATTGAGTTTATTGAATTTACTTTCTTAATAAAATGAATCAAAATCTCACCTCCCACCCTTACCCCCCACCTCTAGATTGTTTGGAGTATTTTGTTTTGACACCATTTGTATGCTTTTGGTACTCTATTTATAATATTCTTAAACTTTTCCTTTTCAATTTATGTTTTAAACACAATTTTGGTGCTATTTAAATGGGATACATTTTAATCACTACTTGGGCACTCATTGAACAGCATCCCTTGGCTCAGTCTGGTGCTCCTGGCATTGGGGCTTTGTCCCACACTGTCACATTTAACCCAGACTCAATTCTTACTTTTCTCTTCATTCTATTTTGACTCTCATCTTGGTCACAATCTTCTTGTTTATGTCTTTTTCTGGAGAAGATTTCATCATTTCTATTTCTTGAATAAAATATAAAACTTCATTTGTAAATAGGAGAATGGTATTTAGACATTACTATTTTTGATCATGTACTTTAAACTACTAGAATTTAATAGTTGGCATAGGAGTTATGCTGATTTTATGTTTTCTATTCGTAGAACTTCAGAGAGAATCATGTATGAACAAATGGTGACCTCTGTCTTAACCAGGTCTGAGCTAGAGGCAGACGGGGAGCTGAATTGACAGCACTGGATTGAAGGTAATAGTGAAGAAGCCAGGCCTTGGCAAATCAACAAGGAAAGAAGGTTGGAAAGGTGCTGTGATGTGCTAGGAATTTGTTTTAATATTTTTACGATGTTGCATGTACTTTGATACAAAGTTTTTAGTGTTCCAAATAGAGCCTGTTTCTATGGTTTAAGAACACTGAAGCAGGAAGAGTCAAACAGTGGGAAGGTGTGTTCAGTCTTTAAAATGAACGTTCTAAGAAACCCAACTCTACAATAATTTCCAAATTTCTATAGAGCAGAAGCTAATTCTTGCTGATATTAGCATGCTGGCAAAACCTCTTAGAATCCGTTTCAGACTTAATCTGGGGAAAGTTTTATTCATGAAATCTCTCACTGTAACCGGACCATCGGGCTCCTTGTTCTCTCTGAACTTGAGATGGGATCAGATCACCATCTTCTAAGAGGAAAAGCAGGGAACTTCTTGTCATTGGCTGAAATTCAGAAGGGCATATCCATTCCCTATCGTCCTCATGGGCTTCATGTAATCCAGTCTCCAGGCATGAGTCCTCTGACTGCTGGTACTGCTCTCCAAACAATTTATTCCACATTGCCAATGCTAATCCTCTCATTCAGGCCAGTGCCAATGAATGAGAACAGACACAGAGCTCTGACAGTTAGGTAGTTTATCAACATTTTAAAGTGGGCTGTAGCCCACTTCATGGCTTCTGATCCCAAGGCCCGGTCTAGCTATTTTGTGTTTCAGCTTGTCTTCCACTGCGTGTTTTCCTCTCCTTGACACTGGATTGCAATATAGAAGTGAGATATACCAATAGCTCTCATGCATGCCAACTAAATGTATCTGTTGCCTATGTTCAGCTCTTTAACAAAAAAGTAAAGTATTAAATACATCATTTGTAAGTAAGCAATAGGAAAACGAATAGTAGATATCCTTTTGCAAGGGGGAGGGAAGGAATAAATCCTTAGTTGAAGTTTTCCTGCTTGATTGGCTGGGGAAATGTTTCCCACCCTTGTTCAAGGAGCTATTTCTACATTTGGTCATTAAGTGCCCACTCTGAACTAAGCCTTCATTTGGGTTGCTCCCTTACAAGCTGGATATTTTTTGTTTTAATTGTTTTTCTCATAATAATTTAAATGTTGTGGTTGCCTGTGGACTCATTTCTAAATCCCTCACGAGATACTAGAACAAGACATGCATCTCTCCTGTAGCTGATGACAAGTATGTGATGAGGACTCTACACTTACTTCTCTTTATGTAGTGAAGAGTGATACATTTCTTACATTTATTTTCTCTTCTGATGCTAATTAGTAACATATAGAGAGAAGATGGCCATAGGCCTGAAACTTAAAATTATGGAATATAGTGGTAGAGCAATGGAATGTGAATGGGAAATATATATCTTATATGTATACACTCCACAAATAGTTTTGTGAAAACTTGAGCAAGCCATTTTTGAGCTTTAAGTTTGTTCTTTATATGATTGAAGTCTCATGTTATATTCTTAAAAAACCTTTCAATTATAAAATTCTAAATCTCTAAGGGAGTAACAAAATCACAATCATATTCAAGCTGGTTTTGCATTGGGCTGCTAACTGCAAGGTCAGCAGTTTGAAATCACCAGGAGCTTGTGGGAAGAAAATGCTGCTTTCTACTCCTGTGGAGAGTTGCAATCTTGGAAACTCACAGGGGCAGTTCTACTCTGTCCTTTAGGGACTATACGAGACAAAATTGACTCAATGGCAGTGAATTTGACTTTTATACATGGAAAAAATATATGGAGGATGATATATTTGTGTAAAATATAAATAATGCCTGGTCCTGTGTCATCTTCACAATCGTTCAGAAGAAATAAATGAAACTCCCAACCAATTCAAGTCTGACTACTATCCACCCAAAAGGATGAGGTAGAAGTGCCCTTTAGGATTTAAGACTGTGACTCTTCTGGGGGACAGCCTCATCTTTCTCCCATAGAACTTCTTGTGGTCTTGAACTGCTGATCTTGAAGTTAGCCCCCAATGCTTAACCACTGTGCCACTGTTGTCACCCAACCTACAAGTTCTTGGTTTATTAGCTAACTGAATTAAAGTGGAAACTGTACCAGAGATAAAGGGATCTTATTATCTATGCAGATAGGAACAGTGGAGGATCTCATGATTAAAATAAAGCAGAATCCATGAATTGGGAAACCTGGGTCTTATATCCTCTTAGGCTTCTGGTATTCTGACTTGTTCCCACCCCTCCCAACCTCAAGCGCACCTGTGTCCATAAACAGAGGACTTGTTGGTGAGTCCTTTCTCCTGATGTTCTCTAGTGCATCTCTCACTTAGGAAATGGGCTGAGGGACAGCGGAGGGTCAGATACTGTGCTCCTTTCTGGATGCAGGGGTGGTTGAAGGACAGTGATGTATGGATTTTGGATGTTCTTGGACCTGGTATAGGTTACAGAGCCTGGAAGGTTCTAGGGATGAATGCTGATGACCAGGATGTACAAGATAGAGGATTTTGAGAATAAAAAGGTAGGTGACATAACACCAAGAAGGGGGTCACACACAAAAAAGGAGAGATGGAATATTTAGATAATAGAAACAAGGGTACTAAGTAACATATTAAGCAGAGTCTTAAAAGAGGGAGAAGGGGGCTGGTCTAAGGGTTTTACCAACATGGGTAGATATATCATCAATGGGGCCCACTTACATGAAATGACTCTAGAAAATGCAGAGTTGGGGGTTGGGTGGTGTTGAGGGTAGAAAATTACATGCATCTTGATTAAAATAATATGTACATTAATTGTGCCATTCATTTTGTGGAGTGGCTCATAGAAGACATACTGCTTACAATCCATTGCAGAATCTGTTAAAAAAGCCATTTGTAATTTCAATATTTTTACTTAACCTTAATGAGAGTTAACAAATGCAACTCAAATAATTCAGCTTGATATGTACATCTGAGAATAAATTTGGCGCAATCTACTCTTGTGGAGTTAGCACAGTTGAACAACATCAAGGGTTCCAAAGCATAATTTGAACATAAAAGTTCTAAAGCATAATTTGAAGGCATTTCAACAAGCCTGTATTTATTGTAACTGTATTTGGGCAATGTCTTATTTCCACTTCAACTCCAGAGCTATATATAGTTCTAATTTGTTTACTTTGTATACTTACTAGATTAATTACAGTAGAGCAAGCTGAGTGACATTATTATAGCAGTTGCCCTAACTTGACACAAACATAATTAAATTGGTTGCTTTTTAACTCCCCCTTCCCCCTTTCAGTATTTTGGTGAGCTGAGTTTCCAATATTATAAGCTCTGAGAAATTTAATTTGAGAATCACTGGGCTTTTCTGTCCATGCATTTTCATTGTAGACAGAAGATTTCAGTGTTGTTCAGTTTTGTTGGGAGTTTCCTTCAGAAAGGAAACACCTGGGTCCTGATTCCATGTGCAATCAATTTAGTAAACGATGTATTGTCACCATCATACTTGCATCATGGTGTAAAAATAATGTATTTCCATTTACCTATCCAATAGGATTTTGGTAGCATGCACACACACATACATGCACATATACTCCTCTTTATAGAGAACTTATGTTTACATCTATAGTAAAAGTCACCTTTACGTATTGCAACATGTCCTCAAACAAGCTCTTCAGTACATCAGCATTACCCAAGACAGCCATTATTCTCAGCTTCTTCCTTCTCATCTGTGACTTCTTTGTAGATATCTTATTGCATCTGGGAAGGTACAGCTTTCATGTATATGAAAAGGGCCAATGAGAAGCAAAGAAGTAAAGAATGGTTATGGATAAATCTATAATTCTTTGGCATGAAAAAAAGTTGCCTAAGCTGCAATGGGTTCCTTCACGTGTTCCTTTATGGTCTGCCAATTCACTTTCCCAGGGGTCAGAGATTACTGGTCTGGTCTAGACTCCTTTGGTTTCCTGTGTTAGTCTGGGTTGACTAAAACAAATTTGTAGACACTCATATGTGTATAAGAAAGAGCTTGATATGTAAGAGCAATTGAATATTGAGAAAAAAGTCCCAGCCTAGTCCAGATCAAGTCCATAAGTCTGATATTAGCCCATATGTCTGGTACCAATCTATAAGTTCCTCTTGAGACTCACAAAACACATGCAATGATGCTGAATGCAGGAATATCACAGGCCAGTGGATGGCAAGTCTTGTGGATCCAGTGGCAGTGTAAGCATCTCGGCACTGATAAGGGTCTCCATACAGCTTCTTCAGCTCCAGGGATCTAGTGTAACTCCACATGTTTTGTCTGCAGGAATGTCTCCCAGGTAGTGAGCATGTGTCCTGCCCCCAGTGAGTCATTTATTTCCTTACTGCCTCCAAATGAGGTCATCAAGCTGCCACCTGACTGACAGGTTAAACATCCCTTCACTCATAACAGTCTCAAATAGACAACAGATTGTTTAACTACCACATTCCCCCTCTCACTGATACACAGCAAAATTGTAAAGATGTCCTGGACTTTCTTTCTGATTTTTCCCTTAATGGCTAGATTGCTTTGTATGAATGTGGCATTCAGATTTAAATAGCATCCTTACTCAATAGTGACAAAATAATTGAAGGAATAAAGGACACCTTAATAGATTGAAATGAGAATATACTTTAGCTTCAAACTTTTTATTGGAATACATGGATATGGGAGAAAGATGAGGCTTTCTACTTTGGTAAACATTTAGTTTCTCAGAAACCCCGTGGGGCAGTTCCACAGTTCTCCTCTGTCCTATAGGGTAGCTGTGAGTCGGAATAGATTTTATGACAGTGAACTTGATTTTGTTTTTTTGGAGGGTGGGGGTGTAGGTGTGGATGGCAGTGGGTGGGTGTGGGTTTTAAAAAAAATTTAAACTGCATAACTGAAAATGGAAATATTTTATTCCCTTTCTTTCTCAGAATAACTTTCTACTTCATAGACAGCTTTGAACAAGGCACAGCTGTACCATCCTCATTTAAAACATCAAGTAATTTCGTTAGCACCTTTAGTAAAGAAGAGTTCAAGTGACAATTGGAGAAGCTTATCACCTGCAAGTTTTTTTTTATTGTTACAAACACTTTCCAGAATAGTAAATGTTCCCTAGAATTTAGTTCTGAGTGCTCTGTTTTCTGTCTTTCATTTACTCTGAGTCAACTCTTGCCTCCAGATTGTTGCTGTTGTTGCTAGTTGCCACCAAGTTGGCTAAAATTCACGGCAACCTAACTCACAGTAGCCTGATGCACAACAGAACAACACTTTGCCTGGTTTCCTGCCATCATCAGGTCACTGATATGATTCAGTCCAGTGTTGGGGTCATTGTATGGTGCCTTGTAACATGAGAGGCTCATCGGCTCTATGCAACCACAATGTACTGTTACTGTTAGCTAGATAGGAGAGAGGGTGTCAATGGAAGAAATCCTAATACAAAAAGAAGGTGAAAGACCCTTCCCTTAGGCTCCTCGGCACATAGGAAGGTGAAAGCCACACAGGCCACATTTCCTTACCGGTGATAGACACGGTGATAGTGAAAGGGTGTGGGCAGGGAAAATCAGGATGGGCACACTACCCCCATCATGGCTGGAATGACCCTTGGTTTGGGGGCTTGGTTACAAGGAGGAACTGTGGGGTGCAAGGATGCCCATACCTAGAAAGTGTAGGTAAGGTACAGAAAGACAGCCAATAGCAGAAGACCTCCCAGAAAGACAGCCCGCAGTGGAAGATCCATCATTCAGAGTAAAAATCTAGTTCTAAATTCTGTGCAACCCTCAGAATAGTGGAGGGCCTGTTGGTACTCACCCCAAAGTACTTCCTCAGTAAATGCACGCATCCCATTCATCCAGCCAAATCTGATCTGAGTGCTGGCCTCGTGGGAATCTTTCCTGTGAGTGCAAGAAGAACCGAGAGAGGAGAGGGTCAACACCTCGAGTTGCTTTCTGGTATCGTCATCTGTACCTTTGCATCGAAGGGATCCTTTTTCAAAGGAGTTTACCAGGTTTTTCCTCCTGGATTGTCTTAGTCTAGAAACTCCAGTGAAATCCATTCTCCATGGAGAATCCTGCCAGTATCCGAAATATTTATAGCAAGCAGCATCATAGTAATAGCTGCCACTGTAGGAGGAAAGTGCAGTTCATGAAAGAATGGAATGACAGGAGAATAGGATTTTATCCACAGAGTCTTGAATTTCTCTCATGACAAATTGGTAGATAGGTAAGTAGTGATACCTCTATATTAGAGACACCGAATGTATATCAAGAACACTGACTTATCACCAGTACTCAAATCCCTACTATAAATGCCTGTTGGAGATTTCTTTAAGATAGATTATTACCAACTCAAATTCAGGACATGCACAATGGAACCCATATTTTGTTTTCTTCCTTCTCTCCTTTGGCAGGCTGCTCCTCCAGATCTCTCTCTCTGTCCATCTCCAGCTCCATTTCTCTCTTACAGCCATTCTACCAATCGCCACGTCATCTGAGGCATCATGTAATGTTCCCGCTCTGCAGCTCCTTACTTGTACACTAAATACGTCTTTTTTGTATTCTTATCCCTTGTGCCTCCTTCCACTATATTACTGTGATTAATCATCCAGGTTACACAAGCGCTCATCCATCCAATGTTTATTAGTCTTCTACACATGCCAGATGCTGTAATGGGCATGCTGGGGATTTGACGCTGATGAAGAGCCCCCTTTTTTTCCTCTCACCTCAGTTGTAATAGAAATGCACCTGCATCATTACAGCAGCCTCCTAATCGGCGCTTCCAAAGGCCGTGTCTCTTTCCCTGCCATTCACCATGCCGCAAAATGAACCTTCCCAAGGGCATAGCTGATCGTTCTTTTGTGAATATTCTATACTAAAAACATCACTGACTTTTTATTATATATGTTTCAATATAAACCTTTTAGCAGTTGTTATGTAACTCAAGATAAGGAGCTCAGGTTCTGGACCACCAAGGTGCAGTTTGAAGCACACAGCTGTGGGGCCATTAAAGAAATCAGTATCATCTCCCCTTTATCTTCCGCCTTGCTCCAAACACAGCAGGGAGTCAGCTCCCTTGATACTAAGGAACAGGGCCCTAGAGTCTTACATTTTCAGAATCTCTGGGGAAGACTGGTGTCCCAGATTAATGAAGCCCATGGATTAACGTCCCAGTTGAACTAGTGTCATTCATTATCCATGGCAATGTCTAGGTCCCTAATTCTATTTGTTCATCTAAAAATATGGATGAGGGCTTTGTGGAGGGATTAGGGCCCATTGGCAGGCATCAAAGAAGCCCATCTTGATGAATTAGCATATTTTGTGTATAAAATTATCATATAGCATCCTTTAGATGATTTAAAAAATTTCAAATATTGTAAATATGTTGTTAATTGATTCACAGTCTAAGAAGTAGAAATTAAAAGCCCCTCACATAATCCTCACACATGGTCGGCAGTTCAAAACCACCAGCAGCTCCTCAGGAGAGAGGCTGAATTTTCTCGTCTGTAAACAGTTCACAGCGGGGTGGCTCTGAGTGAGTACTGACTCTCGGCAGTGACTCTGGAGAGCTGGGTGGACTCTAAAAGCAGTAGGAGTTGGCAGGCAGAAGGAAAGTGTGATGGACTGTAACATTCATTAAAAGTTCCAGCCTTGTTTTCCATGTTGATATCGCTCCTTCCCTCGCTAACACCATGGGTAACACAAGTGGAAATGAAAAGTCAATTTAACTGACTCATTCCATACCAAACTTTGGCCTTCAGTGGTGGTCTCTAAAGTACGAGAAAGGGGAAAGCCAAGGGGAGAAGCAGGGTGGAGGGTGCCTGGATGCCTCTGTGGCCAGCGTACACCATTCCCCAAGACCCAGGATGACATGAATTGAGTACATTACATGCACTAATTATAGAAGTATACACGTGAGTCAGCGTCCATTGCATGGTGGTGGATTTGATTTTATACGAATGTAGGGATGGATACACTTTGACCACTAGGTGGTTCTATAACCTAAAAAAAAACCACCCCAAAACCAAAACCCCCAAACCCGCAGCCCTATGATTCCCACTCATAGCGATCCGAGCGGCTGTTTGCCCAGAGCGACCCTGTGTAGTAGTCTTAGTCCTTAAGAGTCCCAGGATCCAATCTTTACCAGGCAAGCCGCTTCATCTGCCTTCCTTAGAGTGGCTGGTGGATTGGCACTGCCAAACGGTGGTTAGCAGCTCAATGTTTACTTCACTGCTTCCCCAAGGTGCCCTATCTATTATAATTTCCATATGCTACCTGGAAAAAAGAGTGGAAAGATTTAGGGTGGGATTCCTGTCCCCTAACTAGCCCTATCTGCTTATCTTCTCATTTTCACTCACTCTTCCATATCCAAATAGAATTGGAGCAAGAAGTCAATAGGCACATTTTCACCAAACTTCCCATGTGATCCAGCTAGAGAAGAAGGCTATGTTCCTGCATGCCTGTCTCAGCCTGTGAGGCTGCAGGCATCCTTTCAATTTGAAACTTTCGAGCCTGGTGAGAACTCCACAGGCACTCTGTTCTGGCTACAGCAAGAACTGAAAGCTCTCAGGCATCACTGGTGGGACCATATATACTGCATTCATTCATTTGAGACAAATATATCTGTGCCCCTCTCTGGAAGTTGAACTCAACTCTGTGGAAAACAATAAGAAGGAAACCCTTTTGACACAGGATGTGGTTATTTGTGGATATGCAGTACTTGAGAGATCAACAGTCATATCAAACAAACCAAACTCGCCGCCATATAGTTGATTCTGGCTCATGGCCACCCTACAGGACAGGGTAGACGTGCCCTTGTGAGTTTCTGAGTCTGGGACCTTTCAAACACGTCGAAACCCACATCTTCTGCAGAGTGGCTGGTGGTTTCAAACTGCTGAACTTGCAGTTAGCTGCCCAACTTATTCTAGCTCAGCCACCAGGAAGCCTTCAATAATCATACAGAAGCAACCAATAAACACCAAGATACGTGATATTTTCTACCCAACACGCTTCTCTTAGACTTTGATTTTCCTCTAGGAAACACCTTTCCTCCCTGACTCAATCCTTGCGTATCAGGTGTCTGACTCCACCTCTGACTCATGGTTAGACATGTGACTCCATCCTGGCATGAGCATCCCATGCTCTGCTTGCAGTGACAGGCTTAGTCATGAGTTTTACTGGGACTGTTAGGAACTATTAGGAGCAAGTTTTGCTGGGCCTATTGTGAGCCAGAGAGTTTTGCTGGGGCTATTGGGAACAAGCTTTCCATTCCTTTCTGCTAGTGCTGAGCTGGGGAGGATGTGGGCATGAATGTGTGGGCAGCCCTCTTGCCATCACTGAGTAGTCAGAGCATGAAGTTGGCATGAAGGAAAGCAGAGTTAAGAACTGGAAAGAGACTTGGCCCTGATGATGTCATTTGAGTGCTTGAACCAAGATACATCTAAAGCTAAGAAAGATTTAGTCTTAAATACTTTGGATTCATTGTCAGGAAAAAACAATCACTGGAGCAGGCCATCCCGTTGGGTAAAGTGGAGGGGCAGTGGAAAAGAGGAAGGCCCTCCAGGAGCTGGAGTGACACAGGGCTGCATCCATGGACTCAGGCATAGGAGCAACTGAGGATGGGGCAGGACCGGGCAGTGTTTCCTTCTGTTGTGCATGGGGTCGCTATGGGTTAGAACTGACTCGATGGCATATAACAATAACAATTTGGATACAAAAATAAATGGAAAAGGATTATTGCTCTCAGAAAGCTTAACATAAGAGTTGCATATAACCATAAAATATAGCTAAACAAATTATGTATACATTTGTTGATCTCATAGCTAGGTACTTTTAGATTTTTCATTTCAGATTAGCAAGTGAACCTTGGAGATTAGTGTTAAAGGAATAATACCTTAATGAAGGTAGTGATCAGTTAAGAGTTTTGAAGAAGTGACTTCCAGGAGGGCATTGCTTCAGAAGTCCTTAGCTAATGGCAGTACTTCACCTACCAAGACTGTGGCAGTGTGATGTGCTGTGTGCTCCCACATTGAGCCAGACTCATAGTGATATTATGGTAAGGAGTGGAACTTCCCCAGGGGTTTTCCTAAACTGTAATCTCACATCACTTGCATCACTGCCATTCGGTCAAGGGCAACCTATAGCAACCCTATAAGACAGAGTAGAGCTGCCTGGGTGAGTATCCTAGACTGTAATTCTTTAGGGGAGTAGAAAGCCCGGTCTTTCTTCCTCTGAGTGCCAGATGTTTTTAAACTGCTGACCTTGCAGTTCACTGTCCAAATTGTAACCACTGTTCCAGAAAGGCTCCTTGCGTAGGCTGAATAAATCTCTATTTACTCTCTCTATATACCTTCTTTCTTGTACCATACCATTTAAAGGATTTGCTAAATGTGTGGATTTTTATAATGGGAACATTTAAAAGAATGTTTTCTGGTTCTCTTACTTTAGCTTGCACGTCCTTATTTTCATTTCATGTCTGTCAGTGTCAAAAATTGTGAAAAGTTTGAGATTTTCTCCCTAATGGCAAGCTAAAAAGTTAATCTGCTACAGTTTCACGGGTGTTTACAGAAGGCGTGAGACTCCTGAGGAAAGGAAGGGCAGCCTGTTCAAGCGTTTCATGAACAAGCCAGAGCATACTCAGACACAGTAGGTTGCTTCACAGTATAAGAGCCCTGGGTTCAGGTGTGCCAGTAAGGAGTAAGCAAGTCTTCCCTTTGGGAATGAGGGAGACATTATCTGTGTCTTACTTTTGAGTTTGTTCACTATACAAATGTCCTTAAAAATATTCCCAAACCAAAACTCTACTACTATCAAATTAACTCCAAGTCATAACAATCCTATATAGGTTTCTGAAGTTGTAAATCTTTATGGGAGCCGGTAGTTTCACCTTTTCTCTCAGAGGAGCTAGTGGGTTTAACCCACTGCCTTTGTAGTTAGCAGCCTCTACCATGCCCAGCAGCACCAGTCCACAGCCTCCAGCACACGCAGCAGCACCACCAGTCCAGAACCAAAGAAAGAACAGTGACTCTGAGACCCTTGGAGCAACTTTGGGCAAACAAATTTTCTCTTGCCTTTGTGACATGTCCCAAAACATGTATGTGTGGCAAACATGCTTCATTAAGTGTGGGATTCAAAATCCAGATTTTCCAAAATTGCACTCTGTGTGTGTGTATGTGTATGTATGCATGTTTGACAGAAATCCACATGCCCAATCTAGAATTATCTTCCTCTCTCTTATCAGCAGATGGTTAAAATTTCAACCTTTAAGCTCACGTATCATTTTTCTTCCACTGTTTTCTACAATGTAGTAAATGGTTTTACCAGGGGTAGGCAAACCAACGGGCTCAAGCAAAGAAACAATTATGAGGATGGCATAGGACCGACAGGGTTTCATTCTGTTGGGTATAAGGTTGCTATGAGTTGGAACCAACTTTATGGCTTCAGTGTCAGTCTGGGTAGACTAGAGAAACAAATCCATGGACACTCATATGTGTATAAGGAAGAGATTTATATACAAGAGCAATCAAACATTGAGAAAACATCCCAGCCCAGTCCAGATCAAGTCCATAAGTCTGATATTAGCCCATATGTCTGATACCAATCTATAAAGTCCTCTTCAGACTCACGAAACACATCACAGGCCAGTGGGTAGAAAGTCTTTGGATCCAGTGTCTTTGGAAACATCTCAGCGCTGGCAGGGGTCTCTACATGGCTCTCTGCACCCATGGCTGCATCAGGGTGGGTCCATGTGTCTTGTCAGCTGCTATGTATCCCAGGGTGTGAGCAGAGAGTCTCCGACCTTCAAGGAGGAAATACCAGATTTCCCTGAATTCTCAGGAGAAGGCCATCCCCACACAGAAGCCTCATTGGCTATGATCCCATTGACAGACTAGACTCCACCCCTTCACTCATAATCCTCTCAAATTGACAATTATATAACTACCACAGCTTCTAACAACAACAACAACAGCAGGCAAACCAAGGAAAATCAGCCAAAGGATGTTTTCTTACATTTTAAAGAGCTAACTGAAAATAAATTAATTCCTTCTCATTTTTAATTGCTGTTAGATGCCATCAAATTGGCTCCAACTCAGACCAACCCTGTGTACAACAGCATGAAACATCGCCCAGCCCTGTGTCATTGCCACCATTGTTTGTTTATATGTTCGAGCCCATTGTTGCAGTCGCTGTGTCGATCCATCTCATTGAAGGTCTTCCTCTTTTGTGCTGACTCTCTACCAAGCACGGTGCCATTTTCCAAGGACTGATCTCTTCTGATAATGCATCCAAAGTACATGAGGCAAATTCTCTCCATCCTTGCTTTGCAATTCACTGACACTCGGTTCCTTTGAGTCAATGCCAACTTCTAGAAACTCTATAGGTTAGGGCAGAAGTTCTCCTGTGAGTTTCTGAGACTGTAGTTCTTTATGAGAAAAGAAAGTGTGGCTGCTGACCGTGATGTGTAACCCTTACACATTTATATATGAAAGTCTCTATATGTTAGGCAGGAGCTCTGGAGCACAGTGGGTTATGTGTTGGCTACAAGGCCAGCAGTTTGAATCCACCAGCTGCTTTGTGGGAGCAACAGAAGGCATTCTAATCACGTAAAGATTCCAGTCTTGGAAACCCATGTGGCAGTTCTAGTCTGTCCTGTAAATTTGCCATGAGTAGGAATTGCCTTAATGGCAGTGGGTTTGGTCTTTGGAATATGAGTCAGATACTATTGAAGGTATTGTCTATTTTTTTTTCTTTTCTTCTCCCTTCCTTCATTTTATTTCTTTTCCCTTGATTCCTATAGTAAACTGAGAGAAGTATATCGAGGAAAGAACTGTTACACAGAAGTAATCAATACTTGATTTTGGAAATTCTAAGCATCTTCAAATGTCAAAAACATTTAAAAGTCAACAAAACAACTAAAACCAGTACTCATGGCAATGACTCTGATTCACAGTGAATCATGGCCAGGCTCAATAGAGTTTTCAGTTACTAACTTCAGAAAGAAGATGGATGAGTCTTACTTCTGAGGTGAAATTGAACCTTTTGGCTAGCAACCAAGCATACCAGCTGCTTGTACCTTCCAGGGATGCCTAAAATCAGAAATAGCTACCAAAATATTTGCGTATAGAAAAAATTGAATTGGTCCTAGTTCATGCCTAAAAATTGGTTCACATTTGATCAGTTATCAAAAAACCAACCACTCCAAGCATTATTCAATGTGCTGTAAAATATATATTTAATCCAGGAGGTGGGGCATAGGGATTTTCTTTAGGTTATAGTAAATTACCTCCTATTTAAAGAATTTTCTAGGAAATTATTGCTCCAGCCAGTTCCAAGAGCCTCCTTCATCCTCCGCGGATGGTATGCTCCATGGTTGAAGTGTGCACAGGGCCACTTGAACATTCTTAACCCAATCTTCCACTCCTCTATGCCAAAATCATAGGTATTTCCTTCCCAGCCCTCTGCTGACTGGTGTGCATCTTCAAATAGAGACATTTCCATCTGTAGCAGACATCCAATGCATTGAAAGGGAAATACATGATTTCAATTCACTGCAATTTCAAAGTGGAAGCTATTAAGTCCTTTAAAAAGAATAATAGAAAGGTGGAAAGTGAACTTCAAGGAGGACAAAGGGGCTCAGAAAGTGGCTCAAGGCTGACTTCCTCAGAATATTATCTTTCTTACCAAAGTATTGCTGCCAGGACAGTTGAGTGGATTCTCATGTAATGAGGATTTGTATAGATACTACTAGTATGTTCTTTTCTGCATTATTGTGGTAACGTGCAAGATAAACACACAACATGTGAGAGGTGCTTTGTAGCATTTATTGAAGAGATCCAAAAAAGGCTTAAATGGAAAATATTTTGTAATAGTGAGTCCAGAAGAATTCATCTTAAGATCTTCCCAATCAGGGTCTATCATTGAAAGCAAGGTAGATACCAAGAAGAACTTTCCCTTAGTCAGGATGTCTTTATCACCTCCAATCTAATACTTCCCGCTAGGTCAGAAGGAGGATAGCTTTTCTATTACTCGGTATGGCTGGCCATGACCTACACATCTAGATGGATCTGTGATTGCTCTAGGCTCACATCAGACACTGCTTATGTTCTCTTTGTGTTTCAGTTTGCCATGTTGTGGTGGCTTACATATGGCTGTGATAGTGGAAGGTATGCCACAAGTTTTCATTTACCAGCATGGTATTCTATGGTGAATAGATCTCAGTGGAGCTTCCAGAATAGGGTTAGATTGAGAATTAGGAATAGACTGTCTACTTGTGAGGGATTACCCACTGAAAACCTTCTGAATTGCAGCTGTACATTGTCACATATAGTGATGAAAGATGAGCCCCACAGGTTGGACGGGGAAGATGTGTCTCCTCAAGAAGAGCTAACCTTACTCATGTGGATGTAGTGAGCTTTGGGGACCTTCCTTTGCTGATGGGGCACAGCTCAAAATAAGAAGAAACAGCTGCAAATATCCATTAACAATTAAGACACTGAAGGTACGAAATATGACTGTTGGAATATTGCAAATTGTCAAAAATGAAATGGAACACAAAAATAAATACCGTGTATACTTGAGTAGTAGCTGACCCTAATATAAGCCAAGGTACCTAATTTTACCACAAAAATCTTGGAAAACTTATTGACTCGAGTATAAGCCTAGGGTGGGGAATGCAGCAGCTCCTGGTAAATTTCAAAGTAAAAATAAATACCAATAAAATTACATTAACTGAGGCATCAGTAGGTTAAATGTTTTGAATATATATTTCAAAGATAAACAGTAAAATAGCTCTGTAAATGGAAAAGGTAAACAAAACAATATGGTATCAACAATATCTGTACACACTGTAACTGCATGCACTGTGTTACTGCCTATGTAGCATTACCGCATATGTATGGTGTTAACACAACACATGCAGTAACAGTGCATACACAATGCAACATGTATATTATGAGCCCTAACACAGGCTGCTCTATGCAAGCATAGTCAACACTGGGTCCAGATAGGGGTTAATAAGAAAATAAAATATAAGCTATAGCAGACTAAGTACTGTAAATAAACGTACTGTATATCCAAGACCAGAGATATACCGGTATTTCTATTCAGCAATGCTTGGGCAGACAAGGGGGCGTGACCAAGCAAGGGTACGACTGTAAAGGCTACGTCATTGGTCACAGCGCTGGAGAAGAGTGGGAGAAGAAGAGCAGCCACATCGGACAGTCATCTGACAGGGAGGTGGTGCGCCCCAGATACCAGCACACAGAAGCGGGCAGGTTCTTGCCCAGTACAGCACTGACAACACAGAGGCTGCCGGAGTGCGGGAGAAAAGAAGAGCGGTGATATCAGCCGTCATCGGACCTCCCACAGAGGCTGCAGGGACCCGCAGATGAGCGGGAGAGACCGGGGAACACCCGCACTGTACTGGAGAACAGTTAAGTGGGGACCCTCACTCGAGTACAAGCCATAGAGGGCTTTTTCAGCATAAAAATGTGCTGGGAAACTCAGCTTATACACAAGTATATACGGTACCTTATGCGCTAGTGAGCTTAAATGGACTGGTATTGGAGATTTTGAATTAGGCAATCATATCGTTTAGTATGTCATGAACGGCGTCACATTCATCATCAATAAGAATACTTACAAATGTATCTTGAAGTATATTGTCCTGTCTGTGACAGGATACTATCCAAACCCCTAAAAGAAGTCCAGTTAATATAACAAGTATTCACATTTATGCACTAACTGCTGAAAAAGATAAAGAAATTGAAGAATGTTTCCAAATTCCATACTCTAAAATGTATCAAATATACAAACAAGATGCGTTGATATTTTTGGTTGATTTAAGTGAAATAGATACAAAGAAGGAAGAATAGGAGTTGGAAAAATGGTCTTGGTGTTAGAAACGGAGCTGGAGCTTGCATAATAGAAATTGTCAAGACCAACGAATTCTTCACTGAAAATGCCTTTTATTCAATAACACAAATGGCTGAAATAATTGAAAAAAAATCCACGCTTCCAGCTGCAATATTGAAAGATACTATGGCCAAAATATTGAATGGTGGAAGAAGCATCAAAAGAAGATGGGAAGAATAAACAGACTCACTGTACTAAAAGTAATTGGTTGATATCCGATCATTACAAGCGGCAACATATGATCAATAACTGATGGTATGGAAGAAAAAAGTGCAAACTACACTGAAACAAAGCTTGAGGAATTGACAGAATCCAATAGAAATGTTTCAACAAGCTGATGCAGCACTGGAAGCACTCACCGTGGATGGCGCAGGAAACTTGGAGATAGCTATCTGGCAAACTGACTGGAATTGACCCATATTTGTGTTGATTCCAAAGGAAAGTGACCTAACAGAAAGCAGACTGGTTCAAATAATGTAAATAATGTCACATCCATGTAAAGTTTTGCTGAAGATCATTCAACAACAGTTGCTGCAGGAAGCGGCCAGATATTCCATCCAGTTTCAGAAAAGGATGCAGCAGCAGGAACACACTTGCTGATGTCAGGTGGATCTTAGCTGAAAGCAGAGAATACAAGAAAACTGTGCATTGTGTTTTGACTATGCCAAGGTATTCAACTATGTGGATCACAGCAAACTATGGATAACCTTGAGAAGAACTGGAGTTCCAGAACACTTCATTGTGCTCATAGAGAACCTGTATTTGAACCGATAGGCAGTTGTGGGAACAGAACCAGGGACTACTGCATGGTTTAAAACCAGAAAAGCTGTGCATCAGAGTTGTATCTTTTCTCTTCACTTAATCAAACTGTAGGCTGGGCACACAATCTGAGAAGCTGGACCAACAGTTCTCAACCTGTGTGTCGAAACCTCTTTGGGGGTCTGATGACCCTTTCACAGGGGTCGCCTGCTTCATAATAGTAGCAAAATGACAGTTATGAAGTAGCAAGGAAAATAATTTTATGATTGGGGGTCAGCACAACATGAGGAACGGTATTAAAGGGTCGCGCTATTAGGTAGGGTGAGAACCACTGAGCTAGACTGTATAAAAATAACATCACATCAAGGTTGGAGGAAGACTTATTAACAATCTTGGCTATGAAGACGCCACATCTTGCTTGCTGAACGTGAGGACGATCTGAAGCACTTGCTGATGAAGATCAAGGGCAACAGCCTCAGCATGAATTGCAACTCAATGTAAACAAAGCCAAACTCCTCACAACTTGACGTATGACGAAAGGAGAAAAACTTGAAGTTGCCCGGGATTTTGTTTAACTGAGACCCACAATCAACACTGGTGGAGCCAGCAGTCAGGACATGTAAGGGTATACTGCATTGGGCAAATAGACTCTACAATACCTTTTTAAAGTATTGAAGAACAAAGCTGCCACTCAGAACTAAGGGGTGCCTAACCCAAGCCATTGTATTTTCAGTAATATCATTAGCATATGAAAGGTAGACAATGAATAAAGAAGATCATAGAAGAATCGATACATCTGAAATACAGTGTTTGGCAAGAAAATTGAAAGTGCTATGGATTGCCAGAAGAACAAACATACCTGTCTTAAAGACGTACCCTAGGAAGCTCCTTGGAAACAAACTGGTGAGTTTTTTTTCTTACATATTTATGTCATGATATCAAAAGAGACCAGTCCTTGGAAAAGGACATCAAAGTAGAAGGTCAATATTATAGACCAGGGATGTGAATAGCCTTACTACCAGGTAGACAGCATACATTGCAAAATTGAATTATCACAGATGTAGTTAGTTTGGAATTTAACTTTTGACCCATTTTAAATTTGTACCAGTTTTTAATATTTTCTATTTTCTTTTCAACTGAGATTTTCTCTGTTTTACTTTGTTGTTGTTAGTTTTTTTGTGTGTGTTTATTTGTTTTTGAGTGTTTTTATGAATATGAAACACAGAACAGGCAAATATATACACAGTAACTGAATTAATGGTTTATTGGGGGCAGAAGAGGTTGGGTGAAAGGGGGAGCTAATGGTGAGTCTAAGAAAGAAGGAAATGTTCTAAAATTGATTGCGGTAATGATTGTATGCAACTCTTCTTGATAAGATTGAATGATTGAATTGTGTGACATGTGGATGTGTCCAAAAAATTGTGTAAATAGAAAAAGTAGAAAGTCAGTCAGAAGAGGACTGTGAACAAGACAGTTTGACACAGTGGCTGCAGCAATAGGCTCACATGCACCACTTGTGAGGACGGTGCAGGGCCATGCATTGTCTTGTGCTGTTGTAGATAGCGTTGCTCTAAGTCGGAACGCAGTGAGAGCACCTAGCAACACTAGTTTCCCAGGTACCCAATTTCTATTCTTTGCTTAGAAGAATTTCCCCTGTTAGACAATGCCTTTTCATTGATAAGATATGAATGATCACTTCCTTAGGAAAACCTTCCCTAACCTCTTAGATAAGTCTAGGCTTCCCTGTCATATATGCTCATACTATCCTGACCTGCCTCATCACACTCTTTATAACCACAATAATAATTTACCCAATTATGCATGATCATTTGTTCAATGCCTACCTCCCTCACCGAACTATGAGTTTAAATAGACATCTTAACTAGTTGGCTCAAAAAATCCTCTTTAGACCTACAACAGGATTTGGCACACAATCAATATTCAATATATGTATTTACAGTGATTTAGAAGAACACTAAGAGAAATTTGTACCTAATTACAGAGGCAGAAACTAACATCTAAGCTTCATTGTCTTTCACAAAAACCTTAGGAGCAAAATCAAAGTTAAAGCCAAAATCTTTCCACTCTCCTGTATGTACTTTTCCTGTCCTGAGGAAAAGTTCATAGTCCAGTGATTCATCATGTTGAAGAGAGAAGCAATTTCTGGCAAATTATTCAGACCTTAATGAACTTGCAGTCTATTACTTTGTTTAACGCTTTATTTAAAATGAGTCCCGTGTTCTATGTTTATCCCCCTCCTTCCCCAGTTGCCAAATATCAATTGCCAAATAAAGAAGACAATATGTCAATTTGGCAAGACTATGCTAAACTAGCAAATGCTTAACTGTATCATAGATGGATGCATACGCATATAGGGATTTTGCCCCAATTAAATTCATCAGGTCAAACTAGGTTACTGGTTCCAACAAATGAAAGTCTGTGGCTACTATAGTTTAAACACCAACTACTTTTTCTTCGAAAATATCCGCCTCTTTTTCATAGTTGAGGCACTATAAAACATTTCAAAGCCAGTGGTTCTTCAGCAAGAATCCTCAGTGGCATAGTGAGTGATCTGGTGAGCTGCTATCCACAGGGTCAGCAGATCTAGTCCACAAGCTGCTTCAAGGGAGAAAGGTGAGGCTTTTGTGTCTGTAAAGATGTACAATTTCAGAAATCTAAAGGGGCGGTTCTACTCTGAGCTATGGGTCAGGATGAGTTGAAATCGACCTTTGAGCTATGGGTTGAGTCCTTCAGCAAGGAGGCTTGCTGGTGTACTGGTTAGGTGCTCAGCTGCTAATCAAAAGGTCTATGATTTGAACCCACTAGTCAGTCCACAGGAAGAAGAGATAGCAATCGCTCCCTTAATTATCCTAACCTTGGAAACCCTATGGAGCAATCCTACTCTGTCCTACAGGTTGGCTATGGGACAAAAACAAACAAACAAACAAACAAACAACTTTGATGTTTTTTGTCTTGTTTAGCTTTTAAGCAAGGGTTATTCCACAAAAATTGATTTGCTACAAAGCTTTATCATCACTACCCCCATACATTGGGCAGACAGCAAGTTTTAGGGAGACAAGAAGAATATTTGTTTTTAATAGTTCATTTTAGGTAAACACTAATTGGGTGCCTTCCCTCTGCCACATACTCTGTTAGGTAGGGAAAATACAGAGATGAACCAGGTATGATCTCTTCCCTTTAAGCGCTCCAAGGAAGCACACGAGAAAGGCATATTGCCTCACTTATCTAGAATGTGCTAAGTGTGGGGTTGTAGGCACCCAGAGGTGGTTTGGGGTGGCTGCAGAGAGGCAGCAGGAATTCCTTCTCCTCAGACCCAGCATGATCCCAAAGGTAAAGAATTAGTAGGAGTTAGTCAATTACGGAGAGTGGGGTATGGTTGGAAATAGATAATGATAGTGGTGCAACAAAACAAACACATTTTATGCTACAAAATTGTACTTGTGAAGAATGTGAAAATGGAAAACATTTTGTTATTTAGATCTATGACAATGAGAGGGAGAGAAAAGGAAAGGGGCAGGGGGAGGGGAGGATACAGAGAGGGGGAAAGGGAGAGGGAGACAGAAAGGGTTTTTACGGCAGGATTAGAGCAAGAAGAGAGAGATGAAGTGCTGCTCAGTGCATGAAGAAGGGCAAAGTCGGACATATTTTGAAGAGGTCACAGATGTAAACTGCATTTACATTAATCCTACACCATCCTGACTGTAATCCTATTTTTAATATTTTTATTATTTTTCTTTCCTTTTTGTTTTTATAAATCATTTTTATTGGGGGCTCTTACAGCTCTTATAACAATCCATACATCAATTGAACATACGTTGCCATCATCCATTTCAAAACATTTTCTTTCTACTTGAGCCCTTGTATTAGCTCCTCATTTCCCCCCTCCCTCCACTGATAACAAGCTACTCTTCCTTCAAAATCCCTCTGTGACAAACTATAATAATTATTATAAATGATATGGTGTAAATATAAATTACACCATCCACTGTCTCCCTTCACCCATGTTTCTGTTGTTTTTCCTGCTGGGGGTGGTTATACATCGAACATTTTCAATTGGTAATGCTCTCTCCCCTTTCCCCTAACCTCCTGGTATCTCTACTCCCATTAATGTTCCCGAGGAATTTATCTGTTGAGAGCTCTTCTCTGTGTATATGCTCTGGTCTAGCTGGTTTTGTAAGGTAGAACTGGGGTCCTGATAGTGGGGGTGGGTGGGGTGGAAGCATTAAATAATGAGATGAATGTTGTATGTTTCATTGGTGCTGTACTGCACCCTGGCTGACTTTTCCCTTCCTTGTGATCCTTCTGTGAGCAGATGTCCAACTGTCTATAGATGGGCTTTGGGTCTCCATTCTGGCTCTCCTCATTCACATCGATAAAATTGTTTAGGGTCTTCTGATGCCTGATACTTGATCCCTTCAATAGTCATGATCACATAGGCTGCTGTGCTTCTTTCATGTGGGCTTTGTTGCTTCCCTGCTAGATAGTCACTTGTTTGACTTAAAACCTTAAGACCCCAGACACTATATTTTTAATAGCCAGGCACCATCAGCTTTCCTCATCACATTTGCTTATACACCTGCTTTGTCTTCAGTGATCATGTCGGGAAGGTGAGCATCACGGAATGCCAGGTTATTAGAACAAAGTGTCTTTGCATCGAGGGGGCACTTGAGTAGATGGCCCAATATTCATTTGCTCCCTTAATATTTAACATACAAATAATATTCTTTTCTAACATTTAATATTTTTTTCATAGTTTGATATTCTTGTGCTGGCAGGGTTCTCTAGAGAAACAAAACCAGGACACTTGTGATTTTATGTATATATGGATAGGCTTATACAGCGAGAAGGGATATAACAGCTAATTCATCCACACAGCAGTACAGAGGACTCAGTCCAGCTCACTTCTGTGAGACAGTTAATATACCTGAAGGTCCTTCCTACCCATGCCAGCTACTGGTCCAAGGTCAAGGAAGCAGACAGCAAAGTGGCTGACAGGAGGTACGGAGTCTGCCCACAGGCAAAATGAGCACAGTCAGCCAGAAGCCAACAGACAAGCCAAGGTAGGGTGGCAGCAGCAGGAAGATGAGGCATCGGAGCATAGCAGAGGCCAGTAATGTAGCAGCAGCAAAGCAAAGCAGGGAAAGACATAGCAATGCACGGCATGGTGGCACGAACCACCAGGACCCATGGGTTGGCTCAACCCACAGGTAGTGCAGCACCTGGTTGAGGTAGAGCAGCTAGCTCAGGCAGTCCAGTCACCAGGGAGAAAGAGGAAGATGCCAGCCTCAAAGAGTCTTTATCCTGGTTGCCCTTCAATGAAGCTGCAACCCGATTGACGAGCTAAATTATGCCATGTCCCTACAGGAGCCATATTGGCGCAAAAAACCTAACTATCATAATTCTTTAAAAATCAAACTATAGTAGCCATATCTTCAGCAAGATTATCCATTAAATTAGTATATCTGATAGTTATAGTTTCTAATATATATTAAATTAAATATGTAAATGTTAAAATTTTACAAATGTGTGCCATTCAGAATTTTAAAAAATTCCACCAGGGGTACATCTCCATTTGATTAAATGACTGGAGTTGAAGTCAAGAAGAGATCAACTAATCTCCAATATGCCAACTCTTTGCATTGATCTGATTAGGGAGCGTGACACAACATCCAGCACTGTGTTGAGATTGAGATATTATTAAGGTGTTCAATGGTGGCTACATGTCCCTGATCACAAGCCCCAAATAACAACAATAAGAATGATAATAGTAATAGTTACTGTTGAGCACTGCACCCTGTTATTTAACATTTATTAGCTGGAAAGGCACTGACACTCTGTATCAGAAAGGCAAAATGTCTTATTTGAATTCTGACCTTCTATTTAGTAGAAAGGGCCATAGGAGAGCTTCCTCGTGGAATTGAAAGAGGGCTTCCCCAGATGTGGAAGGTAGAGGCCTCAACGGTGCCACTGATGGTTGGTTGACTGCAGTGCTGTCTCCTACACAATTCAGGCTTCAGATCATGTTCATGAAGTGTTTGTATTAGATGATCTGTACGATCATCTGTAAACTAGAGATCCTTTTAAGGTTTGTTTGTTTTTTTATACGGAGAATCAGGCTAATGACACCAAACTCCATAGGACTATAAATCAAACAAACAAAACAAAACTGCTATTTAAACTAGGCTGACTCGTGGCTACCTCCTGCAGGAATTCTGAGCCCTTAAATATTTAGAAGGGCAAGAGAAGCTTATCTTTCTCCATGGAGCATCTGGTGTGTGTGAGTCACAAACCTTTTATCATTTTTATCATTTACCAAAAAGAGCACGAGGGCTTATACCACGAGATTATAGTGGAAACGTAGGTGAAGCACCTAGTCCAGGAACTGATACACTCAGCTAACAATATAATAACTAGTATTACAAATAAAAATAATGCGAATCATAATTATTGGAGTGCATTTTTGCAGTCGCGGTGTCATTCCATCTCGCTAAGAGTTTTCCTCGTTGTCTCTGCGCCTCCACCAACTATATGTCCTTCGCTAGTGGCCGGTTTTCTCACAAAATGTTGAAACTTCACCAGGATGATTTAAAGTCTCACGGTCCTGCCTCTAAGGAACATTTTGGATATATTTCTTCCAAGGCAGACTTTTGGTAGCTCACGGTACTCTCAGTATTTTTTTGCCAACATAATTCAAAGGCATCAATTCTTCTTTGATCTTCCTTGTTCGATGATGGAAGAACTGAAGAGCTGTGGGATGATATCAAGAACATCATGCACGAAGAAAGCAAAGGCCATTAACATACAGGAAAGAAAGAAAAGATTAAATTGGATGTCAGAAGAACCTCTGAAACTCGCTCTTTATCCTAGAGTCGTGAAGGCAAGGCGTTTCATGGAGAGGCCCAAGCCCCGGGCTGAGGCCTCCAGATGAGGAGCAGGGAGCGTCTGAGGAGTTTTGCCTTCAGCCGTACGAGTGAGGGACCTGGGATCTGAATCCTCCAAACACTGACTGCAGCTTCTAGCGACTTCAGCTTGGCCAACATCTTCAGTCAACCTCATGACAGGCTTTGATCCAGAACCACTCAGAAATCCTTGCTTCCCAGAAACTGTTTAAGCCACTCATTTTTACAGAATTGGAAATGCAGCAATAGAGAAGTGATACAACTGAGTTATTTCAAGCACTAAAGCAAATATTTTAAGTGAAAGCATATAGCTTCAGGCCACTATGGAGTTGTAAATGTTCAAGAGAAGGGCAGAAGGAAGCGAGGGAGGAGAAAAATTAAGGAGACTTGGAGGCCCTGCAGTACACAAGGGAATTATTTGGAATGCCAAGACCATTTTCTGCCTAGAATCAGGGACCAGCAAATGATCTCACCTAACTCTCTCTCTGAGCTCAAGTGCTCCTTCAGAACCAGGAGGGAGGCCTGTGAATAAGGTGCACCTGCAAACCCATAAGATCCAGTCTTTGCGCAGCATGAAAGTCCACGACAATCGTTTGGAACAGGCCTCATTTGGACAATCCAAGCTTCATCTCACAAGCTATTTCATTCTGCTGATTTGGCGATAAGAAAAGCTATTAGAATAAATTTTCGCTTAGCAACGATCATTCATGAATGGGCAATGTTACTCTTCAGACTCATCTGTTAAAAATAGGTTGGTTTTCTTGCTTTAGAAACACGTTGCCCATTGTTGGCATGGATTCAGAACACTGCAAAACCCAGCTAAGTCTGTAGCACCCTAAATTGTGTCACTTTATAATAATGTCTCTTAGGAAATTAGCTTAACGATATTGTGAAAAATATACTTTGAAGATTGTGGGAAGGAACTATTTCAAAACTCCCACCTCCCCTTTTTGCAAGTTTTAACTTCAATCTCTAGTGTCTATTGTATAGTTTGCCCTTGCCCATTTGTTCTTAACAACATCATATTTAGTCTCGTTTTCATAACTAGCTGCCAATAATACTTTTTCTGGAGGAAACTAATTATCAACCTAGGCAACCAGGTAGGATACTAAGGAACCCTGGTATCTCTATCAGGTAACATTAGAGTGATAACTACCAGGTCAGCTTTTCAAACCCACCAGCTGCTGTGTAGGAAAAAGATAACTTATCTGCTCTTGTAAAGATTTACAGCCTTGAAAACTCTAATAATGGGTCACTATGAGTTGGCTTTGACTTGACGCCAGTAGATTTAATATGCTTTGGGGAAAAGCAAACATGTCTCACGTTTGATCCTGGGTCAGTGTCTTCTTCATGCCTTGAGTTTGCGACTTTGTTCACCTCTTCTTGGCACTTCTTTTCCATCACCCTCTTCTTTTATCCTTCAAATCTACATCGCCTGTGAAGCCGTGTATATTGTGATGGTTACAATTGTATATCAACTTGACTGGGCTACAATTATCAGAGGTTTGGAAGGTAATATGTATATAGTCATCCCAGATGCTGAAACCTTCTTTAGTATTATCTCCATGATGAGATCTGCTATAAGCAGTCAATCAACTAAAACAGAGTTTCCCCAGAGGTGTGGTCTATTTCCAATATAAGTGGATACTCTGGAAAACTTGATTATTTTTTTTGCTGGGTCTGGATTCTGCATCTGACTTGTCATATAACCTCTAGTCCTTTGGACTGGTATCTCTATCAGTTAACATTAGAATGATAACTTCAAGGTTAGCATTTCAATTAGTGTGCTGCTGTATTGCCTGATATTTGGGGGAGTCATCAGCAGCTTGCCAATGTTGGATTCACTTGCCTCTTCAGCCAAAAACTGACATCTGAACTGCCAATCTTGGACTTGTCAGCCTCGGTAGCTTTGTGAGTCAGAAGAAGCCTCCAGTCTAACATCTGGCCAACACATTTGAAATCTACCTCCCTCTAAACCTAGATGTAGAATTTCTGTGAAATAAAACTCTCTCTCTATAAATATAAATATATATATATATGTATATATATGCTTAATTGAGTTTGTTCTCTTGAGAAAACCACGTAAAACAGGGTCTTAGGCAAGTTAATTTTTGAGGGGGGCTAGTGTCACATATGCACAATGAATAACTCACAGGTTTTCATAAGAATTAAAACAAATAATATGTATAAAGTTCAGAGAATGTGTAATGTGTCAGCACATAAGTGCTCCACAAATATTACATTTAATCCCTTTGTAAAACAAAAAAATCCCCCCAAATAGAACCTTTCTTTTGTGTTTTTGTTTGTTTTGTTTTATTTTTTTAATACCATTGCTTCATCTCTTAGCACATGGCCTGGCATCACCAGCAGGTACCAGGGAAGTCAGACATTGCTGTTCTCAATGGGCTTCAATATTTTTATCATGTAAAATTTCTCCCAGGTCATTCTTCCCTTGGTTTCTGCCTGCTGCTAGTCTGCACAGACCCCTCTCTCTCTTGAGCCATGCCTCCATCTGGAGATTCAGATGTACACTTCCGTTGATCATTCCTTACACATACACTTCTATTTTAGTGTTTAACTTCTAGCCTACACTATCTCTAGGCCTACCTTTCCCATATAAAAATGGACCCTTTAACAAAGATGTGGTAGTTACATAATCTCCTATTAATTTGTGAAGGAGTGGAGTCTAACCTGTCAATGAGGTCACAGCTAAATGACCTCATTTGGAGGCACCACTAAGATAAAATAGCTCCCTGGATGCCAAATAAACTCTCTGCTTGTCTTCCTGCGACACATTCCTGTTGACAAGCCACATGGAGCTATGCTGATGACAGCCAGAGCCTTGGAGCTGGAGGAGCCACGTGGAGACCCATGCCAGCACTGAGATGCTTCCACTGTCTTTGGAGCTACAGGACTTTCCACTCAATGGCCTGTGATCTTCCTGTATTTGGCACCATTGCATGGCTATGTGAGTCTAAAGAAAAACTTATGAACTAGTATCGGACATATGGGCTAAGATCAGACATAAGGACATGATCTGAACTGGGCTGGAATGTTTCTTAATATACAATTGCTCTTTGACATCAAGTTCTCTCTAACACACAAAT
>NW_022111372.1:91041024-91046868 GCF_000313985.2 Echinops telfairi
TGGCTGTCACTTTGGGGACTAAGGTAGCCTTGACTAAAGCCGTGGTATTTTCAATTGCCTCATAGGCAAGTGAAAATTGAGCAATAAATGAGGAAAAGTAAAGAAAAATGAATGCATTTGGGTAATGCGTTCATGAAGAATAATGAAGGCACGAGGACCCCAGGAGAACACATAGATCTGTCGTGGTGGAAGTCCAGTCCCAGTGCTGTGAAGTTAGCCAGACTTCTTCTCAGTACTTCAGACATGTTATCAGGAGAGAGCAGTTCCTGGCAAAGGACATCATGCCTGGTAGAATGGAAGGTCAGTGAGAAAAAGGATAATTAATCCGCAAGGAGATGTGTTGGCAGGGATCACAACAATGGGCTCAAATATAAAAATTGTGACGATGACCTAGGACCAAGTAGTGTATTGCTCTGTTATAAATCGGTTTCCTGTGATTCAGAATCCGCTCAATGGCACCTATCCACAGCAGCAGCAGATGTTTAGGAAGCCATTGTATTCACATGGTTATTTTCGTAAGGCACACGGACAAGATTAGAGCAAGTATATTACTGAATCCACTGAATCCACAGACATGATTAAAGAGGGTTTGTTTAGAATAAGCCTATGGACATATGAACTGGAGGCCTATTACCAACGCTTTTGAACTTACCCTCTTTTATAACCACCCAAAGCATATGAGTATGCTTAGTCTCTCAGAAGGATATGGCCTGGCTGTTTTTTAAATAGCAATTTTTTCTTTCTCTTCATAAATAGGTTATTTAAATTTTTCATGTTTATGGTAAAACTTGTATTAGTTAGATAATTGGAAAGAAAAAAAAGTGGAGATTAAAATCCACTCACAGTCCAACAATATAATAACACAATCCACAATATGGTCTAATTCTCTGCTGTACTCTTCACTTTCCCTTTATAGCCTCTATGTTGTGTGTGGATATGTGGGGCAGGAGGGCACAGTGGCAGTGAAGGGAGTGAACTATCTGCCCTTATCATTCAAAACTCTGCTTTTATAGGCAGTTTAATACTCATCTCCCAGGTATAATTGAGCACACCACTGGGCGACAAGCACCAGCCTGTGACTGCCACTAGGAAGAAGAAGAAGCCTGTTACATCCCACAGTTTAAATTCTTACCCACACGTATTTCTTTCATTAGAATGTTGATTTGTGAAGAGTTTAAAGTAGTATCCCAGGAGCAAGTGAGTAAGTAAATTTCACATGGAGATTTCACAGTAACATGACAGACCGATTTTTCCAGTACATTCTCTTTATCACAAAGCTGAAAGGAGTTTTACAAAAAGCACACTTCTGTTCTTTTTATAATGACTGTGAATGAAAAGAGTTGATTTACAGTCCAGACTAATATGCTGACCAGGGGTCATTATTCTCAGTGGTGTGGCAATTATGATGTTTAAGTCCACTGTTGCTGCCACTGTCAATCCATCACCCGAGCAGCCTCCCTCTTCTTTCCTGACCTACTGCTTTACCATGCCGGATGTTCCCCACTAAGCATTGGGGCTTTCCGATAACATGCCAAATGTAAGTGAGATAGAATCTTGCCATTTGTGTTTCTAAGGAGCATTCTGGCTGCACTTACTTCTAAGACAGATCTGTTCATTCTTTTGGGAGTCATGGTCTAGTCAATATTCTCCACCAATACCATAATTCAAATGTACCGCTCCTTTGCTTTTCCTCTTTCATGGTCCACCTTTCACGTGGAACTGAAGGTATCAATACTACTCTGACTTTGGCCCGTTAAGAAACCGTGGTAGCTTAGCGGGTTGCACTTTGGGCTGCTAATCACAAAGTCAACATTCAAAACGACCAGCTGTTCTGTGGGCAAAGGATGAGGCTTTCCACTCCCACAAAGAGTTACAGTCTCAGAGACCCACAGGCCTTTTCTACACTTGCTTATAGGGCCATTATGTGCCAGAGTCAACGCCATGGCAGTGAGTTTGGGTTTTTGGTCAGTGAAGTACACCTGAGTCATTAAAGTGACAAGATTTCTTTTGAAGATTTAAAGGCAGTCTTTTGCAGCAGGTTTTCCCAATGCAATATATTGCTCAATTTGACTACTTAAAATGCTATTTTAGATATATACAACTAAATTATCAACCTTTTATCATATTATAAACAAAATGCATCTAAAATGCATCATTTTAAGTATATCATGTCATCATATTAGCTTTATTCTGTTTCAAATGACATTTTGAGAACTTAAAATTTTCAACGTTTTAGAGGTAAAAAGTAGTAAGTAATATGAGGGCATTTTAGGCTTTAACAACAAAAAAAAAGGGAGACTAGAATATAACACCTAGAACAATATATACTATATGTTGGTTTCAGTAAATATTGGTTGAGAAAATCAATAGTTACATGAATGAATACTCAGGAATGTATCAGACTCCAATCCATCTATACTCCAAATTCTCAGTGATATGGCAAGTTTCTTGTAACATCCTCTTGAATCCCCTCTCTTACTTAGTATAAAATGAAGCTAAACATTCCCTCCCTTCCAAGAAGAGGCCCAGAGCACTATGAGTATGATAGGTAGGTTTATTTTGCCAACCTGGCCAATGGGAACACGTGGGATTAATCAGGTCGCAGTTTGATTGGAGGGCAAAGAGATAAATGGTTCAACAAGGCCCACCCCTCTCTCTTGCTCTCTGGTGATCATACCAGTATATGGATGCTTTAGCTAGTTTTCTGCCTTAACTTGTGAGCTACACTACCTATGGGATAGCCAGCCCATAGATCATGCCACTAGCACCTGAGATCCCTTCAAGACCTGCTTCAGCATGCTGCTGGTGTTAAGTTTGAGGGTGTTGGATCCTGTTGTCTTGCATTGCTAGTGTTTGATATCCCATTTGTGCCTACTTCACTAAGCTCCTGAACTGCTGACTGTTGGTAACCCTCCCGGCTGTTTGCTGCTGGTGGCCTGACTGCCTGCATTGCCTATGGGAAGACTCAGCTGTCTGCTTCCTTGACCTTGGACCAAGCAGCCCTCAAGGACTGAACTGAGCCCTATATACTGCTGTGTGGACTAATTAACTGTTATATTCCTTCATGCTGTATAATCTATCCATGGATATATTATATATCCATGGATATATTATATATATATATAATGGTTTTGTTTCTCTAGAGAACCCTGTCTAATAAAATTAGTACCACGAGTGGTTCTAGAGAAACAAGATCATAAATATAGACTTCTAAAATTGGCCCTCCAGCCTGAGTAGGCTTAATAGCCCTGGTAATGCTATCTTTACCCTCTAAAGGCATATATAAGCCTGCCACTCTTACTATAGTGGGTTTTATTAATCCATGGTTTGAAGTTGAAAAGCTAATATCCACAGTATCACCACCAATAGATGAAGTGCTGGTGAGAGGAGAGACTCTGGGGATCGTGTGTTTGATATTTTCCAGAAGTTTTGTCAGGGTGAGAAGTATAGGGAAGCTGGTGGGCTGTTCCTCATTACAATAGAAAACATGGTCAAGGAAAGGGATAATCTCAGAACCTCAGAAGCATATCCCAGGTGCCACATAACAGACCTAAAATCTTCTGCATGTGCTACAAAAGGGTCTTCTCTCCTCTACTAATAGAGCTGACATTTCTGAAAACCAAATCCAGAGTCTCATCATACGAGTAGCTGAATTATAGTGTCAGCTGAATTGCAGGTCTATAACAGTGTTTTAAATTAAAGTAAGGGCATTAATCAGAACGAATTTGGACCCTGAAACATGGGATGGGAACATATGGTCTAATGATCCAGGAGAGGAGGATATTGAACCCCTAGAATTGATTGAGTCACCCCAGTCAATAGCTACACCCTTCCCACTTGAGAGGATTAATCCACAATCAGTAAAGCAACTCACACTTGAGCAGATTAACCAAACTATTCAAGCTGAAATGCCAGGTGGGGCTGCATCTGCAGCATTGCCTGGGGGAAATGACTTATTTCATATATATGTATGTGTGTGTATATATATATATATATATATATATATATATATATATAGAGAGAGAGAGAGAGAGAGAGAGATTCATTAATGTTATGATCTCACCCATTATTTCCTCTAGACCAGTAAATAGAATTAAGTCTCCTCAATTAAGTTCCTAAAGTGAGGTTCAAATGGTGACTCAGGAAGAAGTGTTCTGTACTCATAAAGATCTGCTCAAGTTTTCTAATATGTATAAGCAGAGGCCTGGGGAATATCCTTGGGTATGGTTTCTAAGGGTGTGGGATACCGGTGCAAGGAATGTAACATTAAACCTGTCTGAGTTTCTTGGTATGGGGCCCTAAGCACGGATTTTCCTTTCAGTGTCTCAGCAAGAGAGGTGAAGAGTGGATCTAATTGCTTATTTGGTTGGTTCACTGAAGCATGGACTGCCAGATGGCCTATATTAGACCAATTTGAGGTACCTGACCTACCGTGGTACACTGTAGAAGAAGGCATCTAAAAGCATTGCCAAATTGGTATGTTGAAATGGATCTATCAGAATAATCCCATAGACCCAAAAGGGGAATGTCCTCAGGACATACCTTTCACCACAATCATAAGGAACAAGTTTGGGAAGTGGGCCCCACATCTCTGAAGACTCCTTTGATTGCTATTTTATGCAATCCAGGATTAACAGTGGAAACTGCTCTAAGTGAACTCCAACATTTGCCTACAATGGGGCTGATTGGGCCCCATGGTGGTAGAAGGCAGGTGTCATCAGTGAATCAACAGAGACAGAGTGGACGTGGTTATCGTAATGGACAGAAAGGCTTCCATAGTAATCAAAGCAACTTGTCTCGTGTGGACTTAGGGCATTGGCTACTTACGCACTGTGTCCCTAGGAGTGAAATAGATGGGAAATCTCTTAAATATTTACATGATCTATACAGGCAGAAGAATGCTAGATCAGGTGAACAGCAGAATAGAGAGTCATGACTGCTCAATCATTTCCCAGACCTGAGCAAATTTATAGACCCACAACCCCTTGAATGAGGGGAAGGCAAACTTTGAAGAAGGACCCTGCTACATCACCGAAGGTTTACACTGTTAGTCTTTCTTCCAGCCTTCCCCCAAGGGATGTGTGGCCTTTCACACGAGTGACTGTTCATTGGGAGAAAGGAAATAATCAAATTTGGGGGGACTACTGGACACTGGCTCTGAACTGACACTAATTCCAGGAGACCCAAAATGTTTTGAAGGCCTGTCCATCAGAGTGGGGGCATATGAAGGTCAAGTAAGTTCAGGTACACCTCACCGTGGGTCCAGTGGGCCCCCAAACCTATCCTGTCATTATTTTCCTAATTGCAGAATGCATCATTGTAACAGACATACTTAGTAACTGGCAGAACCCCCATATTGGATCCCTGAAATGTGGAATAAGGGATAACATGGTAGGAAAGGCCAAGTGGACCCCAGTAGAGCTACTATTGCCTAGGAAAATAGTAAACCAAAAGCAAAACCACATTCCTGGAGGGATTGCAGAGATCAGTGCCACCATCAAAGACTTGAAAGATGCAGGGGTGGTGATTCCTACCACATCCCCATTTAACTCGCCTATTTGGCCTGTAAAGAAAGCAGATGTATGCTGGAGAATGACAGTGGATTATCGTAAACTTAACCAGTTGTTGACTCCAATTGCAGCTGCCATCCCAGATGTGATTTCATTGCTTGAGCAAATTAATACTTTTCCTGGTACTTGGTATGCAGCTATTGATCTGGCCAATGACTTCTTCTCAATACCAGTCTCAAAGGACCACCAGAAGCAGTTTGTCTTCAGCTGGTAGGGGCAACAATACACATTTATAACTCTCCTCCAGGGGTACGACAACTCTTCTGCCCTGTGC
>NW_022111372.1:91058895-91084659 GCF_000313985.2 Echinops telfairi
GGCTGTTCAGAGCAGGGGTGTCATCCTCCAGGCCTGGTGGGTCAGGGTGTGCTCCACTCTCTCTTCCTCCCCCTAAGTGCTCCCATTTGCTCTGATCAGACGTGCCCCTCTCCCCTAGCTGCAGCTTCATTGCCGTCCTCTCAAGTAGATTCTTCTTGGGGGAGGGGCTGTTGTCCATGTAGCTAGCATGGGGGCTGAGGGCTCCCTTTTTATGCTAAGAAATTCAGAAGAGAGATGGCTGGCTAACCAATTAGAAGATATTCATATTTATGCCCATTCCAAAGAATGATAAATCAACAGAATGCATAAATTATCAAACAAGATTATTAATATCGCATGCTTGCAAACATTTGCTAGAAATAACTTGGAAACATTTGTAGCAGTCCTTTAACAAGAAATTGACATAAAATTCAAACCAGGTTTAGAAAATGATGTGGAGTAAGACCCATTGGTGATAGCAGAGAGAATTGGCTGAAGACAGAAAATACAAGAAAGATATTACTTTCTTAATGCAAAAGCATAACATGGTTCAAAACAAACTTTGGCCAATGTTGCAAAGGACAGGAATTTCTGAACATCTAATTGCGCTCCTGAAAAAATAAAAATAAACTGTGTGTAGCAGCAGTTGTTCTAGCAGAACAAGGGGATCCCTATGATTTAAAATCAGGACAGGAGTGCCTTAGATTGTGTCCTTTCACCATACGTTTTCCACTTTGTATGCTAAGGACATAATCTGAGAAGCTGGGATAGACGGAGAAGAAAGTGGCAGTAGGACTGCAGGAAGACTCGTCAACAACCTGCAATATACAGATGACTCAATCTTTTTTTCTGTTCGTATTTCTTTTATTAGATTCCTACTGGTGCAGCGGTTACCTATTGGGCTTCTATCCTCATGGTTGGCAGTTCAAAACCAGAAGCAGCTCCGTGGAAGAAAGACTGAGCTTTCCAGGCCGCTACACAGTTACAGAGATGATTCAATCTTACTTGTAGAATATAATGAGGACTTGAAGCATTTACTGATGAAAATATAATGTGACAGCCTTCATATTCTACTCAGCATAAAAAATACGTAGCGATGCAGACAGAAGCGTGTACAGTATGAGCCAATCAGTGGCAGTAATAGCAGAGTATGCGCTGTTATGCAAAAACCGCTATAGAGTGAAGCCGCGGAAGTCGAAGCGCGAAGTGGCGAGGGTTCACTGTATATATAAATATATCCCTATCACTATATATTAATACATTTATATATAATATATATATGCATGCCTATATTTAAACTTCTATAAATGTCTTTTGCCTCATAGTTCTTTCCTCTATTTCCTTTTACTTTCCTCCTGTCCCCCTATCTTGCTCGACCTTCATTCGTCTCTCAGTAATTCCTCTTGGCTACATTGATCAAACCCCACCATGATCAAACCCCACCATGAATTCCACAACCTTCTCGCCATTGATTTTAGATCTCTTGTTGTTCCCTTGTCCCTGGGTTTATTGACTACCCCTCCCCCCCTCCACTCCTTTTCGTCTATCCTCTCCAGAACTGTTGGTTCCATTGTTTTCTCCTCGAGATTGTTTATTTTGCCTATCTTATATAGATAGACATGAAAAAAATAAAGAAGTAAAAATAAGACAATAAAACACCACAAAAGGGTCTATAAATAGTTCTGTTCTGTCTGCTGACCCTTATGTATTGTTTCCTGATCAAGTGTGAAGAGGTGCCAAGCCCTGCCCTGTAAGTCTGAAGTCTCTTCTTGGGAGTCCTCTGGGACTTAGGTGCTTTGCTCCCCTTGCTGCTCCGTTGCACTCCCTTCATGCTTCACCCCAGTGTAGGGTCAGAGCGGGTACCCTCCAGTGCTCTCCCCTGCAGCACTGTGGCTCAATGAGGGGATATCACGTCTCCTAGTGGATCAGCCTTATGGTCCTCTGTATTCCTTGACTGTTCCAAGCGAGAGTGTTGTCCTTGGGGCTTGGTGGGCCAAGCTGTGGTCCACTCTCTTTCTCTCTTTCTCTTTATCCCCTCTTAGTTTACTTCTGTGTGGTCTGGGCAGACCCACCACTCTCCCTGGACTGTATCTTCAGTGCTGTTCTCCATAGTACAATCTTCTGTGGACAGGCCCATGTAGCTGGGATTGGGGCAGGCCCCACAGACCTCTCTGCTAATTCGCTGCTTCATAGTGGCAATGTTGCCCCAAGGTTTGACATACCAGATTGTGGTCTGGGCCCTCGCTCCCTTACCTGTGGAGACAGAAACAATACCCTCCCGATGGATGGGTTAGGGCCCTGTTCCCCCACTATCCATGTTCTCTTTTTCCTTTTCTCCATTTTAGATGGCTGCCATATGCATCCGTGGGTTGAATCTGACCCCTGCCTGATTGCCTGGGCCCCACCCTGGGGATTTATGTATTTAGTGGCTTTTCTCCCATGTCCCTTGTGCTTGTTAAGCTTACCTCAGTGGGCTCATGGTGTATTCGTCCTTTTGTTCTTAAGTCAAAGTGCTTTCAATGACTTCATATACATGTTAAAAAAACTGGACAATGAATAAGGACTACCAAGAAGAATTGGTGCCTTTGTATTATGGTTCTGGTGAAGAATATTGAATATACCATGAACTGACAGAAGAACAAATAAACATGCTGTGGAACCAATACTACAAGAATGCTACTCAGAAGTAAAGGTGAGATTTTGTTTCACACATTTGGTACATGTTATCAGAAAGACATCACACGTAGTAAAGTAGAGGGTCAGTGTAAAAGAGGAAGATACTCAATGGGATTAGTTGACCAAGTGGCTGCATCAATGGGCTCAAACATCACAGCTTATGAAGCAGGCGAAAAATTGAGAAGTATCACATTCCATTGTACATAGCATTTATATGTAATGTACATATATGAGATTACTTTCAATATTTAGTAACTCAGAGAAATATTTTGTAAACAAACATTAGTGACCATCATTGATTAAATCAAATGAGTTATTGGATCAAAGACTGTGAACTTTATTTTGAGGTCTTTGGGGTTTTGAGGAGCTCTGGTGGCATAGTGAGTTACAAGCCAGGCTGCTAACTGAAAGGTCAGCAGTTCACAGCCACCAGCCACTCTGTAGAAGATGAGACTTTCTACCCCTGTGAAAAGTTACAGTCTCTGTACCTTTGTCCTATAGGGTGGCTATGAGTTGGAATTGATAGCGATGAAATTGGTCTTTCAATTTGGGCATTTTTGTTTGTCTGTTTTCCTCTGGCTGCCCAAACATGTTGCCACTAGTGTGCTGTCTCAAAACCACCTTCCTTCATTATCTCATCATTCTGTAGACTGAAAGCCCAGTGGGCTGACCTTGTTTCTTGGCTTTGAGCATCACAGGTTAAAATGAAGGCTCTGAGAAGGCTCTCTTTCCTACTGGAGATCCTCAGGGAAAAATCTGTCTCCAGGCTCGTTTGGGCTGCTCACAGAATTCGATCCCATGCAGAGGCAGGACTGAAGGCTGTGTTTCTTTGATGGCTGTCAGATGAGGCTGCCACTATCTCCCTGAGGCCTATCTCTGATTCTGCCACGTGGCACCTTCATTCAGAACCAGCCACGGCACTGACCCACTTCTCTCATTGCCTCCTTACTTACTTACATCACCTCTTCCTTGGCGACATCTCTCTAAGGAACTCATCTACCTCTTCTTTCATTTTTAAGGTCTCAGGCAAGTACAGTGGGCTCACCTGGATAATACAAAATAATCTCCCTGTTTTGTAGCTGATTTGCAGCCTGAATTCCATCTGCAAAGTCCTTTTCATCACTTAAGAAGTGAAGATCATGAGGGCCCAAACTCTTCACTTTACAGACTCAGTATAGATGATTGTCCAGAAAGTCTTTATCCACCAATAGTCCCTCCAGTATTGCATGAGACTTTGTGGTTCCTCATACACTCTTATCCCAGGGGTCTAAAGCACAAAGCATTACATTTGATGGGTGAAAGGCATCTCAGTACATATTGTCTGAATTTAGGTGTCCAGCCTTGAAAATCCTCGGAAGCACATTTGTACTCTCTCTCACACAACAGGGTCAGCATGAGTTGGAATGAACTTGATGGCAGCTCCTCGGGGACGTGGGAAGAGCTAAAGATAGTCTAAGGGACAGTTGGTAAAACGGCCAGTCAGTGAGCGCTCTGTTATGCCAAGATGTGTGCTGACGGCAGACAGGGGAGGGGGGCAGAGTGCAAATGGTTCTCCCTGCGCCACTCCTGGTGGGAGGAGGGCAGCTCTGAATCGAATCACATGAATGACTTTCACAGTGATAAATGTGTGTGTTTCGACACAAGCCCTCGTGTTTGTTTGGGGGATCGGTGTCCAAAGTGTTGTAAAATTCTTCACAATGTTTCTCTCTGACAGACACAAAATATATGCCAGCTTCAGTTATTTTTCCAACAAAGGATCACTGCTAAAAGAAGGAGAGAGAAATACATTGAGAAATATAAGCATAGTGGGGATTGTTGATGGATTGTCAACATTTTTGTATGATAAATACATGTGTCAAAGAAAAGCCCTCTACTTTAAACCTATAGTTCATTTCATGGGGGAAAATACCCAAAACATGATTGCATCTGGATATTCAACTCACAGGGACTAGAAAACTTTGGATTTTATCTACAGCTGTAGTGGGGGAAGCGCATGGCTCAACGAGATGAACGAAGATCTAAAACCAAATCACTGCCAAGGAGCTGATGCCAATTCACGACCACCCTACAGGACAGGGTGGAGCAGCCTCTGCGAGTTTGCGGGGCTCTAACTCTGAAAGGAGGAGAAAGTCCAAGCTTTCTCCCTCAGAACAGCTGGTGACCTTGCAGCTAATAGCCCAACTTATGACCACTGTGACACCCGGGCTCTTGATTAATTAAAATAAAGCTTTAAACGCCAAAGCTTTTTCCTTTTGTTTGTTTGTATGTACAAGGTGAATAGAAAACACGGTTAAGGCAGTTATGAGAAACTATATTCATATTGTCTGAAATATCAGTGATCACAGGGAGCTTCAAAAAGTTTGTGGGGGGAAATCCATTGTATTCTCATCCCTTTTCCCCACAAACATGCATAGGCATACATGGGCTTTGTTCCCTTTAAGCCAGTCTTAGTTGTGATTGTTGTTGCTAACTCATGCACTGATAGAATTTATTGTACTCACTAATTTTCCTTAGGGAAAAAAAGGTGGTTAAAAGGGTGTCTAATTATGGTTCTTCTTGTGGTGGTGAGGGACAGTGACTGAAAGTGTTTTTGTTTTGTTTTGTTTCATTTTCAGATTTCATAAAGGCAAATTATGTTCTATTTCTAGAACCAAGTCCTAGATATACCTATATATTTAGTTCATGAACCGTGCACTTATGATAGGTATAATATCTTGAATAATATTCTAATCTATATATATTTAAATCAAGGAAAAGGCAGGTGCATAATAATGGTAAGAGATTAAATTCAAAACATATTAAAGGTTTTTGAAAATCTCTCTCATGGGAGAAATGGCATGTTGTCAAGACTGTGGTAGATATGTCAGGTTCAAGCCCATAGATGTGTATAATGCACAAGCTTAAACACAGATTAGATTCCTTTCCTCATGTAGAAACCAGACATAATGGATCCACCGAGAAGGAGGGAATCCCTGAATCTAGTGAATGCCTGGAAATAATCTTCAAATGTCAAATGAAAACGATGCCATGAAACTATAATTAAAGTAGCCAACTGCTTAGCCAAGTTAACAAAGAATGTTTGCCTTGAGCATAGCACTTTTACAATTATCTAGAGGAATTTAAATCGACAACAGTTAACTGAAAGCACAGATGAGGACTTTAAGGACAGAGAGCCCAAAATAATGGTGTTATAACAGGGGTAGTGATAATAAGAAGGCTGACATACAATAAAATATGTAAACAATGTGATTTAAGGCTTCATGTAAATTATGAAGGGACTTATGTTTGTCTCTGTATATTGCCACAAAAATAAAATTAGAAAAAATCATTCCCAAACTTTAAACTTTGTGAGAATTTACATCAAAATCTGGATTTCAGACATCCCTGGAAAAGTAGAATTATTGGGCAACACAAGGCTTACATACCCAGATGGCAACCATCTAGTAGAGCAAATGGGAAAATGGCCCTGGAGATACGCGCTGAGCTTTCTACTTTGCCCCAGTCTGCAGCACCTGCTGTTGCTCTCTGATATTAACTTTGAATGATCATATTTATCACCTCACTTGTCACTGCTTTTCTTAAAGTTGAGGAATATTTCACTTTATTGATCTCTTTCAGAAGAAAGAACAATGAAGACAGGCCAAAAGATATCATGTTTCCTATACCTAGCCCACTTCCATTACATTATTTAGAAACACTGATAGGCATATATATTCATTACCTCTGTATAATTGATGCAACAAGCCATGCAGCATGCAAATCAAATTTTCTGGTCCTCTGCGGTTTTCCCCCTCTACAATGTGTGCCTTTTCGCCTAATGAAATGCCTAGTTTTTGATTCACCAAGGGAATCCTAGAATAGGTCACATAGATCTGGACACTGAGGGGCTTTCGAAAGATGGAGTGAGGGTTGGTTTACAAATAACTCACTTGAATGTGGATTTGATCACTGTTGAGTTACCTACGTCAAGGTAGACAGGCTGAGTGGAGAATCCAACTTTCTAGACCAGCGGTTCTCAACCTGTGGGTAATGACCCCTTTGTGGTCGAATGACCCTTTCACGGGTCGCCTGATTCATAACAGTAGCAAAATTGCAATTATGAAGTAGCATAGAATTTGGCTTTGTTTGCTTGGTATTTTAGAAGTGATGATGTTTTCATAGCAATAGTCTTTCTGTTTTATCTTGGCTCTAAAAGACTATTAATATTATTGCATATATTTTTGAACTTATTTGTTACCAAATAGTTTTGTTTTTTTAATGTTGGGGGTTTTTTATGGTTAATGTTTTTTATGGTTGGGGGTTCACCACAACATGATGAACTGTATTAAAGGGTTGCAGCATGAGGAAGGTTGAGAACCCCCACTTTAGATTATCTCATTTGTGCTTTCTATATACAGATAAGACCCTGAGCACAACTAACCATTTATATATTCTGAACCCCACTAGGTGCTGTTTTTCAACTAAAGTCTGAGGAATGAGTTCAAAAGAACCCAACACATGTGTTTGGAACAGCCATGAAAGTAAAGCTAGCCTATGCACTTTCAGGTTGCAGCTGTGATCCTATTATTAATCACAGCTCTAGTCCTTGGGTTGAAAGCCTCATTTACAAATGAAGTCAGGCAAGTCTTAAAATTGCTGAATTTGGAGCTGGAGCAGCCCGGAGCTGCTGGCCCATACAGCTCACTTAAGAAGAGGCAAACTGAGCAGGGATGGCAGTGGAAAAAAGAACCTCAGTGGAATTAGACAGTCTCCTTCCCTGTCTGTCCAGATCCATATGTTGGCTGTCAGTACTCTCCCTCTTCTTCTCAGAATGGTTGTAGTGTATGAGTGAACAGATCCCAGATGCCAACTCACTTGCAAAGAGGATGGGTGACAATTTAGCAAATGCTGTTGAGTGTAGATGGAAAAGTCCTCAAACCCTGTGAGTCCCAGAATTTGGCTTTGTTTGCTTGGTATTTTAGAAGTGATGATGTTTTCATGGCAATAGTCTTTCTGTTTTATCTTGGCTCTAAAAGACTATGAATATTATTGCATATATTTTTGAACTTATTTGTTACTAAATAGTTTTGTTTTTTTAATGTTAAGTATTTCTTAAATGCTTCTGGAGTTTTCAAAATCAACTTGACCTTTCTTATTCCTGAACAGAATTTCATTGTGTCAGTCATGCCTATTGACGTTTCATCCAGATAAAACTCTTAAAATTGGGCATGTTGAGTGGGAAACTGGTGTCACGGGGCCTTCTTTAAGATAAGACTAGAACTGTGGACCTCTAACATTTAGTTAAACATGTGATCCTTATTGAAAAGTAATGTAGAGACTCAAATCAAAAATATAAATAACTCGGCCCAAGGATTATTGGAATGTGTCAACAAGATGACAAATATTTCTGCAAAGAACGGAAAATTGCTGTCTATCAAAATACAAGTGTTTACTAATATCTACATCTTTAATGTCAAATATAATACAGCATTTCTCCCACTCTCTCTTGCTTTCATGTCTGGGTTAATTGCCCATTCTTTCATGCTTACCCAGCATCCAAAACACTCCTACATCCAGCCCAGGCTCATAATAGTTCTTCTTGCTCTGTATTAAAGAGATGTTTACTTGTATGGTTTCCCAAATATTGCAAGCACTATGGGTGGGGATCTCAGTGGCATTTTGGAGCTGGATGACAATTCTGCTTAGTTTTACAGGGACTTTGGAAATGGTTAGCACCTAGTTTGCAGCTTGAACATGGCTATAGTTGTATTGAAACACAAAATTTGGCAAATGACATAAGTCACTGTTTTTCTTCCTTCCCTACCTCCTAGTTTTCAAAATTATTAGCACACAATTAGTCAAGAATCTTATATGCATTACTGACCATTATATCTTCACTTGTGCTATGTACATACTTACTGTGTAATGTTTGTTGCAGGAATAAACATATACTTGAAAGAAAGGATGAATAAATGAATGAAGATGCTTCTCAGTTTAGTTCTAGTCCCGATATTCTATATTTCATTGGCAGGTAGAAGGGATTTGGTTAGAAAAAAACTATAGTGTCTGGGATAAACGGAAAGTTCTTGACCTTTAGAGACAAGCCAAATCAGGTTTGAATCTGAGCTGTCTCATTAGCAGTTATGAATTGTGGATAAGTTATTTTTCTTCTCTGAGATTCTTAGCTTAGTTCCCTCATCTCTAAAGAGGGTATACTATTGCAACACCAGAGTGGTAATGATGGATACAGAAAATGTTACAGATGCTATCCGTGCATACACCAGCAGGAAGGAGCGCTGGGGGTACATTGGCTAAGAGCTCAGCCGCTGGCTAAAATGTTGGTTCAAACCCACTGAATTCTCCAGGGAAAATGACGGGACAGTCTTTCTGTCAAGATGACAGCATTGCAAGCCCTATGAGGGCAATTGCACTCTGTCCAATGGAGACCCTATGGTGTAACTATGAGTTGGAATTCTTTTAGTTTATTTCTTGATGCTAAGCTGTGGGATACAGACAAGTTTTCCCAGATTTCCTCTGCCCCCCTAATATCATATAAGGTCAGCTGCTTAGAAGTTATCTCTTTGAGTGTATCAGCCATCTACAGCAATCAGATTCTATAGTCTATCCCACCTTAAGTAGGGCCCATGCCCTGCTGATCAGGAAAGTGGATTGTTTCCCTGCAGGAGAGCCCAGAGACAAGGTCAAGCCAACTCAAGGAGGACCAACGTTAGGCTGCCATCTTGAATGTAGGGTCCACCCATCTTGTCACATGTATCCCTAGTGCCTCCCCTTCCTGTAGCGTGTACACCCCTAGCTCATCCTCTTCCTGTCATGTGTATGCCTATTGTACAGCCCCTTCCTTTTATGTATGTGGCTACCTGTAATCAGGGAGGCTTGCACATCCCCTAAATATATATGTCATGATTGGAAATATATTCTCTCTCTCTCTCTGTGGACCTGGCTGCTGAGTTCATGGTCACCCATGAGGTGAGCAATTGCACACCTTATATAGTCTGAGGTCTCTTTAATTTTATCCCTCAATTACACAACAACCCCTTGGACTAATTCGATTGTGGGGGCTAGTACCCTACACTAAGCCACCTCTTTGATTGCTGTTATTAGGCTGACTCAGCAAGTCTCTCTGCAGTCCTGTGCCATCCTCATCCTCACTGCCATGTGTGAGAATGCTGCTGCTTGATCCATGCAGAAGAGGCTGCTCATCTGTTATGCTGACCATCAAGCTCCTTGGAAGAACCATGGCATCACAAATATGTAGCAATTTTTCCTGCAGCCCAGATTTTCCTCACAGATATTAATCATTAATAAATTCAAAGCACTAATACTTTTTTTAATAAATCATTTTACTGGGAGCTCTTATAGCTCATAACAATCCATACATCAATTGTATCAAGCGTATTTGTACATATGTTAACAACATTATTTTCAAAACATGTTCTTTCAACTTGAGACCTTGGTATCAGCTCTTCTTTTTGCCCTGCCTCCCTCTTCCACCCTCGTGAACCCTTGATAAATTATTATTTTTATATCTTACACCATCTGTTGTCTCCTTTCAGCATGTTTTCTGTTGCTTGTCCCTCTTGAGGAAGGGGTGTGTTATACTTCCATCATTGTGATCAGTTCTCCCTCTCTCCCTGGTCTCCCCCTACCTTCCCCTTATTGTCATGGTATCACTACTCCAATTATTGTTCCTGAGGCATTTGTCTGCCGTGGATTCCGCGTGTCAAGAGCTCTTATCTGTATTAGGAAAACACTAATTCTTATGCAAAATTATTTGTTTACTTATATATAGTTTATCTTTATCTCAAGAAAGTGAGTATCAGACCTGAGCCTTTACCTTCAATGGTGTGGTACATAGGGAATCCTTTGATAAATATTCTTGGAATGAATACACAAATGGAAAAATGATATTCTTCTATGAGTGAGATGACCCTTTATAGTAAGGATTACCTAACCATGGCTCACAGCCCCGGTCAAACTCACCAGGAGCAGAGTTGAGCCATTGCAATAGAAAGCACCAAGTATTTATGATACAAGAGCCCTGATGATGGTGTCTGGTAAGTGTTGTTTGCTAACTGTAAAGTTGGCAGTTCAAACCCACCACCTGGTCTGAGAGGAAAGATGAGGCTGCTTGTTTCCATAAAGATTAACAAAGCCACAGAAATCCTATATTGGGTTGTTAAGTGTAAGGATTGTTATAATGGCTGTGGGTTTTTTTTTAATTGGTCCCTATATAGAAAAATGTGCTGAAATATGATCTATAAGATTATCTCTGAAAGATATTAATTTAATGTTCATAAAATTGAGGTATTTTCCCCACATCACTTAATGATTTGGTAGTGACACGGGTGGGGGAATGGGCCTCCTGTCACTGAACCATAATATCTGAAGCCCCCAGGGAAGACAATGGCGACAACATCATCCAGTCCCCTCCTCTGGGCAAAACATCATCTTCCCATCAACTCTCACCAGCAGATGAGGGCCTGCACTGTTTCCATGTATCTTAATGTGGATCGCTTTTCTCTGTGTCTGGACAATGATTATATTTAATAGGTTTTCACACTGTCAACAAGGGAAAATATGAAGAGCTTCCAAAAGAGAAGGTAAAGTTTGAGATGGCTTACAAAAACATACCCAACCGACCTCCAAATGCACCTTGACAGCAATGCGAAATGAATGCACTGAACCGTGAGGAAACTGTTATTACGCAAACACACTTCACTTGCACTCTATGACCTTGGACACATTTTTAATGGGAAAATTCAAATCTGTTTTTATTTGGAAAAATAAATCAAGACTTCTCTTACAGTATGTAGAATTAACCAAAGATGCAGTCTAATAGAATCTAATAGCTCAATTCAATCCAAATGCTAGGGCAGATTGAAATGCTCTTTTTGATTAAAAAAAATTCTGTATGCATAGCAGAGGGCAGATAATATTCTTTCTGCATGCTCTCTGATGGAAGTAGGGCAGCTATCCATTTGTAGTGGTTCTAGGTTGGTAGAGTGAAGACCAGAGGGCTTTGTTTTCTATGGGAGCAACCATAGAGACCTGAAATGATGGGCAGGTAGGCTTGAGATTCAGGCAATTATGAGTCAGAGTTTCAGATTTACAACTTAGGGCTATGTGAGCATGGGGAAATCATTTAAATTCATCTTGATCTCTAAAACGGGATAACAATAGTACATCTGTCAAAGTAACAATAACACCCTAATGCAGGCACCATGCCACCTGTTATAGGTAAAGTCACCCCAAAGCAATAGGTTTCGCTTTAGTCTATTTCCTACTGAAGAGCTCAAGTATATGGCCTGCTCTCACTTCACAGGAGGCTGGTGTCCTTGAAGGAATAAAAGATGGCCTGGGATAGATGTAGGTTGCTGAGCCACGTATCTCTGATGTAAGAGACACCTAATGTCATATGTGCTGAGGAAGAACACTGAAAGTGCCATGGACTAACAAAGAAACAAACAAAGCTGTCTTGGAAGAAGTACAGGCAGAATGCTCCTTAGAGACAAGGATGGCGAGATTTTGTCTCACATACTTTGGGCATGTCAAGGGAGACCAGTCCCTGGAAAAGGACAGTATGCCTGGTAAAGGAGAAGTATGGCAAAACAGAGGAAGATCTTCATCCAGATGGATTGTCACAGTGGCTGCATCAGTGGGTCCAGACATAAGAATAATTGTGAGCATGGTACAGGACTGGGCAGTGTTTCATTCTATAGTACATGGGGTCTCTACGACTCAGAACAATTCAATGGCATCTAAGAATGACAGTAACGATGTTATTGTTTTGCAGGAAGATTCCTTAAGATCGTGTCTGTGAAGTTCTTGACACAGTGTTCAGTGCATGGCGAAGTTTCAATGAATGTAGTTTGCTACTGTTTTGTTAATGTGAATTAACAAGCTCTGGTGGCAGGTGCCCACTAAAAAGGTGGATATGTGATTGGCTTCTAGACTCCTTATCTGTCGGAAGAAATGGAGGCAGCCTGGAGGAGTTCAGCAATTGTTATCCTCCTGTAAAATCAGATATTTCCATTTAATTTCTCTCTCTAAACAAACAAGACTTCCTTCATCGGAGTTATCTGCTGCCTTTCAAAGTCATCCATATTAACTGTAGGACATATTTTGAACTCTATGTGCCAATCTGTAAAGTCTCAAATTTGCCCAAATAGTTGTAGATGTCTTAGTTATGAAAATTGTAGTTCTTGCTCACACATACAGCATAAGTAGAAGGCATTAAGTACATTTTATATGGGTCACCAACTCTACATTTGACAAGAGGTAAGGCTGGGCCTTTGGATTCAGCTGTCAGCACTTCTGCTCGCCAACTCTCTCACCGAGGGCAGCAGAATAACCCCGGCTTTTTCCTGGGGTGTTTTTCCATCTACAAATTGGGGAGACATTTATTCATCTCCTTATATTATTGTGACGATGGAAGGAATTAATGTTGAATAGCAGTTGATATAGGGGAAATATTATTTATTATTAAAATCCTATTGATAATTGTCTGCATTTTTAACCCAACTAACCCTGTTGATTAAAAAAGAATTTTTTTGAGTGTCAGATGAACTCCCTATTTTTCCTAGTCTTCCAGACCAGCCGAGTGACAGACAGATTAATACTTTTCTTGATGAATCTGAGAAGCAATCATCTGTTCTTTTAGGAAAAGACTAGTGCATTCGTCAGCTATGGCTCTATTTTGTCTCATTTGGAAAGTAGGACCACTGGCACTAATTCTTCTAGGTCAAGTGAAGAGATCATTCATTTTGACTCTAAAGCTTTGCCAGTCACATTTCTTCAGTCCCTGACAAGGTCAATGGCAATGCTAGTTTTAGGCATAACCATTTGTCCTGAAGCCTCTATTCTCCACTCTGGCCATCATCTCCAAGAAACTGAGGCACAAAGCCTTGCTTCTTGAGATGTCCTATGATCACTCTTAAAACATTTAAATCAGTGATGAACTGAGTATAATAAATAAAGCTACATATAAAGTCAAGGCATAGCTTAATTACAAATTAGGCTCCTTAGACCCCCTTACTGAGAAACCTATCAGAAGAAGTATTGCTACATTTTCTAAGGATTAATTTTACTACATAGTTTAGTCATAAAAAATGTAAGACACATGAAGGAGCAAGAAAATATGATACAAAGTCAAAAGAGAATATATACAATAGAATGAGACAAAATATATTTATAATGTTAGGATTATTACATTGGAATTTTTCAAATAACTATAAAAAGAAGAAGTTCAAAATGTTTTGAACAATTCCATCCTATTTAATTTCATTCCAGTAACAAATAAAAATAACAGAAATTTTTGTTTGTTTGTTCTTAAGTACATAAAGCAGGTTTTGAAATTTATATGAAAAACAGAGTCCAAGAAGAGGTAGATAGTTTTAAAGGAGAAAATAAAGGGTAGGGTTGTTCTACTAGACTTCAAGATGTATCATTGTTACATAGTTATTGTAGTGTGATAATTGCACAAAATAGACTTATAGTTCAGTAGAATATAGAGTTCAAAATAGACCCATAGCTATTCATATATGGCACAAATTACAACTAGAAAGTAGTATGGCAAACTATAGTGCTGGTGCAATTAACTATTAAAAAAGCAAAGTTACATAATCCTTATCTCACCCCACACACAAAAATTACTTTTAGGTGTTTTGTAAATCTAAATGTTAAAGAAACTCATGAGCATGATTCCATGTACTGGAATTCCAATTCTTCACAATGTTATCCACAATTTGTTATAATCTATATATTTGGACCTCTTTCCATTTCAATAAAATGCAGATAAATATCTTCCTGGTATTCTCTGCTTTCAGCTAAGATCTACCTAACATCAGCAATGATAACCCTTTTTCCACCTTCTCTGCTGATTCTAACTTGAGCTTTTGACAGTTCTCTATTAGCATACTACTGTAATTGTTTTGAATTATGCTCAATAAAGTTTTACTTGCATTATTAATAACATTGTTCTATGTTATCCACATTCCATTTGGAGGACGGTTCTTTCCGTTTATACTTAGACCAACAAGCAAGTGAAACTGCTTGGCATCGAATCAGTAAATGTGTGCCTCAGAGTTGAATCCTTTAACTATATTGTTTCAATCTGCATGTTAAACAACTGATCTAAGAAATGGACTATATGAAAAAGAATGGCCCATTAGTATTGGAGGAAGGTTCATTAACAACTGTGGCAACCAGATAGCACAACCTTGCTGAGAGCAAAGAGACATGAAGAAATGCATGGTGAAAATCAGTCTTCAGTATAGATTGCACCTCAAAATAAACTCAACCAAAATCCTTACAACAGACGCAATAAGCAGTCCCATGATAAACAAAGAAAGGGCTGAAACAGTGCATGGTTTCATTTTACATGTATCCACATCAGCATCCATCAAAGCAGTAGTTAAAGAAAAAAAAGACATATTTCATTGAACAAATCTTCTTCAAAATACCTCTTTAAGGTGTTAAAAACAAAGTTTAAGGTGGCCCTAATGCACATGGTATTTTCAGTTGCTTTATAAGGATCCCTGGTAGCGTAATGGGTAAATGTTGGGCTTCGATCTGCATGGTTGGCAGTTCAAAACCACCAGGAGCTACTCAGGAGAAAGACGGGCTTTCTATTCCTGTAAATAGTTACAGTCTCAGAAACACACAGGGGGTCACTATGAGTAAGTTTTGACTCGGAGTCAGTGAGTTTATGTGTATGTAAGACCTGATGGTGTCATGGTTACCCATTTGTCTAGTAACCATGAGGTCAGCAGTTCAAAATTACCAGCCTGCTCTACAGGAGAAAGATGGGGCTTTCTACTCCTGTAAAGAGTTACAGTCTTGTAAACTCGCTGGGGCAGCTCTGCACTGTCCTACGGGGTTTCTATGAGTCAGCATTGACTGGATGGCAGTGAGTTTGGCTTTCGGGAGTATGTGAATGTGAATCTGGGAAGTGAAAATGGAAGACCACAGAAGAAGGGATGTTATTGGATTACGTAGTTAACGTCAGTGAAGACTATTAATTATACCATGGGCTCCCAGAAGAATAAACAAGTCTTGGAAGGAGACTGTCCAGAATGCTGCTTAAAAGAGCAGATGAAGATGGCAAGACTTTGTCTTGCATGCTTTGGACAGGTGATCGAGAGGGACCTGTCCCTGGGAAAGGATATTATGCTCGGTGAAGTAGAAGGTCCATAGAGAGATGAAGCTTCTCAATGAGATGGATTGACACAGTGGCTGTACGAGAATGGCTGCAAACATGGCAAGGATATGAGAGTAGTGAAGGGCTAACTGGGCAGTCTCTGCTTCTGCTGTTCCTAGACAGGGCTGCTGTGAGTCAGTACCAGCTCAAGGCCCCCAACAACAAAAGCAACAAATCATAAGCAAAAAGCAAAATTGTTTTAGAAAATCTCTTCATAAGCTCAGGGTGGAAAGGCACTTACTGCCTGAGAGGAAGTATCTGCAACATATGTTACTGACTAAAGTCCTGGCACCGAGATTATAAAGAACTGCAGATCAATGCAAACTTTTCAAAAGATAATATTCTTTTTTTTTCCCACTTGATAATTGTTATTTATTTTCTCATTATTTTCTTCCCCTTTAAATTTTTGCTTTCACACTAAGGTGTTTTTTTTAAAGAGCCAATATGTACATGAAAAGTGTTTTGATCCCTTTAAAATATTTGAAAAAATAAAAACAAGCAGAAAATTGCTAGAATGCTGAAGATAATATCAGAGGTATCTTCAAATTATATCAACTAGAATAACTAAAGGAAGCCTTGTGGCTTGGAAACCATTTGTAGCTCCTTGAGAAAAAAGATGAGTCTTTCTTCTGCTATTAAGATGTGTAGTTGACGTATTGGAATAGTCCCGTTATCTGATAGAGAGCATTGTAAAGTTGATTATGGCCCATGTAGTTAGGTTAAAATACAATATCTTATTATTTGATCTCCCCCTTGACCCATTTTAAAGCTATTTCAGTTGTTTTTTTTAGTGAAGCAGAAATACAAGTAGGCAATTAAACCCCTACTAAATCCCCTTTGTTCATGGACCAAACTATAACTATAACCAAACTATAGCCTTGTTATCATGTAGAAAGAATTGGAAGGTAGATTCTTGCATATGTAGTTAGATAAAATTTAGCGCCCTATCATATGATCCCCCTTGTAATCCAGTTAAATTTGTTCTAATTTTCAATATTTTCTGATTTCTTTTTAATTGATATTTTAAAGTTTTATTTTATTATTATTGTGATTTTACTTTTAACTGTTTTTTTTAATATATATTAAATCCAGGATAAGTAAATCTATAGAGACAGTAACTGGGTTAATCGTTTTGGGGGGGATATGACCAGGGAGGTTGAGGGGAAATAGGGAGCTAATAACAACAAGTATAAGAATGAAGAAAAGATTCTAAAACTGATTGTGATAATGACTGTACAAATCTTCTTGATGCGATTGAACTATTGTTATATGATATGTGAATTCTATGCCAATGAAGCTGTTGGGGAGAAACAAACAACTCCCTGGTGTCAGGTCGATTCTGACTCACGGAGCGTCTATAGGACAGGGGAGAACTCAGGGTTCCATCATTAAAGACTATACCTCTTTCCCAGAGTGGAAGGCCTTTCTCCTGCAGAGCGGCTGATGGTGTCCAACTGCCAACCACAGGCAGCCCAACGTGTGCCCACTACCCTACCAGGACTCCTTGTAGAGATTTGAAGTTTCAGAAACTCACAGGAGCATTTGAATTCTGTTCTTGTGGGGTCACGATGGGTCAGAATTGCCTGGATGGCTGTGAGTGCATATCACTCAGCATAATGTCCTCCAGGGTGCTCCAGTTTATGAGGAGTTTCACAGATTCCTCATTAGTCTTTAGTGCTGTATAGTATCCCATTGTGTGTATGCGCATCATTCATCTGTCTTACACTGATGGCATTTAGATCACCTATCTTTGTGCTCCTGTGAATAGTGCTGTGATGAACATGGGTTTGTATATAGATAAAATAAAGAGAGACAGAGAGAGAACAGAAGGAAGGAAGGAAGAAAAGAAACCCACAGGGTCTTTCCTACTCTGTCCTATAGTGTCACTATGCTTCAAAATGGACTCCATGGCAGAGAAGGAGGATGACTAAAATTTAAAAGTCTGACTGTACCAAATGCTGACAAGCATGGAGGTTTATGAAAATTCGCACACTCTGCTAGAGAAAGCTAATTTTTAGTTCACCCTCTTACAGAACATTGCAGAATCATTTCATATAGCTGAAGATATAAGTATTTGATGGTCTAGCAATTCCTAGTCTTAGGTGTATACTTAAACCCCCAAAACTTAAAAAATAGATTGGAAAACTAGATACTTGTGCTTACCATACTTAGCAAAATCACAAGGAGATCAAGATAGAAAGGGGGCATGAAGGGACTTTCTAGGGGACTGTGAATTTCCATGTTTTGATATGGGAAGTGTGTGTACAATAGTTTGCTTTGTTGTATTGCTAGGTGCTGTCAAATCTATTTTTGACTAATGGGAACCCTATATAACAGAGTAGGACTGCCCCACAGGTTTTACTGGGTGGTAATTTTTGTGCAAGCAGATTGACAGCCTTTTTCACAAGAAGCTGCTGGAAGGATTAGAACTGATCACCTTTTGTGTTGGTAGCTGAGTGTTTAACCACTATCTCACCTGGGCTCCCCATACTTTACCTTAGAGGGCTGTCAAAAGGAGTAAGAATAAAATAGATGACCCAACTTTTAATACATACTTTGTAGTTCTATCCCTTTTCTATGCTGACAGGATATTTATAAATACTATAACATATTGAAACCCTTAGTTTTAACAGTAGCAAACATTAAACAGTAGCATACATTAAGTACTATATCAAGACATAAATTCAGTTTGTGATGAGGAATATATTTCAACGTGTGAAATCTTCAGGTCTGTCTGCACTTGGGGAAGTAAAGGAGGAACTGACTGCTCGAACCGGGACCCTGGAACATCAGAATGATGGCACGGAAGCTGCTTGGGGATTCAGATATCATGAGTAGTTGCTGAAGGCAGATATTTTTCAGAAATGCTGAACAGTCTATGGTAATATTCTTCATCAAATAAGAGACAAAAGTTAAAAATTGCCAATAAAATATTCTTCCCACAATTTGCATAGAAGATGCATTGCTGGAACACTGCTTTATATTAAAACTGTACAGCAATGCTTTTCATTTATGTGAAAGTTCATGTGCTATGATAATTACCCCAAAAAGGGTTTCTTAGATATATAACAGTCCTTTTGTAAAATAGAAATCATACAAATCTTAGGACAATTATTCCATGTGCTGAGTGGTTGAAATTCATGAGTTTCCGCTTGCCCCCTTTCCGCAACCAGTCTAGATGAATGAAGTAGTGCCTCCCAATCATGGGAAACCAAAACCTCCTCACATGCTTCCTCCGTACTCCCAAAATGCTTTCATAACCTCTGACCAGAACTATCAGTCCAAATCTTTGATATTGTGACAATGACAATGTTAAAGGATCTAGAAGTATAGCAAAAATTGGTTCTTGGATTTCTGTAAATAACCCTGCTTTATTTCACTTCAACAACAACAACAAAAAGGTAAGCAAAACAAAGAGATATATTTTTAAAAATCATATTGGAGCATCTGGTAGCCTTAGAAGCAACAGAAAACTCAAACAATTTTTATTATGTATTTTGAATTTTATTTTTAAAGCTAGATAACACAATCTACCCAGCGCAATGCCTGGTCAGACTTAAAGATTTTCTGAGATAGACATTGTTTTCAAATTTCCATTAGCGTCTTAATTAGGTCCCACATTCTCCCTGTGTTAGTTATATCATTGTTTGTCAACTTGAGAGATTATGAGTCAATCAGGTCATAGTCAATGAGACTTCTGTGTGGGCATAAACTACTCCTGGGAATTCTGGGAACTCCAGAATTTCCTCCTTGGTGGCAGGAGACACTTCTCTCTCTCTGCTCACGCCCTGAGAGACTGTTCTACTGATAAGACACATGGCGCTATGCCCTGAGAGCTGGAGAAGCCACATGGACCTATCCTGATGCAACCAGGCCTCTAGAGCTGGAGAAGCCACGTAGAGACCCCTGCTAGTGCTGAGATGCTTACAATGCCGCTGGATCCACAGGACTTCCCACCTACTGGCCTGTGATCCTCCTGCATTCAGCATCATTGTGTGTATTTTGTGAGTCTGAAAAGGACTTTATAGATTGGTATCAGACATATGGACTAATATTGTACTTATAGACTTGATCTGGACTGGGCTGGATGTTTTCGGAATATTCAATTGCTCTTATATATAAACCTCTTTCTCATACACATATGTATGTATATGAAATTATTTCTCTCATTCACCCAGACTAACGCACTCACCCAGAAACTCTTGTTGGTGATGACCAATAAGCTAGCACCCAGCTAGGAGCCTTGGTGGTATAGTGGTTCAAGCCCTTCGGGGCTGACAGAAAAGTCCTTTTAACCACTACTTCTGTAAGGGTTTACAGCCTTGGATACATGCCATGGTAGTTCCACTCTGTCCTATAGGGTCACTGTGAATTATAATCAGTTGTGTAACAGGGGGGTTGAAGATTTTTGGCTTAGCACCCCCAAGCACACCACTGCCAGTCATCTAGCTGCACTGTGGTGAAGTGCCTGCTTCTATCTCCAATCATAATCTGTATCATTACCATCGAATATTCTGGAATTCCCATTTTTCTCCAAGCTATCCATAGTTTGTTACTGTCTACACAGTAGAATGCCTTAGAATAGTCAATAAAGCACAAGTAATTATCCTTCTGTTATTCTCTGCTTCCAGACATGATCAATGTGACATCTGCAGTGATATTCCTAGATCCAGAATCACTTCTGAATCCGGCCTGAACCTCTGGCAATGCCCTGCCAATGTAGTGCTGCGGCTGTTGTTGAATGACCTTCATAAATATTTTACTTATACCTAATATTAATGATCTTGTTCCATAAGTTGAGCATTCTTTTGGGTCACCTTTCTTTGGAATGGGTACAAATATGGATCTCTTCCAGCCACTTGACTTGGCTAAGTAGCTGCTTCCAAATTCTCTTGCACCGATAAGTCAGTGATTCCAGAGCTTCACCAGCTTGTTGAAACACTTCAATGGGTTTTCCATCACTTGGTTTTGCTACTGTATTCAGGACTGCTTGAACTTTTTCCTTCAGTGCCATAGGTTCTTGCTACCACCTGAAATGACAGTATGTCAAATAATTCTTTTTGATACAATTACTCTTGTATTTTCTCCATCTTCTTTTGCTGCTTCCTGTAACATTCAATATTTTGTCCATAGAATCTTTCAAGATTGCAATTCAAGGCTTGACTTTTTTTTTGAGAATATGAGAGAGATAACACTGGTCATTCCTATTGCTCATATGATGCCTACATCCCAGCATTTACTTGGTACAAATTGTGATAACCCTTATCTTTCCTTCATAGTCACTATTGAAGATGCAGTTTGCCAGGCCCCAGGTCCTGTGGATTCCTTCCTACACACTGTGCTAATACACATGCTGAGTCTCAGGAGGTAATCCTTATGAAGTACAGTGTGGAAGCAACTCTACAACTATTTCCTCTGTGTGTCCTTCATTCTAGTTCAATCCCAAATGCAGATCTCCCTCAGATTTTATTCTCCCCTCACTTTCACACTTACAGATTTGTATAGTGCTACATTTTTATATGATCCGATTCCCACACACCTCCTATTTCTCTGTCCATTACGGCCTACCTTCAAAAGACCCTTAAAAGAAAAGGGTTTAAGGAAGATGGCTTAAGTTATAACTAACTATTCCCTAAGAGAAATAACTAACCACAGGATAAAGACTCATTGATCTCCTGATGACCAGATAAGTACTTAAATCTTGAAACAGTATTTTCCCACCCTGCTGACACCTTAGAATCACGGAGGCACAAAAGTTTTAGAGTTGAAAGTGATTTGGAGCTCCTCATATCTCCCAGAGAGTCCCTGGAGCATCCAAACCACATGAGTCCAGTGAAGGCTGCAGTCAAAGGAGCCCCAGTGAAGTAGACATCCTTCTCATGACTGTCCTGTCTTTGTATTTCTCATCAAAGGACCAAGTGAGAGCCCACAAACAAGGTGTAGAGGATTCTGACAAGAGGATTGGACTATTCCAACCGGGCACACCATTAGGCATCATAGAAGTAAGGACAAAACATCTCAGTATAAACAGAAGGAGGAGCTATGAATGGAGCAGAGCGGAGATCCCTGTGTGGAGAAGCAGGTCAGAGACAGCAGCTCTGAGAGCAGGAGACCGAGATGAAACTTCGCAGCCCAGTGAATGAGACATGCTCATCGATGGGTTGGGAAGAAATGCCGTCCGTAAAAGAATTGTATCTTTAACATCTTGTAAACTGCTCATTTCCCGAATAATCATCTGTGCGTTCTGTGTGCCCACTGCAACCCAGCAGAGATGATCAAAGCACAGCAGAGAACTTGTGTCAAAATAAGGTACAGGAAGTGGCAGGGTAGAGGCATGTCTGACCTCTGCCCAGAAGAATCATTCATGAGAAGATCAGGAATTGGATTTTCCTCCCTTCTGTAGCGAAAGGAGGTCAGACGTGGCCCTCAAGCCATTTCCTCTAAACCCAATCGCAGGTAGCTACATTTAAGAGACTTCCAGGAGTTCTCATGTATTTTTAACTGCTTCATTTGTGGATTGAAACTCTGAAGCCCAGTGAGTTTTAAGCCCAACCCAGTGCTCTTTGCCATTGCCATTGCTACATCTGATAATAAAATGCCTAAATTTAAAAAAAAAATGTTTTGCTGCTTTCCCCAAACCCTTCCTCTATTTAGATCCTGAGTTAGAATAAAAAGTGATTTTAAAGAATAGGAAGAATTTAATCTTATTTTGATAGCATGTGCCAAATTGTTTTTCCTTGATGAAGCCCTTATGGAATTTAAATCCCACATGTTTTCTACCCAGACGAGTATATTATTTCCATACTACAACCTGAATGGAGCTTGCCTGTCCTCACAGGCTGTTCTGTAATCAGAATAGGCAGTTGCTTATTGTGATTGGTTTGGACAGAATAGCCAAGCCTTTGTGAAATCCATACGGGGTCGGAGATTTCGAGGACATCCCAGCAGGTTGTGGCTGCTCCTGTCTTCCTTTGCCTCTATCTATCTGAGCCACCTTATTCCCAAACCATGGAATTATAAGCTCAGGGATGAGCCTTGGAGTGGAAATTGTGGGCAGTCAAAGCCACTGCATTTCTGTCCCCAAGCCCATTTCCAGGCTTCCTTGAGACAGTTACTTGCCAGAAGTGATGCTATTAAGAAACAGAAACTTATACCTGAGGAACGCAAAGCGACTGAAGCTCAAGATAATTTTATGAATCCACAGAGCTGAGGCTCTTCAGCAAACAGACAAGAACAGCTATAAAAAGATAAATTAAAACCTCAAAGGGGAAGATGAGTCCTGAGCTTTATCGATCCCAAGGAGTCATTTATTGCTCCCATGTTACCAAGACTTCCCGATCCCTCACAACTGTGCTGGTCCAAATGGTAAGAGAGGATTGTTGTTCCATCACATTGACTCATATTAGGTGCTGCCTCTATGAGCCTCCTGAACAGACGCAAAATATCCATCATAGGCTTAGGGCTGAGAAGAGCAAGGGGGAGTGTCCCCTGCAAGGTTCATTCCCCATGAGTCATCAGAACACGTCCATTAGGGCAGAGATTTGATAGAGTCAGAAGGTAAAACACACCTGGAAATTGTTTCTTGCTTGGGGGTTGGGCATATCCTTGTATGTATAAGGGCAATTGTCCTTGTTCCAAGATATAACTCATATGTTAATACACTTAATAATAAGTCATGCTATGCTAATTGTATCCATTGGATGGATCCTGGATGTGGATTCATGTTGCTACAGATACACGGATATGTGTACTTTGTGAAGCAATGACAGTCGTATTAACAATAGTAGTATTAGTAATAAAATGAGAATGTTAATAATAAAATGATACATTAGTAATAAAATGATAAGAATGTAGCTGTTCATCTTCATTTACCACTCAGTAAGTATAAGGCAAGAGCCACGATGGCAGAGTGGGCTATCATTGGGGTTACGGACCTTAAAGGAGGTTGAAAGAATAGCCACTCTGAGAGGAAACACGAGGCTTTCTACTCCCATAACGATGTGTCCTCTGGGAAGCCCCCTGGGCAGCTCTACTCTGTCCTGAGGTTCCTATGAGTCAGAATTGACTCATGGCAGTGAGTGACTTCACTCACTGACGAGGCTCTTAATCTAGTAATTAATTTGATCCTCATAACCTTGCCATGAGATAAACTGAATAATCATCCCAATTTTATAGATGAGAAAACTGAGGCCCCAAATACTCAATTCACTCAAAGTTGCATGTCCAGCTGAGATTCAAGCTGAAGCAAGCACAGTTCAGAGTCCATGATCTGACCTGTTATAAATATGGTCTCCTTATCTGTATTATTAATGTGATGGAAATAATGGCTCCTTGAACTTTGTCGATCTGGTCTTTCTTTCTGATGCTCATTAATTTGTTCACTCATTAATTTTCCAGTAAGCTCCATTTAATAACATGTTTGACTTGAAACATGGTGCTTTGCTTCCAAAATTAATAGGACAGTGTCTCCCTTCAAGGATCTCAATCGGGAGAGGGCCATCCAATCTAACAAATGATTCCAAGTAGGCTGTGGTCATACAGTAAAATTGTTTGTTGAAGATGCAGAGAGAGCCAGGGAAGATTTCTGAAGAAAGGCATTTCTGAGTCATGTCCTGAGAGTCAAAAGGAGGCCACCAAGGAAAACATGGAACAAGAAGCAGCCTAAACAAAGGGGGATTCTTTCTAAAGGAGTAACACTAGAGCCCTCTAGTTAAAATGAGGCTGAAGGGGCTCGGTGTCCAGGTTCTTAGTGTGCCCGAGAGCATTGCTGAACAATTAAAATTCAGTCTACAGAATAAGGGGGAGGTAGGTCCAGCTCTGGATGCAGGTTCTGTTCAGCCCCATTCCCTGGATGACTTGTTGGGCCACCAGCACGCACCTTGTCATTGTTGCTGGCAGTATGACAACAGTGGTGGTTGGTTTGGCAACAGCGGTGGTTGATTTGATTTGTTCATAAAACAAAACAGCTTTTTCACAGTTGATCAGCGATTAACTAATTTAAGAGTCTATGCAGTCCTTGCCTAAATGAAGTATTTGGATAAAGCTCTTTGGCTTTTAGGTCATTCTTGTCCTATGGATTGAAAACATAAAGCAGAAACACTGGTGTCCCCATGTGTGTCAAAGCATAAATGTACTCTACAGGATGTTTGTGGCTAACCTCTTTCAGACGGAGATCATCAAGTCTCCCTTCCAAGGTGCTCAGAGTGAATTTCCTTCCATAGTCCAATCTTTTGCATAACATCTGAGAGCACTGACCTTTTGCAAGACCTAGGGACACCCATCCGAAGGGTAAATCTTATAATAGACTCCTGGCTTGAAAGAGTTAATGTAACCTCAGAGTTGCTTCATCTCTTTCTGCAGAGGAACTTTCCCACTGGGAGAACCTGGCTCCGTGTTGAGGATCTGCTGCCAGGAAGGTGAAGTGAAAGACTAGCCTGGATCAGTGCACCTGGATTCCCTCAGGAGAAAGGAGTGAGGGAAGGGCGTTTCATTTTCAGTCTTTCCAAAAACATATCCTAACAGATGTGGCTGTAAGCACAAATGATGATTTCTGGAAGAAATATAGCCCACGACTTATCAAAAAGAATACCTTCCTATCTGTAAGAGCTTCCAATAAAATGATTAATTAATAATCATAATAAAAAGACCTCCCAACTAGATATGAAAGGTAAGGGAAACCCAGTTAAAGTAAAATGTATGGTAAACAATGAGTAATTGTTTAAGTATGTCTCAGAGATTGCATGGGATATACTTAAAACAAAAATTGTTTATCTTAAATTCAAATTTAACTTGGTGTCCTGTATTTATTTTCTAAGCCTGACAAAGCTACCTAAAGTTGTCTATCTTGTAGAGGTGGGCACACAATCTACCCATTCTTAAAGAGGACCCGAGCCCAGTTTCACTGCATACCG
>NW_022111372.1:91085012-91093966 GCF_000313985.2 Echinops telfairi
TGTGTGTGTGTGTGTGTGTGTGTGTGTGTGTGTGTGTGTGTGTTAGAAGTGAGTTATTGGTGCATTGCTGCTACAAACAGAAAACATCTGTGGAAATCCCACAAACAGGAAACTTTGGAGGGAAAAGGAGAAAAGAAAAGTCACAGTGCATTGCCGGCTGACCCTGCTTCATGCATGGTGGAAAAGCAAGAAGGCAAGTTAGTTAAATCAACAACCCTCAAGTACAAGTGTAAGCTTGGTCCAGAGCGTGGCAAAGACTAAGTGGCATTGAGCAGTCTTTTGTCCTACGTTTCCTTACTTATCTAAATGGGGTGCAATGAAGGGAGATTTTGTTTGTCCGGCTAGCTCTGATTCTCTAGGGATGACAGTAGCTGCCAAAATAATCATTCTGTTGTGCCTATATGCAAGTTTAGCTACAGGAGAGAGATGGTGTGCTAAATTATAGATGGTCTGTTCAATGGCCCTTCCAAAAATCTCGTCGTATGTTGAATTGCTACCATTAGAGTAAAGCAAGCACAGTAATATGCTGTATGGTGCACGGTGTGTTTCCCGAGGGCCAGAATTTGACCTACTATGTGTAGGTTGACTAAAGAAGAGGAAGCAAGTCTGGTATTTTAATACTTTCATCTTTTCCTGGCCTTGCACGCAAGGAAGACCTGCTCTCCTGCTCCCTAGCCTCGCTCCTATGACTGTGAGCTTGGGACGGGGACAGGGAACCCCCTGCATCCAGGGGCAAGCTGGATCTTACTCAACGTTTACATGCTGAAAGGCCTGCCCTCGCTGGTCTCCTTCACAGTCTACAAGGGTAAAACTAAATCCAACCTCCCCTACTTCAATATGGTAAAGTCAATTTTAAAATATTTTAATTAAAAATAATCTAGACAGGCACATCATCCCTTATTACTTTTCTTGGATATTCTCATTTAAGTTCTTTTCAAGATAAATCTAAAATTGGCTGGTTGAGATTTTTTTGTTTTTTGTGTTTTTACTTTTTTTTCAATCATATAAGACATATTGGATTTGCAAACTAATTTTCAGGAAGTGATTTTATTTTAATTCCATCCAAGAATATGATATTTATTTATTCAGGTTTTCGCTCCAATTTGGCTTTATATTTTCCTTGAAATAGGTTCTTACATATTTCTTAGTAGTTTTGTGATAAACATTTAATAATACATTTTTGCCATTATAATTGACATTTAAAAATCCATTATACTTTCTAATTCTTACTAATTAGAAAAAGAAATACTATTTAAAATTAATAATTGCTCTATTATCTTTGTAAATTCATTTATTGGTATGATAATTTGCTCCTGAACATCTGTCATAGTTATATAATCCTTTGTCAATTTGAGAGGATTAAGAGTGAAGGCTCCTGTCAATCAGGTTGTAGCCAATGAGGCTCTTTTTGGCATGGCTTTCTCCTGAGGATTCTGGGAACTCCTTTATTCCTCCTTGGAGGTGGGAGACACTCTCTAGCCCAGCTCTCTTCCTGGGAGACATTGCTGCTGACAAGACACATGGAACTACACTAGTACCCTGAGCTGAAGGAACCATGTGGAGGCCTGTGGCAGTGGTGAGATGCTTCTACCAACACTGGATCCACAAGACTTCGCCTACAGCCTGAGATCTCCCAGAATTTGGTGTCATTGCATGTCTTTTATGAGTCTGAAGAAGAATTTATAGATTGGTACTGGACATATGAGCTAATATCAGATTTACGGGCTTGGACTGGATTGGGCTTGGAGGTTTTCTTAATGTACAATTGCTCTTGTATATAAAGCTCTTATACATATGAGTATCTATGAACGTGTTTCTCTAGTCTACCTAGATACCAGGAGTGGAGTACATCGTGATATTTATGAAACAGATAAGTATTGAGCATCTTTTATGTGTCAGCGCTTTGCTCAGATAATTTGTATTCTAATAAAACAATATTAATTATAAATAAGGAACAAACCTGAGATGGAGCTTCAAAGTTTTTATGGAAAAATTCCATTTTCTTAAAATTCCATTAGTCTACCTAGGTCTTGAAGCCCTTATATGTAAATTAAATGATTTAGTGCTATCAAAGGACACTGAATAATGTAGGAGTGGAAATGATACTGTTGGGGAAGACCTCTCTGAGAAGGTTCTGGAGACGTGACCATAAGGTTGCCTTGGTCATGAGAAGACTAACACATGAGAAGCAAACAAAAAGGCTCTGAAGTCAGAAAAGAACAGAAATTAGATACAAATGGGTAAAAGGAACCTTTCTGAGTGGCCGATAAAAACCAAGGTAATATATCGGGTTTGTGTGAGACTTTACTGCCAGAGCAAAGGGTTTGGAAATTATTCTAATTACAGTTAGAAAACACTGGGGGACATAATGAATGTCTCAATTGGGTTTCCATTTTCAAACAACTACTCAGGCTTCGTAAAGAAAAATATTTAAGTGAAAAAGAGTAGAAACAGGAGGAGATCGTATTGCAGATAATGAAAGTCGTGAGTTCAACTCTATTGGGAACATTGGATTGAGAGAAGGAGGTGCATCAATGAGGTAGAATAAATTGAACTCAATAGTACATTTGATGGAAGGGACTGCTAGGTTTTTGACATGAATAACTGGGTGGATTGTGGCAGCATTTATTGAGATAAAAACCACTGAAGAATAATCATTTGTAAGTGAGAAGGGAGAGCAAGGATCCTATTTGAGAAATGTTTATTTTGAAATATATAATGGGTATTCGTGTGAATCTGTTCAGATAGACAGTTGCATAGACAACTCTAGAACTTTGGGGAACAGTCTGTCCTAGAGATACGGATTTATAATTCAGAAGCATTAAGATGGAATACATCGGACTAGGTGAGACGATGCAGATTTAGAATATTAGTGGAGAAGAAAGAAGACTCCTTAATCAAACTCTGAGTCAATGCAGATGTTGGGAAGACAGCCAAGGAGCCTGAGAAAATGAAGGAAGAGGTATAGGAGGTGTGAATTCACAGAAGCCAAGAGAGGATGGTGTTTTAAGGAGAGATGTACACCGTATCAATGCTCATAAGTGAATCAGAAAGTTTGCTCTTTTGTGTGTGGTATGCGCTATCCTGGACAGATTTGGTTAGGGTATTATGGTAGATCTGCATAATGACTTGGGAGGCTTCTTTTTCTAAGGTTGAGGACAAATAAAAACAAAACAAAGCAAAATAAAAACAGAATATTTAATACAGCAGAAATTGCCTTTAAAAATGTTGGGTCTTGTGATCTTTTTTTTATGTATAACTAAATCTTTCAAATTAATCTTTAGTTTCTCTTATGCTTATTATGCTATTCGGGAGTTTTACTTCTTTTTGGGCCATTTCCTTTTCCGAGAAAATATCCATTCATCCCAATTTTCAAATAATTTTTTATTACTTTATCCATGGCATGATTTTATAATTTTAAAACTCACTCATAGCTAAGATTATATTTATGATTTTATTTCAAATGTGAGCTATTCATATATTATTATATTTTCCCCAAAATATACTTGTTAAAATTTTTTTTCAAATAATAGCTTTTATTTTATTCATCAATTGTCTTGGGACTGCAAATTTGTTTCTTTAATCATTTATTGCCCTGTTTTCTCAGAATTGTTTTCTTTCTTTTAGTTTTTCTCTGGTCTATAATTTATTTCTTCAATCTAAAATCTTTTTTTAAATACTCATTTTTAATTTTACTGCATAAATTTTAGTTTATTTATTTTTATTGATTTTCATTTACTAGTAATTTTGGGGAAAAAACTATAAATTCTCCACACAGCATCACTTTTAGACTACAAGTTTCAATGTATATTGGTCCTATTTTTAACCATTTTCAGAGTTTTTCATTTTTATTACCTCTTTGAGATATACTTGGATGTCTGCTTTTAATTTTCAAGTGTATATTATTGTTACTTTCCTATATTTTATTGTTCATTTCTAATTATATTTTTATCATATCTAGGGAAAATATACCATTTCAGTAATTTTAAAATGCTTACATTGGTTTTATGGTTTAATATAAAATCAATCTTGGAATGCATTTCACACATTTTTATAAAGTTTTAATGTATATATTTAATTATTAGATTTGGTAGTGTTTAATTCAAACACATGTTCTCATAGTTCCAAAATTTGAACAATAAATTTTTAAATTTATTTGAACTATTGCAGAAAAATTTGTAATTGCAATATTATAGAAAATACAGAAAGTTGTAAATAAGAAGGAAGAAAGTCATTCATAAGGCCGTGGACATAGTGAAAAATATTAATATTATTTTGACATATAGAAGTATTTTAAACACTTCCAACTTTGTATGTTATTAAGATTCTACCCTAAGTATACTAATACATCCTATAAATTTCCTTATTTAGATTGGGTATTTATGCATATCACAGAAAATGTCATTTAAATTGTTTGAAAATTAAAAAGGATATATCACGTCTTCTAACAAAAATTCCAGAGGAAGATTAACTCATTGTTGGCTAATCCAGTGCCTCATATTACCAAGATTTTTCTACTGTGCCATCTTTAGCCTTTGGCTTATCCTCAGCATAGTTCATATCCTGTGGCCTCAAGATGAAAAACACAACTTCATTGGTCCTATGTATAGATATGAAAATACTCAGTCATGAAATCTCCTTTATAAAGTTTTCAAGCATAAAAGATACATGTCACAAAAAGTCCCTAGTGACTTTTGCTCATAACTGACGGTTCTGATTGCACTATATTCCAATCTGAAACAATCTCGCAATTACTTAGATCCGTTCCCTTCAGAAACAAGGGAATCTACCGAGGAAGGTAGATACCAGAACAAAATCAGGGTTCTAGTAAGAAGGAAGAATTTGAAGGAAATGAAATAATGTTACATAGACATGCAATTGGGCATATAAAAATGTGTATAAGATTACCTTATTAACTTTAAAGTGATAAACAACAGCAATAACCTTACTAGCACACTATATAGACATTGAAATGGAGATTATCTTAATGTATAAATGTATATAATCCATACTAAAATCTATAAAGCAATTCTGTTTTTAAATTCAGATGCATCAAATCTATATTATTTTTTGGAAAGTTCATTGTTATCAAGTACTTAAATACATTCATTGAAGGAAAGAAGACCTGTTCCATTGTTTTGCAGAGGGGAAGGTTTCAAAAACCAAGTCACACTTTTGATTGTCAGAATGATTCTCCTGTACTTGAAATAATCCCAGTACCATGCGACTGTAGCCAGCAAGGTGAGTCATTATAATAAACCATGCCCATTTAACTGTAATAAGCTTTCTATCTTAAAAGATTTCAGGAATAGCTAGAGATTTTCAAGGGTCTGTTGACTCGTTTTTCTTCCTCTGGGTTTATGTAGTCTCATCACAGTCCAATTGACTTTGAATTTTACAGCTCTGTAGGACAGATTGAAACTGTCCCATAGTGTTTCTAAGGCTAGAAATCCCTGGAGAATCTGACGGTCATGCCTGTCTCCAGCAGAGAGAGGCTGGTGATTTTGAACCTCTAACCTTTGGATTTGCAGCCAAGCACTTAACCACTGAAATGCCAGGGTTCCTAGTTTACATGGTAGCCCCACACAAGTTTGATAATGCTGTCATTGTGCACTGTATCACATATAAATAACTCAATAACTGAAACATTAATGAGTAGGACTTTCATGTTGATCACAGAGTTCTCTTGGGAAATAAATGGGAAGAAGAAAACTATCCTTGCTTCTAACTTGAAATAGAAGGATGCTACATTGCTTGAGAAAGTGTCAAGTGATTAATCCATCAAAATGTTACTTTGTCCCTGAAGGCTTTCTAAAGGGAGGTGATAAATTAAAATGAAGAGATCCTTAAACACGATGGTGCTTGACTATTTGATTTAGTTCCAGAAGACAGAGAGGGACAATGAATGTGTCATACATTTGAGAGACTTGACTAATAGGTAAAATAATTATTTTGTGAATTTTTTGTTACCATAGATCATGATAATGTGATGTTTTTTAGTGCATATTTGTATGCCATATTTTCATCCACATGTTGGTATACTGGAGTATAATTAGTCTCTTTTGGTTCATGCTAAGGGCTCATTTTCAGCTCTTGCCTCACCTTATTCTCCCATGCCAAGTATGAAAAGAAGACGACCCTAACACCCTCCTCCACCCCCTGATGCATCACTAAATAATACTAAAAACTCTCTTATGGATACATGACAATTTGCAAAGGTCATTAAGATGGTGTCCCGCCATTTATCACTGTCTGAATTTCCACAGTTATGATTCATTTCTTAAGGATATGTTTTGGGAAAGCTATTTCACAGTTCTTTGCTTCAATTTTCTTATTTGTAAAATGAGCACGTTAGCTCCTTCTCCAAGGTTTTACCTGGATTTCTTAAAAAAATTATATGTGAGCACGCTCTGAATGTTGCATAGTACTGTACACATATCATGAATTGCAATTTCTACGACTAGCTGGATGCATATCCCAGAGAAAATAATGTGGGGATGTAAGAAATCCCTTCCTCCTCAGGAAGGCTCCTCCTCTGAGAAATAGCTTGAGGACAGAGAGCAGGTCCTACCATTCTTTCTCTTATAGCCAGGTTTAGATAGAGTTGCAACTCAATGGGCACCAGGCCCTCTACATGCTGCTATAGCATGCTTATATACCTATTTGAGGTGGTCAAAGGTACATCCTTGAGTGTGAAGTACTGAACTGGAGTGACTGCACATCTGATCCTGCGTGGCCACGAGGGGGGGTCCGCACTGAAGTTTTCACTGGGTTATGAGTGAGAAGACTTCATTATGAGGGGGATGAGAGTTCATTCAAGTTCAGGGGGAAATTCCAGCATTTTTATTCTATATAAAAACTTCCGCAAATTTTGTGAAAGTACCCTAGTACTTTGACCAAAGTCATTCAGCTGCTCTGAAGGGGAGCCACAAGATTCAAGTCTAGACTTCTAGACTGATTTTACTCGAGCCCAGAGTCTCCTCCTACTCTACCAGTTTGCAGAAGCATCAGTTATATGCGTAGCTCTCCTCTTTTTGCCTGTATGGCTCCCAGGGTGCCCAAAGTACTTGGACTGCAGCCAAGGATGAAGATAGGTACCATTTGCTGGGCTAGTACTGATACTGTATCATGTTTCTATCCCCACAACTGGTCAAAAATTTTCTTACAAAAATATGAATAACCACAAATTAAGTTATTAACGATTTTGTCACCATTTACTAAAGGCTAAATGCCAACCATTTTCACCAGTGAGCACACTGAGATATTTGTTTTTCTTCTGTTCATTCGAATACTGTGTCACGATCCTGAGAAGAACGGACGCAAGCATAGTTGGTTTACGCCGAGTAATTTCTCTATAGGAATGCTCAGTAGTTTTCATAGCAAGCTCAGAAAACTTCATTGCCCAGAGAGCTGAAATGGAAAGAAAAGCAAAACAAACGGATGATGTGTGTGTGTGAAAAAACGTTTGTTCCTCTCGGTAACTGGCAGATTAGTCCAATCCCCACCCCACCCCTCACCCCCCATCACCACCACTCCATGGGTTTCTCTGGAGAGAACTGGGGCAGACTGCCTTATCCCATATGAGTTCCCCAAAGGGCTATCACAGGATTTTAACCGACAAAAGCTCAAGAAACCCAATCTATACTCACTTCAGTGAGAGAGTGGCCTTTATAGATCAATTTTGCAAAAGCAGGAGCCCAAGCCCGGAGACAAATGGGGCAAAACGGTGTCAGGGAGAGGTGCCTCAAAGCCCCTCTGTGTGCATTTTATCCCTCAGATCCCAAGCCCCCTCCCCAGTTCTTCATTGGCTGAGTACTATGGGGTGAACAATCTTATGGAATGTTGTTAAGAGTTTTCTCCTCCCGCAGCCCCCTTACCTTACCCCCACTTTCTTAAGTCATCAGTTTCCCACATTCCATACCCCCACGTGCCTGAGCCCCAGTGATTGTTCTAACAGTTATCCCTTAGTGCTCTGGTTAGTTAGCAATGACTTGGCTCCTTGTTCTCGGTTTGCTGAAGAGGGACCAGCCTGGTGACTCATTTCTCACCGAGGGGAGAAGCTGTGTCTTAAGGGAAGAACATTTCTCACTGCTCCCTCATCGGTGAGATTGCCAACTCCATGAATTCTCTACATGCTTTTTCCATCATCTCATTTCCATTGAGAACCTGTTCTGACACCTTTGAAGTTTGCCACTATGCTGGGCTATCGGAATGATTTCCAAGGGAGGGTGTGTTTTTAAAGCTTAAAGCAGGGATCAACAAATTATAATCTGTGAAACAAATCCTACTCATCACCTAACTGATTTTGTAACTAAAGTTTCATTGGAACATAACCATACCCCCTCGTTAGCCAACGGTTTATGATTGGGTTTGTGCTACCATAGGAGTGAAAATCCCCATTTCATAGGATTGCTAGAAGTATAACTGTGGTTACTTTCATGGGAAGAGTTTAGTATGGCCCAGATGTATGCCACAGTTCCTGAATACTGAGATACATTTTCCCATTCCAAATTGGAATGTGCCTTATAATTGATGAATCTATTTAAAAAAGAAAGAAAACTCCTCACTGGCATCCAATCAATTCTGACTCACAGCTACCCTACAGAAAAAGGTAGAACTACCTTTGTTAGTCCACAAGGTGGTAAACCTTTATGCAAGTCGAAAATCTCTTCTTTCTCCCACAGAGCTGATGGTAGTTTCAAACTGCCAACCTTGCCATTAACAGCCCCAAAAGTAACCACTATGCCACAAGGACTTGGCTGTATCTACTTGTATTTATTTTTCTTTCCCATAGCTGTTAATAAATTTATGACATCTTAGAATTTAAAAAAATCTTATACTAAATAATGCAATTTAACTAAAGTTATTAGAATTGTATGATGATTTTGTTTTCAATTCTGTCTATATAAATAATTGAACTTTTGATTCTAGGCACTGGTATTAAAATTTCAAAA
>NW_022111372.1:91098933-91117388 GCF_000313985.2 Echinops telfairi
AAAAAAAAAAAGAAAATTTCTGTCAACCAAGAAATTGGTTTATTGCTCAAGTAGTCTCCTTGTCAGAAATAACTGCTGATCCTATTTTTATTAGCACATGAACTTTTAAATATATATTCTATAAGTTCTTATGAATGAAATCATACACTATATAACCCTATGCAACTGACTAATTCTATTCAGTGTAATAAGTATGTGTCAACAATTATCTTCCTTCCTAATGCTGAGTAGTATTCCATTCTAGAAATATGCAGTTTGTTTATACATTCTGTACTTGATGGACATCTGGACTCTTTCAGGTAGGATTATTATGAGAAAAGATGCTATGAAGATATTGTATGGTCTTTAGTTCATATATGATTTTATTTTTCTTGAATAAATATATAGAAATTGGATTTTGGGGTTATAGAGTAAATAAATGTTTAACATTTAGTAAATAGCTAATTTGTTTCCAGAAAGTATTGCTTCATTTTATGCTCTCACCAATAGTACAGAGTTCCAGTATCTCCAACATTTGATGCAATCAGTATTTCATATTTCAGCAATTCTAGTAAAAAGGGCATCTTGATAAGACAGAGTGTTAAAATGAAATATACAAAAACCTATATTTAGATAGCACAAAAGAAAGAACACATTCAGTGAATTTCAGCTGAAAAAATAAATTCAAGCCTTGAGTTGAAATTTTGAAGTAATTCATGTGCAAAATACTGCATGCTGAAATAGCAAATGAAGATGAAAGGAATATACAGACTTACTAGACCAAAAACAATTGGTGGACCAATAGCCATTAATTATCAATAGTATTAGCCATCAATTATTAATAGTATTGAAGGAAAAAACCCAAGTTGCCCTTGCCCTTAGCCCATTAGTCTTTGGCTAATGAGGACATTAGTCAAAAACAAAACTCCAGAAATTCATGGAATATTAATTAAAGTGTTTCAACAAGCTGATGAAGCACTGGAAGCATTCATTTATCTATGCCAGGAAATTTGGAAGACAACTACATTGAGCAAGTAAAACTTTGGTGGAGATCACCCAACAATGGTTGCACCAATGCGTTGACAAGAAGCTGCGAAAAATTCAAGTTGGCATGAAAGAGGGCATGAAATGAAGGATGTCATTGCTAAGGTCAGATACGTTTTGGCTGAAAGCAGAAAATATAAGAAAGGTGCTTACCTGTGAATTATTGACTATGCAAAGGCATTTGACGATGGGGATCATAACAAACATCATGGAAAAAATATAACCAGAATGTCTCACATATTTTGGGCATGTGAAAAGGACATCAAGTTTTGTAAAGTAAAGGTTCAATGTAAAAGAGAAAGACCCTTGGGGATATGGATTGACACAGAGGCTGCAAAATGAGCTCAAACACACCAAAATTGTAAGGAAGACACAGAACCAAGCAGCGTTTCATTTTACCGTACATAGAGTCGCTACGAGTCAGAACTGACTGGATGGTACCTAATAGCGACAAAGACAGCAAACAATGTTAACAATACTCGTAGCATGTTGACTATGTTTGCTTCATTATTTTTTTTGAATTTTTTATTTAATTCTTTGCAAGAGTGAATCAATGTAGTTTTAAGGCTATTTGTTCTTAATCTGAATTCCTGACAGAATTAAACATCATAACTCACTGACATCAAATTGGATCCAACTCACACGAGAGCTCCTGTAAAATGGTAGTAGTAGCTGCTTCAGAACATGTCTAGCTTCAGGGAGAATGATGAAAATTAAGATGTGAAGGTGAACTCTTTGAGTTGGAAGTCAGGAGTACTTGTCTAGCCTTTTTTTTCTATCAACTGGACACCGGCGCTGTTGCTCACAGCAGTAGTTCTCTTGTGGTTTTGAGAGTCTGCTGCCGTGGTCACATAGAGCTCAAGGACCACGCTGGACTCACAGACTCTACTTTTAGTCAAGTGCTTTATTAAGAAGTTACAGGGTACAACTTGGGATCAGGCACGTTCTGGAAGACTCCCCTGAAGAAAAAACCTAGTCCTCCCTTGTTGGGTGCATGTCAGCTCGTTTTGCCTGTCCAAGCAAGCAGGTCCTCCCTTCTGCTGCACGCTGCCTCTGTGCAGTGCAGGTCTCCCTTGGGGACCATCAGGCCAAGCCTCCCTAACTTTGGCCTTCCTGCTGTCAGCCTCTCCACAGCTTACTGATCCAGCATGTAGCTAATGCAGCAGTTCTGCCTGGCTCTCTTTGCTGCATTCTTAGCCAACGGTTTCTGCTGTCACCCGTGCCTGTCACATGGCCCTTTGTGGGCCTCTCGATGGCTTCAGTATTGTAGCTTTCAGTTTCTGAGATAGCTCTTTTAGGGGGCCCCTTGTGTCCTTTCTCTCGGCTTCCTCTCTACTCCTGTTTGTCCTTCTGCTTCTGCCTGCCTGTCTGCCCCTGTGGGGTTTGACTACTTATAATTCTTTGTCAATTGCAAGACAAGACCTTCCTACCAGAATTGTAAACTGCTCCCTCCCGCCTGTAGGCTACAGACATTCAATTGCATAGTAAACCATACTCATTTATTTTGCTTAGTGTATTGGCCAGTCCCTTCCATACATATCCATCACAGCAGGTTGCAGCACAGGGCCAGACCAAAAAAAGGATCATACTTGTTGCTTCTGTCTGTGTTGATTGACATTTCCTGGATAAGCAGTAAACAAATGCCAAATCAACAAAGACGGAAGCAACAAGCCCTTTTTAGTAGAAACCCAAGGAGAAGAATCTCGAGGTTTACTGGATAACCTCTCAAGGGGGTTTCCCAGAAGGCCACAGAAAGGAAATCATTTCACCACAGCTCCGAACGATTTTAGAACCAAGTGAACTGTATTTTTGAGTGCTATTGGTGAATCACGATACACATTTTCAGGCCAATGCACCAATTATGTAAATATTTTTGTTATTTAGCTGACAGCCTTCCTGATGTCAGTTATTCGATTACATAATAAAATTCAGTTTGAATAAATTCTTCAGTTGCAAGGTTTTTACACAGGCTAGGAAACCATGGCAAGAATAGAATGCTATATCAGATAGAAAGTTATATTAGGAATGCAAAATACGGGAAAATGTGTGAATTTAAATGCAGCACGTAAGTTCTGTATAGGGGCAGGGCAGCCTGGCCATATGTTATTTGCAGATGCTAAAAGTAAATCATTTCAAGTGTATACATGTGAGAGTTTCAAATGGGATAAGCTCATATACGATTCCAGGAACAAAATCATATAATGATGAAAATATTTATGAATATTCATTTTCAAAATGGAATATCCATAGCACGAATTTCTTTGGCGAAGCAGTTATTTTTCTCACTTGCTATTAAAATACTGAATTGTACATTGAAGAGACAAATTAAGTATGTAGATTAAGGCTTAGTCATAAAAAAACAAAAGCCAAACTCACAGACATTAATCAGTGCTGACTTACAGCAACTCTATAAAACAGGTTAGAACTGTCTCTGTGAGTTTCAATGACTGTCACGTTTAGAGGAGGCAGATCTGTCTTTCTCCATGGACTGGCTGGTGGTTTTGAACTGCTGAATTTGCAATGACATTTTTACTCTACATGAATTATCAATGTTATATTTAAATTTTGTCTCTTCGAAAATCATGCATTTGTTCATTCTCAAGGTTAGTTTAGTTCAAATAATTGATGAAACCTTAATAGCAAATTTTCTAAATCAGCTTTCTCCAGAGAAACAGAACAGATTATAGAGATGTGTATGTGGTTGTGTAAGTGTATGTTTGTATAGGCAGGTGGGTGGATAGATCTATACATTAGATTGATCAATTGGTAGATAGAGAGCTAGATAGATTTTTAGGGATTGATTTATAGAAGAGCCGGCTGAAATCTGCAGGCTGAAATCTAAGGAGTAGATGTAGCAGTCTTGAGAATTTATTCTTCCCTGAAAAAACCTCAGTGTTTGCTCTTAAGGCCTTCAACTGAACTCACATTATCTAATCTCCTTGACTTACAGTCAAGTTAAATTTTTTATGTTAACTGCATCTAAAATAAACCTGTACAGAAATGCCAAGATTAGTATTTGATTAACTATCTGGATGCTATAGCCTAGCCAAGTTAACGCATATATTTATCTCTCACACTGGGCCAGTGTAAACACAATGCTTGAGACATGAGCTGAGTAAATAAAGGTTATAGTTTTATGTTATCTGGTAAATATTAGTAAGGCTTAATATCCTGTTATTTTTAGATATAATAAGTATAAATAGAAGTACTGATGCTTCTTAGAATTTTCTACTCAAATTCCTTAGGTCATCATGCATAGCCCATTACAAGCATCTAAGTATTGTCTCCTCCCTGGGGGATGGAGAGCAGAGAAGAGGGCGGAGGGAAACATCGGACAGGGTAACTTATGACAAAGCTATAATAATGTATGAGCTATGAAGGGTTCATGAGCAAAGGGGGAGGGGGAGGGAGGGGGAAAATGAGCAACTGATATTAGGGGCTAGAGTGGGAGGCAGATGTTTTGGGAATGATGAGGGCAACAGATTTGCATATGTGCTTGACACAATGGATGTGTGTATGGATTGTGATGAGAATTGTACGAGCCCCCAAGAAAATAATTAAAAAGTAAAAACAAAAACAAAACAAAACAATCAAAAAAAAATTGCTCACCTATCATTGTTCAGAGTCTATTTTTGTAGAGTGAGGGGACCCCGGTGCTGTAAAAATTAAGTATTTTCTGCTGAATGAAATGTGAGTGGTTCAAACTCACCCAGACCAACTGCAGGAGAAATAGCTGGCAACCTTTTCCCATAAAAATCCTAGTCCAGAACACCCTGGGGGGCAGTTCTCCTCTGCGCCATGAGACCACCTGGAGGCAGAATCAACTCACTGGAGCCCGGCACCTCCCGTCGTGTCATCTATTCCAACTCACAGCAGCCCTATACGACAGCATAGAATGGTCCCATGGGGGTTTCTAGGTTGTAATCTTTATGAGACCAGATGTCATATTCTTGTTTTTTCTCCTGCAGAGCCACTGGGCAGTGTCAAGTCACCGCAACCACTGTGCTTAACTACTGTGCCATGAGAGTTTCTTAACAATCCTAGCATGCATTTTATTGTTAGATGCAACTCACCCCACCCTGACTTGACTACACCCACCATTTGTCCCCTCAATAAGAATTTCTCTTACTCATTCTTCATAACTTTTTGGTTCCAGTTTTAGCCTCTGATTTTATGAAATCATCTTTCTAAGTTTTTGTTGCTGTCTCTATCAGATGAAAGGTTGCTTCAGTAGACCCTAGGAGGCATCACAGTAATGAATGAGATTGAAGAAGTTTGGCTGGGTTGGGTGCGATGCTTAGCTTTAGTATTCCCTGATATTTTTCTTGTAAGAGCTTTGTTTGAGTTTAAACACTAAAGGTTAAAAACCAAAACCAAAGAAGCTCTTTTTCTTACAACAATAGAGGCATGGAAAAAAAATCCTGCATAAAATAAAAAATTATCATTTGAAGTATAAGATACTGGTTAAATAACTATAAAGTTTGTGTTTTGGCTGTGACTGTGTTTGGTCTTCAGTGAGGAAGGAATCTATGTGCACTGGTCTGGCTTCTTTAAAAAGATAGCTATTGCATTGTCAGAGTAATCCAGCCTCTAACAACCGAGGGGTTTATAGAGGCAATTGTATGGCTATAATATATAAAGATTATAGTAAAGTCATAGAAGATAGGAAAAATAGGAGAGAGAGTGAAATAAAGGAGTCGGACACATTTTATGGCAGCATGCTCACCTCCAGGACAGCCATGATCTCAGCAGCCAGGTTCCCACAGAGAGAGCGAGTCTTTACTGTCTTGAGATATTTATATATCCATTATATATTTATATAGCCATACATACATCACAAGGTTGGTGGTAACCACAGTAAAGGCCCTGAGCTGACAGGTGAGGAAAACTAATGCCTGCATTGGAGGAAGAAATGAGAGGGGATGGGTGCCATGGCGGGAGGAGAGAACAGGATATTTGCCTCTACAGGGAGACAGAATCTACCATGTGCTCGCTTTAAGGCAGCATAGTTGTTAGGGGAGAATCTGTGGGAACATATTTAATGCACAGTAATGTACTTGGCCTTTATCTCTAACTTACCAAAGTGGTGGCTTTCCTACCATGGAATACTGGTTTTCTAGATTCCATCTGTTATAAGTTAAGGAATATTGTCCTAGTCATAGTTCCCTCAGTGTTAGTTTCCCACATTCCATATATAAAAAATCTGGGTCAACAGTCAAAGAAAGGAAATGCTGAAATAACTAAGACCATTCCTTAGTGGTATATAAAAGGTGACTCATATTTTTGTAGTGAACTTTTCCAGTTGTTGTCAAGTTGATCCTAGCTCCTTGTACCCCCACAAAAAACAATTGCCTCAGATGGAGCAGAGTTTTCATAGTATGCATTTTTCCTGCTAGATGAGCATCAAGCAACTCACTCTGAGTTAGTGCACCCAGTGGTGTCTCCTGGGAAGGTTCTCTCTGGTTACAGTGACTTTTTCGTAAAAGCAGTTTCATTTGAACCGCATTTTTTTTGTGGTGGTCTATTGAAGACAACAGCATGCAGCTGTGAAATTTTGTTTCTTGGTTGGTGAAAAATGCAGCATAAACTGTTGTGATGTTGAACACAGCTAATAAGGACAGTGCTGAGTTAGTTAAAGTTTATTATGCCAACCTGGCTGATAGACACGTGGGTTAATTGAAGGGCAGAGAGATAAATGGCTCGGTGAGCCTCATCTTTGAAGTTCTCGAGTCTCTTGCTTTCTGATGGTTGGAGCAGGGTGCAGCTTTCCTAGCCAGTTCCCTGCTTCAGCTGGCAAGGCTCACTTCCTGCAAGACATCCCCGAGGAGAAGCCACATGAACCTACTTTGATGCAGCCCTGGGTGCTGGAGCTCCTGTGTGGAGAACTCTGCCAGCACTGAGATGCTTACACGTTCACTGATTCAACTTTCCTCCTGCAGTCAGTGTCATAGTGTGTGTTTTGTGAGATGGAGGAGGACTTTGTGGACTGGTGTTGGCCATATGGCTTAATGTTGGACTTGTGGGCTTGGGCAGCACTGGGTTGGGATGTTTTCTTGATGCGCACTTAACCTTTATATAAAAATCTCTCTGTTATACATGATTTTCTGTGATTTGTTCTCTAAAATACCCAAACTAACACAAGTGCTATGGGAAAAACTGAAGTGTATGAGTGGTTTTCTCATTTTAAAAAAGATGAAATGTTGATTGATAGACAAACCTCATTGTAGACATCCAATCAACTTCCCAAAAGAATGAAAATATCTACTCATAGTGCATTTGCAATTCTTTCCACCAGGGGAGACTATTAATGAAGATTTGTATTTATAGGTTCTTAAAAGATTGTGTAACAGTGTGCAACATAAAAAGGCCTGGTTTGTGGCAGACAGCTGACTGGCTTTGCCACCATGACAATGCACTTGCTTATGTAGCCGTCTCAGTAAGCCAATTTCCCACCCTCCTCCCAAAACAGCATGCCTCATTTGCCCCACACATCTTACTCAATTGACCTCATTCTGTACAACTTTTTTATATGCAGGGGGACATTAAAGGACAGTGATTTGATGAAATAGAGGAGGTTAAAACAAAATGAGGAAGGTGCTGTCAGCCATCCAAACAGACCACCTTGAAAAATGTTTCCAAGAATGGAATAGCAGATTTGACAAATGTATTAATGGGAGTACTTTGAAGGTGATAAGGTTGTTTTGTAAAAAATAAATTAATAAATACATAGCTTTGGGGGGGAAATCCCCCCCAAAATAAATTAATAAATACATAGCTTTGGGGGGGGCACTTCCTCGTATGTGTGTCAGAGTTTATTTGCGATCCATAATGTGTTCAATGCTTGATTTTTAATCCATCACCCAGTCTTTCTTCTGGGATGTCTCTAAATGGACTTGAATTCCAGTCTTTGTATTAGCAGTGGAGCAGATTAACTATTAGCACAAGTAGAGAAGTAAAATAGATAGGAACCTCATCTTACAGATGAAAACAATGAGGCCTAGAGATGTCAGGTGATTTGTCCAGGAGTACACAATTTGTTAATAACAACTACGATTAGAGGAGTTCTCTATTTCCAATGGGGTTTATACAAAGGAATGTCACTGCTTTTTAAAAATGTATATGGGAGTATATCCATCGGTAAAATGCCATGTAACATGGAATTATAATGAGGCATTTAATTAGGGTGAAGGGAAGAGAAGAAGGAGCCCCCGAGAAGCTCTTGAAGCTCTGCCAAAGTGCTCACCTGCTAACTGAGTGGTTGGCCATCGAAACCCACTGTCTGCTTCCGGGGTAAGTTGTGGCATCTACTTTCATAAAGATTGCAGCTCTGGAAATGCTCTGATCTCATTCTACTCTGATCAACAGGGTCACTGTGAGTCAGAATTAGCTCAATGGGCGTAGGTTTGGTGGAATAGGAGTATCTTTGGCAGAACCAGAGCCCAGGAAGCTGTCCCCTAACTTCAGTCTTGCTAGGAAGGGTTTCCATAGCAATGAAAACAACTGGAGAATGACTAGTTCATGTACATGGCACAAGATAACATTCCAGGAATATGGATAAGGAACGATTGCATTTTTCCCACTGGAATATCCAGGGTCTGATCTGTTTTAGATTAACAATATTACTGAAGTTAACTCCAAAGGAAGGAGGTAATGGAAACCAGATGGTCTAGTCCTGCAACGTTCTAAACCCTAAATAGGGTTTTCTTCTATTATAAGAATTAAGAAGCCGTCTGTATAACATCTATATACATAATTGTGAATCAATGCGTCTAAACTCTTTTTGCTTGTGGAAACATAAAACAACCAGAGACCCTTAGAAATGCTACCTTAAGAGCAAGCCCCTTTTTCATTTTACCCTGTTTTGGCCTCTCTAGCTGAACCATGCACTGCACTGATGATATCAGCTGCTTACTTTTCATCTCAACAGGCCGTCATTCTCCATTGTGTCTTACAGAGAATTGTTTTTCTATTATAATAGCAATGAGTATTTTAAAGCAGAGGCTAATTCAAACATCTTTTTAAGGAAAAGTTCTACTGTTTGATTAATTTCTGTATTTAGAATCCCAAGTAAACAATATTTCCCCAAAGTTTCAGAAACACTCTAAAAATAGGACCAGAATGACCAATAAACATTTAGCTCCCTATTTTAAAGAAAGTTTAGTGTTGAAGAATGCCTTTGGTTCATTCAAGAAGTAATTACTAAGCATGTCTAGATGATTAATTCCAGTACCCACCCACAGTCATCAAGTCAATTATAATCCATAGAGATTCTAGAGAACAGAGTAGAACTGCCCCTTATCATTTCTGCGACCTTCTCCCAAAAGCGGCTGGTGGGTTTTAATGGTTGATCTTGTTGTTAATAGTCCAAAGTTTAGCCCACTGTGCCAACAGGGGTAAATTCAAGTTCACTTCTACTTTCTTAAAGCTTGCCATGTAGTGGAACAGACCGACAAGCAACAGACTAGAAAGCACCGTTCTGTAGGTCATTTGTGCAGAGGGATAGAAGTGAAAAGAGAGGCAAAGCCAAGGAGACAATCTTGAGAAATCCTAATCCAATGTTTAAGAAAGACTGATCAGTTTCCAAGTCACGGCTCAAGATCAACCTGAGAGCTGAAAGTTGACACGTGTGCTCTGAAAGAAAACACTGTTTCTTGTAGCAATAGAGATTGTATTTCCAAAACTCTGACTACAGTCCTATCCTAAGAATGGCTGAATTATGATGCCAACTGAGGTCCCAACCTGGTGGCTTCGTGGTTCCTCATTGTGCTGCTAACTGCAAGGTCAACAGTTAGAAACCATTATCACTCCTAGGGAGAGAGATGGAGGCTTCTAATCTTCTAAAGAGTTGCAGTCCTGGAAACACAAAGGGGAAGTTCTACCCTGTCATCCAGGAGCTATGAGTCAGTCTTGGCTTTATGGCAGTGAGTACTTGTTTGTTTGTTTATGTTTGGTCAGTAGGAGTGCTTTGATGGAAGTTAGGGACCCAATATCCTCATCTGGCTCCTTGTCTGCTCATATGACCTATTCCAAATTTCAAGATTTCATTTCTCCACAATAAATGTCCTTAACTTGATTTCAGACACTGTCCTCGATTGGTGATTCAACTGGTATTATAATTCATCCACTCTTATAATTGACTCTGGGTTTGGCTTTTAACAAGATCAGCTCTGTTCCTACCAAAAAATAATGGTTTCTTTCATAACGTGAGTGGCAACTTTCAGGCATTTTATTGAACTGTGACTCTGAAGCCCCAAACTCATCTTATTTCCAACATCAAGGGAAGTCGAACCAAGCAACTACCCAAAATTGTAGGAAAGTATCCAACATGCAATCACCCAGAGCATTTTTTAACCCGAAATAGCTCATATATTTATGGGTGATGATAATATGATTATTTCTATTGCCACCTTGAATTACAGGTGGCAGCACCCTTATTTATCTAAAGACAGGCTCTGCAGTACCTCTGAGAATTGAGAATCAATTTAGAAAGTTCATCCACACAAAAGCAAAACCAGTTAAGGTTACATTTGATATATAAAGGGACTTTTAAAAGTTAGTGGAGTTAAAAATAATGATTTTTTCCCATGAACTTTGGAAGCCTTATGTGTGTATATGTATGTGTGCATTTAAAAGGAAGATTAATAACTCATGTGGTATAAGAAACTGACATGTCAAAATTTTTTTTTCCTGATTCATGTAGCTGCCACGTAAAAAACCAAGCATGACTTGCATCAAGTCAATGCTGGCACATAGTGACCCCACTGTGTGTTTCTGAGACTGTAACTGCTTACCGGAGTTGAAAACCCAGCCTTTCTGCTCCACTCTGCAGAGCTGATGGTGATTTCAAACTGCTGACCATGTGGATGGCAGCCCAACACACAGCTGCAGGGGCTGACAAATAAAGATCAGCAAGTCAGATGCCAAGATACTAATTGATAAGCTACAAAAGTTTACAGATGCCACGAACTGGAGTGCAGATGATGGGAAGGGGGATGTGGGACCCAGAACAAGTGAGGAGCTTTGGATGGAATGTGTACATGTATGGTAGACAGATATGGTTGTTGCCGTCAGATGCTGCCAAGTTAACTCTGACTCAGAGTGACCCTGTGTACAACAGAATGAAACACTGCCTGGGCCGGTGCCAGCCCCATCATTGTGGAGTTTGAACCCATGTTTGCAGCCACTGTGTCAATCCCCCGATGGGAGGTGAGGGTCTTCCTCATTTTTCGCTTAGCTTCTGCTTCGCCAAGCCACGGTGTCCTTGTCTGGGGATTAGTCTGTCCTCATAACATGTCTAAAATAATGTGAGATGAAATCTTTCCTCTCTTCTAAGGAGCATTCTGACTGTACCTCTTCCAAAATATATTTGTTTATTCTTCTGGAAGTCCATGATATTTTCAATGTTATTCATCAACACTGTAATTCAAATACAACATTACTCTTCAGTGTTCCTTGTTCATTGTCCAGCTTTTACATAATATGTGTCTATTGAAAATGCCATGCCTTGAGTAAAGCATACTTTAGTCCTCAAAATAAAATCTTTTCTATTTAGCCTTTTCATTAGGAATTGTGCAGGACTGGTAGTGTTTCATATTTTCATAGTGTCACTATGAGTTGGAACTGACTGGAGGACACCTAACAACACACACACACACACACACACACACACACACACACACACACACGGGAACTTCAAAAGATTCATAAATGATTTATTTATCTTTTCATTTGGTTACCCCCACAATGTGTGAAACCCTCTCGTGTACATATATTTATATACTGAATATAGCCCACATCCATAAGGAAACTCCCTGACCATTGACTGGCTGATTATATCAGAGCAGACCATGAGACAAGAGTCAAATTCCATCATTGGATAACTACCAAACCACCAAGAAGTATGTCCTGGCCAAATTGACACACAACCTTAGCCAGCACAAGCAATTAATACTTCTTTTGTTTTCATGAGGTAGCAATTTTGATGAGTTTGATTTTGGCTACTCCACCTTTCAGAACATCTTTGGAACCATTCTCTCTAGTCCCCACCATTCTGTGGTCTCACCACTTATTTATCATTCTACCAAGTCCATGTTAACTAGTTTTCGTTCACTGCTCATTTGCTATTGACCTTTCAGCTTGTAAGTAAACATAAGGGATTAGAACAAGGCATCGGACACACTAGATATTCTACTAAATGTAAATTACATATGGGCAGGGACTTGGACCTTTTTGAGCATCTTGGGTCACCATGCCAACATGCTGCTTGGCATATGGTAGTCATCTGACATCTATCTTTGGAAGAAATGTTCTGATATTTGATACCCTGTTGATTTTCTCTCCCTAAATAGAATAAAATGGCTGAGCACACAGCATCTGACATGAAACAGATGAGGTTGGTGATAATTTAGTAGTGAGTACTCAAAAGGACAAGAGTGTATGTCATATGGGGCCACACAAGAGTGGCACCCAGGAGCAGAGCAAACCAGCAGGGGCTATGAACAGCAGACTTTGTAGTAGCCAAAAGGGGGGTTGACTTCTGTGTCCCACTGTGAGTAGCTCAATAGTTTTGTGGGCTGGCAGGGAGTTGATGTGTAGGGCAAAACTAATGTAGCTGATTAAGTGGAACTAGCCAGGTAGAAGGCCTTTCCGCTGGGTGTGGCCAAATCTAGTGATCACAAGGGAATTCAAGGCTTAAGCACAAAGGTGTCCAGATGGCCCTTAAGTTGTTATACCTTCAATACAAGGATTGAAGAATCATGAGTCTGGGGAAGTGTTACTCTATAGCCCCTAAAACTTCAGGCTTAGAATCATGCCTCAGGCCCTTGCTAGCTGTGTAACCTAAGACAATTTACATAAATTTTCAAATGTCACCCCCTTCACACACAAAAAAGGGAAAATACTGCCAAGGGTGTATTATGAGGATTAAATGAGAATGCATGTGAATTATCTACACATACCATGCACATGTAAAACACTCATTTGCTATATGCTGAATGAGAAAATGATTTGGGTCCAAATGGCTTGAGCGAGGAGAAAAGACTTTCTGGAACAGATTTCACTGATTTTTCAGACAATGAACGTCCCCTTTCTTTCTGCTGTTTTGGCTTTGATAATATGGGTTTGCTGTATGAATGAGGACATAGATTGCTCAAAAGAAAAGAGCCTGGGTCAGGAGTCAAGAGGGGGAAAGACAATAACCTTGATCCCTGATTGGGGCATTTCACAGACATAATTTCTTAGAATAATATTGGAGGGTGACAGGGTTTCCATGTTTGAAGTCCCCTTCGTGGCACCTTCTTTCTTGCTGTACCTCTATTTTTCTACTTTGTGAAATGAAAAGTTGAGCTGAAATGGACCCTGAGGTCCTTTCTCCTTTGATCAAAAGGGAGATTAAAAAATATACCCAAATTAAAATAAATAATAGTAAAGACTCTCCTGTATCTCAGAGAATATTTTTTTGTTTTATATTATATAGCAGATCTAGACATATAACATGGAATAATAAGGAAATTAAGAATTAAGCACATAAGTAAATGTTGAAAGCAGATGAATTACTTTAAGTGGTAAAGTATCCTCTTATCTAAAGAAAAGATGCTTCATTTATATGAGATAAGTTCTCTTTTTCTTGAGCTCAGCAAAGGCCAACAGAAGAAAGAAGGTGGAGAGTATAGCTGTGATACTAATGATACTATACCAGCAGTCCTCTGTTGTGAGCAAGATCCCTTCCTGAGAGTATGTGTCTTTAAAAAATTGTAGGTAAGTAAAAAAATGTACACATGGTACTTATGTAGGTTTACCTGTGGAACCCTAGTAGTTCTGTGGTTGGGCCCTGATCTGTTTACCACAAGGTCAGATGTCTAAATCCACCAGGCACTCTGGGAGAGAAAGATGAGGCTGATGATGTCCATGAAGATCTGCAGCCTTGGGAACTCTACCCAAGGTGGCTGTGAGTCAAAATCTAAAGCAGAGGGAAAGATGTATTTATTTATTTGTTTTGGTGTAGTGCAAGAAAAGATGTGAAGCCCTTTCCAATGATTTAAAAGCTGCACATGGACTATGTGAAATTGCCTGGGATGAAGTGAAATCGACTAACCCTTTGTTTCAAGAAGGGGTTAATGTAATTCTTTCAACGCGATGGCAAATTTACATAAATCAAAGGACAAATAAGAGTTGTCTGTCAGTCAGACATTGTAACCCAGAGGCTGCACTCTTAGTTTCGATGGTTTCAGGGGGTGAGCACTTCATTTGAAACTTAGAGACAATGAAATGGAATACCCCGCTTTGCTCCTAGCTCAGGCTGTGCCCTTACATACAAGAAGTAAATTGAATCAGACTTTGTTGGAAAGACTAGTAGTAGTGTCTTGAATTGTAGCAGGCAAATTTTTTCAAATGCAACCTCTGAAGAGTCCCAACCCCTGTTCATTGGAGTAAGCATTGCTCTATGTTTTCCTGGGAATGGGTTTTGTGGATGTAATTAAAGACACAAGTCAATGGATCTTAAAATGCAGAGTTTATGCAAGTGTTTCTGATCTAATCACATGAGAAGGACCCTGACCGTCAAGGAGACCTCCTTCCTGCAACTGCAAGGGCTGGTTTCTGTTGGGCCAACATGCTGGTTGAACTTGAGACTATTTTCCACCTAGAGTCTCCAGACAGCTCAACCAGCCTACACCTTGATTTTGACTTTGTGATGTATTGAGCAGAATCCAGGATGCTCTGCTGGGCTCCTGGATCTACAGAACTGTGACATGATAAATGAGGGCTGCTTTAATCAGTAAGTTTGTGGTAATTTGTCACTCAGCCATAGTAAACGAATATACACAGACAGGCTTTGGAATCAGATGAATCTGAGTTTATATCCAGCATCTGCCACTTGTTATCTGCATGATTTGGGGACAGTTTCATAAGCTCCTTTCCTTATCAGTAAAAATGAGATAATAGCAAGATCACCCACTGATAAGGCTGTTGTGAAGACTGACAGATAACACATTGTGGAACTTTTAACCCCACACAGCATAATTGCCGAGTGGATATTAAACCTACAGTCCAGTCGGTTCCAACTCATAGTGACCCCATCGGGCAGAGTAGCACTGCTCCATAGGGTCACCCAGGACTAAATCTCTATAGAAGCAGAGAGTGTCAGACTTTCTCCCTTGGAGCAGCCGGTACGTTTGAACTACCTGTGTTAGAGTTACAAGCCCACTGCTTAACCCACTATGTCACAGGGCTCCTTCAATAGATATTTCTCCTAATCAACATGATGAATTTCAATTTTTAAATGTATTCAGTAAAAATAGATTTTTTTAAAATGTAAAAGGCAAATTATTCAGGTCGGGAGAACACAAATGGCTCGTGTGTTGCCATCAAGACAAACTTTATTGATTAAAATACTTTCTCATTGTAGGTTGTTATATTTTTATCTGTCAGAGAGACCCCAATGTGCTGCATAGACAATGTATTTGTGGGAAGAAAGCCTATGCTTCAAGAAGTGAAGAAAACTTAGGGTTCTCTTCCCAGTCCTGTAACTTGCCTTGGGAAAATCATTTCATTTTGGGGCCTCTCACTTTATCATCTGTACAATAAATTGCAAGCTATGGCCCCATGAGCCTTCTCAGGCTCCTGCTTTTAAAATTGGCAAGTGGAAGATGTGAAACATGCTCCCCTCATTAGAGAAGCAACTGTGTTGTTTGCTTCTGGCAGCTGGTATATGGGGAGGAGCCAGGGCAAAGAGAGGTGCAGTCTCCAGCATTCTGGCTGGTGGTACTTTGTTGCCTTCCCATTTTTCCAAGCTCATTAAAGTTTTGAGAGCCTAAGAAAGCCTCAGTGAAAGGCAGAATACTTCTATCAAAGAAGACTGTTCTCTCCAGACTAGCCAAGCAATCATTAAGTCAGCTCCTCATTAAATGACCCACAATAAGAATCACCTCTAGAACTAGAAGAGAATTAAGGCAAGATTATTATTAATATCCACATTTAGTTACTTGATGTATTCCTACAAACTCTAGGAAATTTATCCTTGTATTTCCAGCCCTTAACAACCCTCACCAGGTATGATTTCAGCTAAAGCGCAATGATGAAAAATACCAATTACAGCATGGGGGGAAAGCTTTATTGATAAAAGCATTGGCATTTGGGGGTACTTATGCTGGTTTCCAATTCTGAATGATTGCTGGTGTTCATGTTTATTCATTAAAGCTCTTTAGAGACCTGTTTTAAAGGGCATTTGCTCTCTGTGATGGAGAAGCCTGTCTGGTCTATTCTCTAGAACAAGCAGTGGAATGCAAAAAGAGGCAAAGATGAGGTCATCAGTGACCCCAGCTTCTGTGACCTGCCTGAGAGCTGATTGATGAAGCACTCTCAAAGTGCTAGGCACCGGCCTCCTTCCAACCCCACCCAAAACAACTGTAACTGTGCAACCTGCTACACGTGAGTTGTCCTCTCTGGGCCTTTCGGTCCTCCTCTGTAAAGAAAGTATGCTATTTCCCGTTCCAGGAAGTGGTTGTAAGGCTTCGATCGTTAGCAATATGTCTGGGATATAAATATCAGTCCTCCTTATGGCCTTCACTTTGGTTTCTTTCCCTAAGTATCAGAGGAAAGATGTTGGAACGTCATTAAAGTCAGAAAATTAGTAAATTCTTCCATTAATTATTCATTGTACAATTTGATTCACATTATCAGAGTGTAAGGATATCACCTAAGTCATTTTACTAAATCTAAATGAACACACTTGTCAGGGCTGGAAAGAAATCTGGTATTAGTAGAGGTTGCAGTGGGATCAGGTGGAGTGGGGACAGTTGGGTGAGTGGCATGGCGTCATATAACAGTCCTGCTGGGCTAACTTTGTCTGGAAGACATGGGGAATGGCCTCTGCTCTTTACTTTATTCTGGGCCCAGACATGTACCTTGTCCAGATGAACCATTCCAAGTGGTACAACTCGTATACTTGCAGCCACTACTACCTCAGTGCTCAGCTTCACTCTTCATACCTTTCATATGACTACCAATACCGAACAAAGCAGGATCAGGACTGGGACATCCATGTTTTATCCCTATCCTGCCCCTCCTCATGGAAGTTTGATTACAAACCTCTGTCTCTGATGAAGCCCTTTGCCTTTCTATCTCCTTTGCTCTTTAATATCTCAGAGAATCCACCTTGTCTTCATTAAACCTGCTATATTCCCCTTTCCAAACCTGGAGACTCCCCGACCCCCCCACCCCCCCATGGATCAGCTTAGCTCTGTATTTCAGTAAACCAAAGCCAGGCATCAAAATCAAAATGACTCACTCATAAATTCAAGATAAAAGAAGGTGCAAAATAATGTCATGTGGCCCTCACTATTTATATATGCTTTTTCATTTTGAATACATACTACAGCATGATGCAGATCGTCCCAGTAACTCAGATTTGATATGAAGAATGTGAAGTGTAGTGAGGAGGGCCCAGATAACCTGATGTGCACACGCACTTATATAAATGACTACTCAGACCCAGATGAGTCATGACACTTGGTAATGGAGGTCCAGATGGTATGACTTCCATTGTTTCAAGAAAAGTAGAAATCATCTTTCTGATTTTATTATAGTTTTAAATGAAATCTCCTGACTTATAAGATCATGCAGGTCAAACAAGTCACTTCTGAAGCTGGTCAGTTTTGGGTTTCAACTAGACTTTCTAAAACAAGTTACTTCTCCCCTGAATCAACAGACATAACTAAATCCAATACACAAATAATTCATTATTGGGACTATGAAGGTGACGAGTCGATCAGCAAACACTATTCTCTCTTTTTTTTTTTTTTTGAGCAGAGAAGCGACAATATTTTCCTCAACTGGGAAATTTTTCCTGTATTCACCATTGCATCTAACACAGTCAATGTTCAAGATACAGAAGGATTTAAAATGTTACTACAAAAGCTGAAGGAAATCCCTCTTTCACAGTAACATAAAAGCTCAGCCAATTACCAGTGGACATCAAAGGTGCTTGGTGGTTTGCCAGAGATGAAGGACATCAAGAAAACTGATTTATCAACAGGACCCTTCATACGGCAATGGTTTAAGCATAGGGATGCCAATAAAAAAAAACAACTATTTTTCACACTAGCTGCTCATGGAATAAATATGAGGTGATAACCTTCCATAAAGATTTAGTTTTGCCCAGCCCTAAAAAAGATCCTTGCCGACCCAGTATGGGCAGAAGAACAACACTCACCAAGCATAAATAAGCGATTGCCACATAGAACAACCTCACCCAGAGGGCGACAAAGAGAAAACAGACCCCAAGATAGCATTGGCTCAAGGATGGAAAGAAGCCAAGAATGACACATGCACACAAATGCACAACACACTAATGAGAAAGGAAAGTAGGAAAACACCCAACACAAAAGGTATAAAGGTAGCCCAATTCAAAAAATCAGAAAGCAATAAGTGTTGGA
>NW_022111372.1:91120245-91128754 GCF_000313985.2 Echinops telfairi
GCGCTTTACACAATTGATGTGTGTATGGAGTGGGATAACAGTTGTATGAGCCCCTAATAAAATGTTAAAAAAAAAAAAAAAGATTTAGTTTTGGAAACCCTGTGGAAGGGGGTTTGTACTAGAGGATTGTGTGATAGTTATATTTTGGGGTGTCAATATAGCACCCATAGGAACATGTGAGTGGAGTTTAGTTCAATTAGGTGGCAGCTTGATTGGTGAAGAGCTTGGTGACCTCTTTTGGAGGCATAACCAAGATAAAAGACTCCTTTTTGGACTAGAGTGCTTGGTCCTGGACTAGAGTGCTACCTGAGTTAGCTTCCCTGCCTCTACACACATACTGTGCTACCTGTGGGCCAAGCCAACTGGTGGACTGTGGTGGACCGGATTGCTGGGCTGGGCTGTTCCATGCAGAGGTGCTGCACCACCTTGCTGTGTCTGCTGCCTGCAGGCTGACTCTGCCCATCTTACCACCTCTCCAGATGCTGAACCTCCTGCCACTTAGCATTGACATACCTTCACTAGGCAGAGCTACTGGTCTCTGCTATGCCTTGACATCGCAACCTCCTACCTACTGTCTGTTTCTTAGACCTTGGACCAGTAGCCAGTGAGAGTTGGAAGGACCTTCAGTATATTAACTGTCCCACAAAAGTGAGTTGGACTGAGCTCTCTGTACTGCTGTGGAGACTAACGCTGTTGTATTTATTTTTGCTATATAAACCTATTCATATATATATGTAATCTTAAGTGTTCTGGGTTTTGTCTCTCTAGAAAACCCTGCCTAACATGGATTGCTATAAGTTCAAATTGATTCAATGGGAATTAATTTGAGTTCATTTATCCACATTGACCAAAAAATTCAGTCTTATATTTCATAATGAATTACAAGCTATAAATTTGCTTGTATACTTTAGTCTCTTCTTGATTCTATGAGCTTGCTATTGAAATGTGTGGTGGAATATTATTTTGCAAATTTTAATAATAGGACTTTGAACATTCCTGTGCTATTGTTACAAATGAATGAAACAAGAACATTTGAAATATACAGGTATTGGTATTGTTGGGTTACGGAATGATTAGTTGTTAGGTGCCATTGAATTGGTTCCAACTTATAGTGACCCTACACATAACAGAAAGAAACACAATTTTTTTCCTATACCATTTTCATGATTGTTCCCATGTTGAGACCATTGTTGTATCCAATGTGTCAATCCATCTTGTTTAGTGCCTTCCTCTTTGTGGTGCCCCTCTGCTTTATACAGTATGATGTATTCTCCAAGTATCAGTCTCACCTGACAATGTGTCCAAAGTACATAAGACGAAGTCTTACCATCCTTGCCTCTAAGGAGTACTTTGGCCATATGCCACACTTCTTCCAAGGCAGGTGTGTTTGACCTTCTGGTAGGCCACAGTACTTTCAATATTCTTCTCCAGTATCACAATTAAAATGCATTAGTTCCTCTTCAGTCTTCCATATTCAATGTCCAACTCTTCTGTGTACACGAGGAAATGGAAAATACCTTGGCTTAATCCTCAAAGCAACATCTTGCTCTTCAATACCCTAAAGAGGTCTTGTGCAGCAGATTTACCCAATGCAATGTTTCTTTTTATCTCTTGACTGCTGTTTCCATGAGCATTGACTGTGGATAATACATAGTGAAGGCTGAAACCTTTATCTTCATCAGCAAGTGTTTCAAGCCCACTTCACTTTCTGCAAGCAACATTGTGTCATCTGCCTATCATAGGTTGTTAAGAAAGCTTTCTCCAATCTTAATACCACATTCTTCTTCACATAATTCAGCTTCTATGATGATGTGCTCAGACAAAAAATTGAACAAGTATGGAGAAAGGATGCAACCTAGAAGCACGTCTTTTCTGCTTTTAAACCATGTAGCATCCCCTTGTTCTGTTTGCACAACTGCTGCTTGATCCGTATAAATTCCTCATGAGCACAATGGAGTGTTCTTGAACTCCCATTATTCTCAAGCCTATACATAGTTTCTCTGAGTCATGCAATCAAATGCCTTAGTGTCGTCAATAAAACATAAGTAAATATCTTTCTAGTACTTTCTGCTTTCAGCCAAGATCTGACATCAGCAAAGATATCCCCTTTTCCAGGTCTTTTGATTCCAGTCTGAACCCCTGTCAGTGTCCTACTACAATCATTGCGAGATGCTCTTCAGCAAATTTTACTTGCATATGATATTAATGATATTGTTCTGCATTTTGAGCATTCTTTTAAGTCACCTTTCCTGAAAAATGTGTTTATATATGGATCTCTTCCAATCAGTTGACTAGGAGGTGTCTTCTAAATTTCTTGGCCTAGACCAGTGAGTGCTTCTAGTGCTTCATTAGCTTATTTAAAACATTTCAATTAATAATCCACTAATTACTAGAGCCTTGTTTTGGGCTAATACTTCCAGTGCAGTTTGAACTTCTTCCTCCAGTACTCCTGGTTCTGGCTCCTATGCTACCTCCTGAAATGGATGAATGTCAACTTGTTCCCTATAGTACTATGTCTTGATGCATTCTTTCCATCTCCTTTTGATGCATCCTGCGTGGTTCAATATTTTGCCCTTGGAATCCTTCTATATTTCAACTCAAGCCTTGATTTTTCCCCCTTGAATTCTTTCAGTTTAAGATCTACTGAGTGTGTTATTCCCTTTGGGGCCTCAAAGTCTAGGTCTGCACATTTCATTGTCATATTTTACTTTATCTTCTGAAGGTGCCCTTTGAAATTTTCTTCTCAGCTCTTTTACTTCATCATTTCGTATATGTGCCTCAGCTGCTCGATGATGAAGGGTGTGTGTTAGAGTCTCTTTGAACATCCACTTCTGTCTTTTCTTTCTTAATGGCCTTCTGCTCCCTTCATGTTCATGATGTCTTCCCACAGCTCTGCGGCTATTATGTGGTTCAGGTCTTCTGTGATTATTGTTCAATGCATCAAATCTGTTCTTGAGATCTTCTCAAAATGCAGGTGGGATATACTCAAGGTGGTATTTTGGCTATTGTGCCTTTGGTTTAATTTTCTTAAGCTTTAACTTGAACTTACATGCAAGCAATTGATGGTCTGCTCCACAGTCGCCCTTGGCCCGGTTTTAGTTGCTGATGTTGATCTTTTCTATTGTCCCTTCCTGCAAATATGGTCAACATGATTTTGTGTTTTCCATCTGGAGAATTCCATGTGAGCCATTAGTATTTGCATTGTTGAAAAAAAAATGCATGTCCTATGAAAAAGTCATTCATCTTGCAAAATTCTCTAGCTTCATTGATATCACCTAGTCCTTAGTTTTCAACTACGATTTTCCCTCTTTGTTTCCAACTTTTGTATTCTAATCACCAATAATTATCAACACAACTTGATTGCTTGCTTGATCAATTTCAGACTGAAAACACTGGTAAAACACTTCGGTTTTTTTCTTCACTAGATTTAGTGTGTGTGCATAAATTTGAATAATAGTAGTATTGGTTGGAATTTTGTTGAAGGTGGATAAAAAATATATGTTGTATTTCCTTTAAGTCATATTACTAATAAGCAAAGTAAATGTGAGCTTACTTGTGCTGATTACTAATTTGTAGGGAACAATTTCTCATCATTTTTTTTACATAACATAAAAGATTCTATTTCTACATATGGCTGGCATTTGTCTCTTTCTAAACCCCATAGCAACCTTCCTAAAGAATCAAAGTTTCTTTCCAAATTCACAGCCACAATAAGAAAACAGAAGCCCTACTGGTGTCATTGTTAAGCATGGGACTGTGAACTACAGGATTGTTAAGCATGGGACTGTGAACTACAGGGTTGGATTTCTAAACACATCAGCTTTTCTTTGGGGCGAAGATGAGGAATTACACTCCCATAAAGACTTATAGATTCAAAAGCCCATATAGGGTTTCTATGAGTTATGCTTAATCCAGAAATTCAAGCTTGATTCAGAAGAAGACATGGAACAAAGGATAGCATTTTTGAAGTCAAATGAATATTGGCTGAAAGCTGATAATACCAGAAAGATGTTATTGTGTTTCTTAACTATGCAAAGACATTAATTTGCCAATTGACTATGAAAGACATTAATAAAGACAATAACAGACTATAGTTATCCTTGAGAAGAATAAGTGTTCTATCTCCCTTCAGTGTGTTCATTCAGAACTTGTATATGGGCCAAGAACATGTCCTACGAACAGAACAAGGGAATACTACTACATGGTTGACAAACTAAGAAAGGGGTGTATCTTTTCACCATACTTACTCAATCTGAATATTAAGCAAATTATCAAGGACGTTGGCTATATGAAGAAGGACATGCCACTGAGATTGGAGCAAAGCTGGCACAACCTTGCTTGCTGAGAGTGAGGAGGATGAGAAGCAGTTTCTCATGAGCATCAAGAACTGCAGCATTTAAGTATGGATTACTAGTCACTGTAAAGAGAACAAAATCCTCGCAACTGGACCAATAGATAACATCATGATAAATGGAGAAAAGACTGAATCTGTTATGGATTCCATTTTGCTTTGAGTGAAAGCGTGCTTGAGTGCACAGGACAATAACAACAATAAGCCAGAATTGGCTTGAGGGCATTGGGTGAGCTGTGAAGGAGTGTCTAATAGAACCAATATATGCAAGGGTTTACTTGTGCATACTTAATAATCTATATTGAACACATCACAAAGGAGTCACATTATGTGATTGAATAATGCACCCTTGGTGTTCTGGAACAAAGGTGTGGATATAGTGAGACAATTTAATGCCTATCTGAATTTGAGCTAAGGTGTCTTCAGGGGGAAAAGGTGGAATTGGAAATAAAATTTCACACTTTGGGTAAATCTGTCTGTCTGCCTGTCTGTCTCTAATCTCAGGAAAGTGGATCGTCTGAAGCTTGGTTGGCAGATGCTCTGTTCTCATAGTAAAAGAGGAGTGCCTGCGTGGGGCAAACAGCACATTCACTCACCTCTAACCAAAAGTTTAAGGTTTAAGAGAAGAGACCCGGTACCTACTTCTGAAAAATCAGTTGTTGAAAGCTCAGAGTTTCCACACAGGGTCACCAGATGTTGTGACTGCCAGGTGGGTCCCATCTCCCCAGGCTCCTTAGTTCCCTACTGCAGAGTAATCTGGCTCTTACCTGACTCCTTTTATCTAATTTTCCCTTCCCAAATTCTTAACATTACCTTCATTCATTTGACAATTGCACTGAATATGATGATACTCGCAAGCAAGAACCTTTCAGGTTAAAAGCACTTACCCTCTGTCCTGGATGGGCAATCCGAGAGCGAATATATGGACTTTCTGGGTGACAAAAATAGTTAAGTGCTTGGCTAGTAACCAGCTGTTTGACTCTACCCAGAGACACCTTGAAAGAAAGGCCTAGAGACCTGTTTCAGGTAAGGCAGCCATTGAAAACCCTTGGGGGCACAATTCTACTCTGACACAGGTGGGCTCTCACTGGTTCATGGCCTTTTTAATATGCAAAAGTGTAGTTAATGAACTTGGCAGGAAAGCGTCTGAAATAAATGAAAATGGAAGTCTGTTTTTCTCATGTAATTCACTTGGGTGCTCCCCATTCTATTGCCCATCCCACCACTAACCCCTCCCCCAGCTTATCTATAGGCTCCTCAAACTTCCTCCTAGTGGCACATTCTGTCTCTTCTATCATAGATGTTCAAAGTGGGAATCCCAGGATTATACAGAAATACCTGTTGGGGAGATGGTAGAACATATTAGGAAATTAACTTATATTTAGTTTTCATCTTTTATATCCTTTAAAGACAGCTGCATGGCAGAGAGGGTTATGTATCACAGATAGTATTCAAGGGATACTGAGGGATGGGGAAATGGGATTCAGCAAGAAGTGGGCTGATGACCTGACTACTTTGGAGCTCAGTTTTCACAACTTAATTTGGTGGATTTCAGACTATATTGCCTAAATTTATTAAATTCTTGTTATTAGTTGCCATTGAGTCACCACCAAACTCAGGATGACTATGATTCATATGACCTGTGTGTGTCAGAATAGAATTATGCACTCTGGGGCTTTCAGTGGCTGGTTGGAAATAGATCGCCAAGCCTTTTTATTTTGAAACACTATGTGTGGCCTTGACGCCCCAGCCTTTCAGTTAACAGCCTCTCCTTTGACCTTTAACCATTGAGGACCTCCTTAACTAAACTAGAAATACCAAACTCACTGCCATTGAGTTGGTACCACTCATCATGACCCTGTCCAACAATGTAGAATTGTTCTCTATGAGTTTCCAAGACTGTAAATCTGTAAGAGAGTAGAAAGCCTCATCTTTCTCTAGAGGAGTGGCTAGTGATTTCAAACTGCGAACCTTAACAGTTGCAGTTCAATGTGTAGTGAATTAATCATCTTGATACCCTCTTCACTAACCTAACTTTTACAAAAGGAATTACTACCTTAAACTGTCCCCTGTTATTAAAAAAAATCTCTGGGTTAAAGATAAGAAAAATCCATATGTAAACAAGAAATCTATATCTCTGAATTATAATATTGGGAATGAATTATTTTAAAGTTATATTCAGTGATGATGGAATCATATTGTTAATCCAATATATATGGTGCTTCAAAAGTTCATGGAAAATAGGAAGTTAAAGATAATAGAATTGTTTCTTAAATGTTTTGACAGACATTAATAATGAATTTTTCCCAAAGTGGATTGCTTCATTGGTTTTTGGTGCTCTGATAATTGTTGCTTTATTCAAGTACCATACCAATGGTTAGAGGAGATGATGAAATTATTGTTATAAAAACTAAATCCAAATTTGAATGCTGTCTTAAATAATCATGAAGAATTATAAACTTGACTAAAGTATTAAATCAAGCGAAGATATAACTGTTTAGAAAGCCTTCGGTTTCTTCAAAATATTCAAGAGGAGGAAGAAAATGGTAACTGACAAAGCAAAACATCTATTAAAATAATATTATTCTAGTTCAAAACTTTTCAAACAGAAAATGAATTGACACTACTGAAAATTATATGCAGTAAAAACAACAGCAAAAACCAGCTGCCATTCGAGCTAACTCTGACAGATGGAAAATACAGGTGTGCCAAAATAGAACCGGGTCCCGTAAGATCCTCCATGACTGGTTTTCAGGAAGCCAGCCACCAGGTCTGTCTTCGAGGTGCTTGTGGTTGGATCCAGACTGATAAGCGTTCAATCAGCCGTCAGTTACAGTAAGCAATGGCACTATCCCGTGGACTCTCCTGAAGCTGATACCAGTAACCTAGTCTTTGGAATCTTTATTGCTATAAGATGAAATTAGACTAAGATGAACCAGACGCCTTTAAAAGTATACAAAGTATACTTTACCATCATTAAAAATATTATTTAAATGATTTTAATATTAGCTCGAAATAACAAAACAATATAGGAATTACATGTACAGGTAAAATGAAAGAGAATGTTTGAAGTTGACTAATAATTCTCTCTGGAGCATTTTTGAACTAGAGTTATAGAAGTTTTCCAGAAGCTGACATATATCTGTGTTAATGATTATGCCATTGACCTATTTTAGGACTGCATTTAAAAAAATGAAATGTTTCCCATTTTCAATGTGTCTGCCACTGTAAAGTTTATTATTTGTATTTCATATTTGAATTTTTTATAATACCTTATTTTACTTATATATATGTATATGAATAGTGCTTTTAATTTACTTTTATAAATTTGTTTTAATCTGTTCATTTTAATGCATTTATATCTTTCTACTTTTTACATATACAAACTATATAGCTTTGTGTACTATCTCATGAATTTAGAACATATAATTTAAAATATCTAAATTAATATCAGTATTTTTATAATATACAACAGAATCACCAAGGTGCTTTATTGTAATATTTTTCTACTTTGAGAGATTGGTTAATGCAACATGAAACTATAACACTTAGTTTAAGTTTTAATTTTACCCAATGCTTGACTGCTTCTATTTTTTAATGTCTTATAATGAAAATAATATGCTAATGCAGTATATTGCTCATATAATTTATAAATAACTGTGCACAATATTGGACTGGGTACTCAGTAAGCTTTAATTAGTAAGGATAAGAATAAAAAATGTGGACACTAACTTTGAGATAGAATATGGATTTTTTTTTTTCAGAGCATCAGAAAATAAGCACTATTATAGCTACCTGAAGAGCCCAAAACTATCTTTGGGAGACTTCCGGGATTCCTAAACTTATCCCGAATTCATTCAAGCCATGTTTGCCTCTGCCTGTAGTTATCCTCCTAATACCAGCAGAATAGCCACTGCCTCCATGTTCTCTGGTGTGTTATGTCTATTAAGGTCACTACTACTGGAAGAACAAAAGAAAATACCCCTTGGTGTTTGTTCAGAAACTATTTTAACTGCATATCTCTGAATAGCCTTCCTTGAATATCTGGCCTATGAGATCTGTGGTAGTTACATAATCTGGTGTCAATTTGGGGCCCTTCATTAAGAGTGACAAAGCCCACATGGAAGAAGCACACCAGCCTGTGCGATCACGAGGTGT
>NW_022111372.1:91129008-91134970 GCF_000313985.2 Echinops telfairi
TTCTACCTTGCAAGTCTGGCTAGACCAGAGGATGTACACTGGTACAAATAGGAACTGGAACAGCAGGGAATTCAGGGCAGATGATCCCTTCAGGACCAGTGGTGTGTGAGTGGCGATACTGGGAGGGTAGAGGGAGGATGGGTTGGAAAGAGGGAACCAATTACAAGGATCTATATGTGACCTCCTCCCTGGGGGACAGACAACACAAAAGTGGGTGAAGGGAGATGTCGGGCAGGGCAAGATATGACAAAATAATAATTTATAAATTATCAAGGGCTCATGAAGGAGTGGGGAGAGGGGAGGGAGGGGTAAAAATGAGGACCTGATGCCAGGGGCTTATGTGGAAAGCAAATGTTTTGAGAATGATGAGGGCAATGAATGTACAAATGTGCTTTACACAATTGATGTATATATGGGTTGTGGTAAGAGTTGTATGAGCCCCTAATAAAACTATTTAAAAAAAAAGAGTGAAGGGGTGGAATCTAGTCTGTCAATCAGGTGATAGCCAATGAGGCCTCTGTGTGGGCATGGCCTTCTCCTGAGAATTCTGGGAAATCCTGAATTTCCTCCTTGGAGGCAGGAGACACCTCTCTCTCTGCTGACTTTCTGCAAGACATCCCTGAGGAGAAGTCACATGGACCTACCTTGATGCAGCCCTAGAAACTGGATGAGCCACATGGAGACCCCTGCCAGCACTGACATGCTTACAACCCTAGTGGATTCAGAAGACTCTGAATCCACTGGCCTGTGATCTTCATGCATTTGGTGTCATTGCATGTGTTTCATGAATCGGAAGAGAACTTTACAGATTGTTATCAGACATTTGGGCTAATATCGGACTTATGGACTTGGTCTGGACTGGACTGGGATGTTTTCTCAATATTCAACTGCTCTTGTATATAAACCTCTTTCTTATACACATATGCATGTTTATGAATTTGTTTCACTGGCCAACCCAAACTAACACAAGATCATTTGGCTGAAGCCTTCCTCTGTCACGTGGTACATGTAATAAAACTACAGGCGAGCAGGTAGAGCCACTTCACTCATGGCCCTATACTGCCTTAAACAAAGGGACAGAGAGAGTCTATATTCTTAAAGAATAGATTATTAAATTATGTTCTGCTTTGGGAAAGTGCCATTTGCAGATGGATTGGGGCTGATTGCAGGCATCGGGTACAAATGATTTAAAACTTCTGGTGTTAAGACTTTTAGCACGCTTACAGTAATGTTTTGTAACTTTAAAGGGACACCAGGTCACTCCAGGGGAGGAGAGATTGCAGCTACATTGGAAGACCTGAATTTGGTCCTAATGTCATAAAGTAGGCGTGGGCAGTTGGGGAGCAACAGAATGGTGGTCTTGATCAGTCAAATTCTAGAGATCCTGTTGATTTAGAACCATTTTCTCCATCCTTCTGTGCAGATTTTCTTCAAATAAGTCTCATACTAGGCTGCATGTAACTGTGGATAGTGACTGCTTAAATGTTGACAGAGAACTTGGCATAACGCCCTCCAGAGCCCATGGAACTGTGAGAAAGGCTGCTTTCATCCTCAGCATGGATCAAATCTAGACATGTGAAGGAACATGCCTTCCAAGAATGCTTTTCTAAAACACTGCTGGGGAGAAATGCCCTTCACGGGAAACCTGACGTGTGACTGGAATATATTAGGGAATGTACTCCACTCCATAATCGAAAGCAGTTGTCCTTTGACTGAAGTAGAAGATGAAGGGAAAAGTTGCTTTGTTTTCCTACAGGAATTCTTTGAAGTTACAATCACCTATGTGGGAAGATAAATTCTCAAAAAACACCACATTTTAATTATTATTAAAATTTTGTTTAAAATTTAAGGTAGTCTTCTGAGAATAGTCAGAGGAAATAGGAGAAATTAGTGGGAGGAAGAACAAGTTAACTAAGATTTTGAAAATTTACAGTGGATTTGATTCATAGTGCATTATAGTTCTACTGCTTATGAATTCTTATGACTGTGTCTCATTATTCCAATGGAGGTAGAGTCTACACTCAAATAATGTAATAATGTTGGATAAAATTGATCACAGGTGAATCTCAAGTTCTCCTCTTTGTAGACACACACACACACACACACACACATATTTAAATATATTGTTATATACCCCCTTCCTGGGTATATGAGGGGTGTGAATGTAACAAGATAGTCTTGTTATCAGGCAGATAGCAAGAGCATTATGAAGCCAATTTTGGCAGATGTCCTTAGGTTATAATCTAATATCTTGTAATATCAGTCTTTCATACTGTGGTGTTTGTGTGTTACTGTTGTTGTATCCTGAAGAGATCAATAAACCCATAGGCAACTTTAATTAAAGTTTATAAGCCTTTATTAGCCAGCAGTCAAGGGGTGGCTAAGCCTAATTCTCCCTTGACCCTGAGTACTTCAAGAGGGGAGTTTTTATACTAGAATAAACAAGGTACAAGGGCAGGTGGCATCATGCTATATGGAAAAATAGGAACTTATAAAAATAAAATGGGGTTTACAAGCAACATCAGCATTTTCAGAAATAAACAGCAATGGGCCAGCAGTTACAGAATGACTTACAGTAGTTGCAAAATGACCACACGTGTTAATACAAAATGGCTATACTCAGGCTAATTAACATAGTCTGGTTACACTGACAAAATGGCTACACTTAACTAATATGGTTACAGTGGGGTTAATTGTGGTGGATTACTACCTTGTGATCCTAGAAGTATTAAATACCAACAGTATTTAAAACACCATCAGGGTCATTCACCCAAGGTGGGCCGATTTCAGTGGAGCATCCAGACTAAGGCAGACTAGACAGAAGGACCTGTAGATCTACTTCTTAAAAAAATGAAAGTCACTTAAACCTATGGACAGTAGGGAAACATTGTCAAAAAAGGACATTTGAATATGTATCCTGAAGTATAACATTATCAGTGACGGTATAATATCCATACTCCAATGAGTAATACCAGTTAAAATAAATGTTACTCAAATTTACCCCTCATCTATTAATGCTAAATTTAATGAAATTGAATATTTGTACCATCTTTTGCATCTTAAATTGCTCAAGCACTCAATCTAGGTATATTGAATCTTAAAAGCTTATTTTACCTAGGGAGTATCAACTAAGTCCACATGTCAAAAGAACACTAGCCTGGTGATCCATGGATTGTAAATAATATAATTAAATTAAAAGAAGGGAATTGTATCAGAGCTTAAACTGTGAACACCTGGTTTGCAGGCTATGGATGACAGTGGAAGCCCAAAATTAATTAAAGGGTCCATGCCTGGATTAAGCCTCTGGAGAATCTTCTCTGATCTTAAATGAGGGGTGTGAATGTAACAAGATAGTCTTGTTATCAGGCAGACAGCAAGAGCATTATGAAGCCAATTTTGGCAGATGTCCTTAGGTTACAATGTAATATCTTGTCATTTTACCTCCCTATGACTCACTGTAACATTGTTAAATATATATGGATTAAGACTCTGGTGAACTCCTTCTGCCCACAGACCAGGGGAGTGAACACCCTGGCTGTCATGAAGAAGGCATTGGAGAGTGGGATTCTGCAGATGCGATGAGGATAAATTTAAAACCTTATCATTGAATCTTCCTTTGATCCAGTTTAAATTTATTCTAATGTTGAATATTTTCTGCTTTTTTTCCAATTGAAGGTTTTAATCTCATTTCCTTTGTTATTCTTTTTAGCGGGGGTGGAGGGGGGGTGGCAATCTGCATGGGGAGGGTCTGCATATGAAATCCAGGATCCACCACCGGCCTGTTATCTCCCTGCATTTGGCATAATTGTATGTGTTGCATGAGTCTAAAGAGGGATTCATGAACTAATATCAGATTTATGGGCTAACATAAAATTTATGGACTTGATATAGATTGAGCTGGGATATTTTATTGATGTATAATTACTTCTTCTTATAAGTGTTAGGAAACAAAGACAACATCACTTTGAACTAAACTGCACATGACTCAAAGATATTTTTATTTTTTTAAATCATTTTACTGGGGGCTCATACAACTCTTATCACCATCGATACATAATCATTTGTGTAAAGCACATTTGTACAAAGGTCAGTTGCCAAGAACTGCTTCAACAGAAATGCGAGCTCATTTCAGAGAAGTGCATACTATGTCCATGGAGGAGCAGAGAAGCCCCTGCAGATTGTGGAAGTGGGTCGGCCCACACTTTATAGGAACAGAGAACAAAGTGAGGGAGAGTGTATGTAAAGAAAAATAAAAAGAGAAAAACCAGGCGTGTATGTCAAGAAGAAGAGGGAAATGAATAAAGAGTGAGGGGAAAAGACATAGCAGCATAGTACTGTGGAAAGTGCCAGCTGCCAAACACAAAAATGTAGCTTGCACTTCGTGAACGTGTTCCCACCAATGAGGGAGGGTGCTGCTAGTGATATGGGAGTGAGAGGTGGAGGTGCCTCTTCCATAAGATCCATCCAAGGAGGACAGGGGAAGAAGAGGGAAAGCAAAAATAGAGACAAAAGAAAGAAAAAATATTGAGGACTGGGAACTGAGAAGAAATTCTAAAGGGAAAATGGTGACATCCACTGGCAGTGGGGTAGGGATGTGTCTCACTTGTCACTGGACCAGTGGTCCACAGTCACATATTTGTTCACCAGGAGGGATACGTTGTACAGTAAGGGAAAGATCACACGACTCTAATCAATAATGTGGGTGATTATAGATCACCAATTACTAATGTTAGTGACGGTATACTTCTGGGCAAGTGGGGACAGTCATCTGGTTCCTGCTCTAATTGGAATGCTGTTGAGAGTTACTATTCCTTGCTGATTGTTTTTGCTCAATCTATTTCTGACATTGTTACTTGACCTACTTCTTTGTCCTTTTCTTTGTATATTTAGATTCCAAGTCAGTCACCATATCTGTGTCCTTTGGTTTCCTCAGTGTTTGACGAAGAAGGTCTGGAGACTCTATCTGCTAGCCCATCATCGTAGGTCCTCTTTCCTTCACAAAGAGTACTTAGTTCCTGACAAGAGCAAATGGAGACAATTTCTAGAGAAACTCATCTTCAACTCCAATTCCCCCAAATTTTCACATGTGGAAAAATTGTCAAGTAAATTAAACTTACATAAGCACACCCATAAAATACAGATGAGGTTACAAGTCAGCATAATTGAGAATCAGTAGAACACGTACAAGAAAAATTAGACCAAAATAGATAAATAGTATTGGAATTATTTGACATCGAATATAAAATAAGAATTTTTAATATGGTCCAGAAAATAGCACATGAAAGTTAACAGGCCTTATAAACAAGAAACATTTTAAAATATTAAGTAAAAACACTCAAATAACTCAAAAAGCAATAACTAATCAGAAACATAATTAATTGGCTAAATTAGATGAGGATAAAATCAGTGAACTGACAGGTACAGAAAATATGCCCAGACAAACACACAAAGGTGTAAATATGTGACGTTAAAAATCATGGAAGATAACATGAGAAGGTTTCACATACATCTGTTTGATTATTTGAATGTGAACAATTAAAGAAATACCTCTATAAATGAATTTTGCCTTCTAGCTCTTTCCTCTATTTCTTTCTGCTTTGCTCCTGTTACACTGTGGTAGTTACATAATCTGTTGTCAATTTGAGAATTAAGAGTGAAGAGGTGGAGTTTAGCCTGTCAATCAGTTTGTCAGGCAGTTTGATTACCTCATTTGGAGGCCCAGAGGAGATAAATAGCTCTCTGGAGAAGGGACACACACTCACTTCCTGCAAGACATGCTTGCTGACAAGACACAAGGACCTACACTAGAGCCTTGGAGCTAAAGGAGCCAGGTGGAGACCCCTGCCATGGCTGAGGTGCCTCCACTACCACTGGATCCACAAGACTTTCCACCCACTGGCCTGTTATCTTCCTGCATTCAGCGTCATTGCATGTGTTACATGAATCTGAAGAGGAATTTGTA
>NW_022111372.1:91136026-91137249 GCF_000313985.2 Echinops telfairi
CTATAATGCATTCTTCTGGGGAAGAGATGGACATAGCTGGCACTGGAGCCAGCCCCGCAGACCTTCTGCTAGTTAGCTGCTTCATACCGAATGTTGTCCTCGAGGCTTGGTGCCCCAGGTTGAGATCTGGTCCCTTTCTTGCTTTCCTTTGGAGACATGAGCAATACTCTCCCCATGTGTGGGTTAGGGACCTGTTTCTCTGCTATCCACATCCCCCACTCTGCCTTTCCCCATCCTTTTTATTTGGCTGCCATGTGCATCCTGGGTTGGGTCTGACCCCTGCCACTGTGCCTGGACCTTACCCCAGGAATTTATGCATTTGGTGGCTTTTCCCTTATGCCTCTTTTGCTTTTTAAGATTACCTCAGTGGACTCCTGTGGTACTTGTCCTTGATTTACTTCGCTTAGTTAGCATAATTTCCTTCTACTCTTCCCATGTGTCAATATGCTTCATGCATCCATCACTGCTTTTTAGGGATACATAGTACTCCATGGTATGTATATATCAGAGTTTTTAATCCATTCATTGTTGATGGAAATTTAGACTGTTTCCAGCCTGCAATTGTGGACTGAACTGCGATGGAAATTGGAACACGATGTGTGGTCTTGGTCTGTTTCTTACTTCTTCTGGGTGTATGCCTAGTAGGGAGATTGTTGGGTCATATGGTAGCTTGATTTCCATTTGCTTTGAGTATCACCATATCGATTTCCATAATAGCTACACATGCCTACAGGACCACCAAAAGTGGATGAGAGTTCCTAATTCACCACATCCCCTCCAACCTTTGTTGCTTTCTGTGCTTTTAATTGGGCTATCTTTGAGGGTGTTAGGTGCTATCTCATAGTTGTTTAATTAGCATTTCCCTTATGTCTAATGATCAGGAACATTTTTTCATGTTTTTTGGTCATTTGGATTTCCACCTCTGTGAAACTTCTGTTCAGGTCTTTTGCCCATTTCCTCAATGGGTTATTTGTTGTTTTTTCTTGTTGTAGGCCAGTGGTTCTCAAGCGTCCCAATGTCACAACCCATTAATACAATTCTTCATATTGTGGTGACGCCCAATCATAAACTTATTTTTGTTACAACGCCATAACTGTAATTTTGCTGCTGTTATGAATCAGGCAACCCCTGTGAAAGAGTTGTTCAACCGCCAAAGGGGTCGGGACCCACAGGTTGAGAACAGCTGTTGTAGGCTAGCAGATTATTACTGATTTTAGTAATAA
>NW_022111372.1:91137349-91139020 GCF_000313985.2 Echinops telfairi
GCTGGGACTGGAGCCAGCCCCACAGACCTTCTGTTAGTTAGCTGCTTCATACCGAATGTTGTCCTCGAGGCTTGGTGCCCCAGGTTGAGATCTGGTCCCTTTCTTGCTTTCCTGTGGAGACATGAGCAATACTCTCCCCATGTGTGGGTTAGGGCCCTGTTTCTCTGTTATCTACACCCCCCACTCTGCCTTTCCCCATCCTTTTTATTTGGCTGCCATGTGCATCCTGGGTTGGGTCTGACCCCTGCCAGAGTGCCTGGACCTTACCCCAGGAATTTATGCATTTGGTGGCTTTTCCCTTATGCCTCTTGTGCTTTTTAAGATTACCTCAGTGGACTCCTGTGGTACTTGTCCTTTTGTGCTTGATTTACTTCGCTTAGTTAGCATAATTTCCTTCTACTCTTCCCATGTGTCAATGTGTTTCATGCAACCATCACTGCTTTTTAGGGATACATAGTACTCCACGGTATGTATCAGAGTTTTTAATCCATTCATTGTTGATGGAAATTTAGACTGTTTCCAGCCTGCAATTGTGGACTGAACTGCGATGGAAATTGGAACACGGATGTGTGGTCTTGGTCTGTTTCTTACTTCTTCTGGGTGTATGCCTAGTAGGGAGATTGTTGGGTCATATGGTAGCTTGATTTCCATTTGTTTTGAGTATCACCATATCGATTTCCATAATAGCTACACATGCCTACAGGACCACCAAAAGTGGATGAGAGTTCCTATTTCACCACATCCCCTCCAACCTTTGTTGCTTTCTGTGTTTTTAATTGGGCTATCTTTGAGGGTGTTATGTGCTATCTCACAGTTGTTTAATTTGCATTTCCCTTATGTCTAATGATCAGGAACATTTTTTCATGTTTGTTGGCCATTTGGATTTCCACCTCTGTGAAACTTCTGTTCAGGTGTTTTGCCTATTTCCTCAATGGGTTATTGTTGTTTTTTTCTTGTTGTAGGCCAGTGGTTCTCAACCTTCCCAATGTCACAACCCATTAATACAATTCCTCATATTGTGGTGACGCCCAATCATAAAATTATTTTTGTTACAATGTCATAACTGTAATTTCGCTGCTGTTATGAATCAGGCAACCCCTGTGAAAGAGTTGTTCAACCGCCAATGGGGTCGCGACCCACAGGTTGAGAACAGCTGTTGTAGGCTAGCAGATTATTACTGATTTTAGTAATAAGGCCTTTGTCTGATGTTTTCATAGTCTGTGGGCTCTCTTAGAAAACTCTTGATATTCCCAAGTGTTTTATCTTCAGTAAGTCCTATTTGACAATGTGTGTTTCCACTGTGTCTGTGTCTTTCCCTATTTCCAACAGCTTACGTATTCCCTGTGCCAAAGTTCTTAGGTCTCTCCCAATTCACTCAGTAATGGCCCTAATAGTTTGGGATTTTTACCTTGAGGTCTGTGATCTACCTTGAGTTTATTCTTGTGCATGGAGTGAGGTAAGGGTCTTGCTCAATTTTTCTGCAGGTGGATATCCATTTTTTCCCAGCACTTCTTGTTGAAGAGGGCACCTGCTTCCAATTTGATATTTTTGGGGCTCTTATCAAAGATCAGATATCTGTATGCTGATGATTTCATTTCTGGGTTATCAATTATTTTCCATTGGTCTGGATATCTGTCATACCTGTACCATGCTGTTTGGACCACTGTGGCT
>NW_022111372.1:91140228-91141292 GCF_000313985.2 Echinops telfairi
TAGAAAGAGTTTGGGAGTTTGCTGTCTTTTTCTATGCTCTGGAAGAGTTTGTATAGGATTGCTGTCAGTTCTTCCCTAAGTGCTTGGTAGAATTCTCCTATGAAGCCATCTGGCCAGGGTTTTTTTTTCAGTTGGTATTTCCTTGATGAGATTGTCTATTTCCTCTATAGCTATGGATCTCTTCAGGTGCTTGATGTCGATCTGAGATAATCTAGGGAAGGATTGTTTTTGTAAGTATTTTTCAGTGTCTTCCAAGTTGTTGAATTTTCTGGAGTACAGGCTTTTGTAGTACTGTATAATTAGTTTTCCAATTTCATTGGGGTCCTTTGTAATTTTCCCTGATTTATCCCTCATCCAGACTATTGTTTTTCCTCCTTTCTTTGGTTAGGTATGTAGTGGTTTGTCAATTCTGTTAATTATTTCAAAGAACCACCTTTTGATTTTTTGCATTGTTCTATTGTTTTCCCACTTGTTTCTTTCTGTCCTGGTGCTTACAATTTCTTTTCTTTTGCTATTAGTAGAATTGTCCTATTTTTTGTGTCAGCGTATCAATCAATCATAAGTTTCTCCTCCTTTTTTCATTTGTGCATTTATCGCGATTAATCTTCCTTTGATAATTGCTTTTGTTCTGTCCCAAAGGTTTTGGTACGTCATAGTTTCATTCTCATTGGTTTCTAAAAACTTCCTGATTTCGTTTCTAATCTGGATAAATACGCACTCATTCTATAGTGAGAATTATTCATCCTCCAATTTTTTGCTGTTGTTTTCTTAATCCTCCTTTTGTTGATTTCCAGCATTATGGTGTAGTGGTCCGAGGGGGAAGTATGAGTGACCTCTATGTGACGGAATTTACATAGTATCAATTCGTGTCATAGCATGTATTCTATCTATGAGTATGTGCCATGTGGGCTTGACAAAATTGTGATTATTTTGCATTTGGTGTAAAGCTCTAAAAATGTTTATCAGGTCAAGTCGCTTAACGGTAATGTTTAATTCTCTAGCTTCCTTGTTAAGCTTCTTTCTCAGAGAGCAGGATATTAAAGTCATCTACTATGATTGTTGAG
>NW_022111372.1:91151847-91152945 GCF_000313985.2 Echinops telfairi
GATCCAAGCAGCATTCTGAAGATTTCTTTCTGCGGTAGCTCAACTTTTGCTTGTTGTATGCACATCACTAGATTCAGGACTTCCTCTGACAATGCACTTTCTTTCTCCTGTTTTTTTCATTGAGGTTGTTGCGGGTGCTTGCTGTTTACATGTAGTTTTGGGCGATCTTGACACCATTTTCCAGGGAGTCAACGAGCCCAGTTGTCTCTCTGTTTAAGGCTGATAGGGATGCTTCTGCATGCAGACTGCCTATAGCCAACTGTGCCTGGGGGTTGGGCTATTACTTCTTTATCTCACAAGGGTTTTACTGTTCTTAGACATCCTGGATTCCATTTTTGGACGGCAGGTCTGGTAGGCCTCTCAGGGCACACAGGAGGGTTGGTGGAAGGCAGTGCATGTAGCTCTGTGTGTGTGTGTGTGTGTGTAGGCATTGTGCAGGACAATAGTGGGAGAGGCCCTGATGCCACGAAAGGGTGCCGAGTGAAGTTGGGAAAGCCCCACTGCTGCTGGTGTACGGTCTGGAGTACCACAGAAAGGCTCTCTGCTGCGGTGGAAGGGCTAGGTGAAGGCAGAGAAGGTCCCCTGCCATGGTAGTGGGTGCCAGGTGACAGTAGGAAAAGCCCTGCTGCCACTGGTGGAGGTGCTAGGCTACCACTGGGAAAGTCTCACTGCTGTGGGTGGAGGCACATGGAAAATGTGGGGCGTGCTGTTTCCTCTGCTGTAGGGAAAAGCCCCACTGCTATAAGGTGAGGATACCGGTGGGGGAAGCTGCCGCCACCATGAGTTGGGGAGCTGTGCGGGTATGGGAGAGGCTGCCAAAGTCATGAGCAGGGGTGCCATGCAGTGTCAGGAGAGGAGCCACACTACTGCAGGGTGGGGGTGTCAGGTAACGGTGGGGAGCATTGCTGCAGCCCCAGGTGACTAAACGTACTGCAGGTAGACTGGAGACTGTGTCCAGCCATGGCCTCTGGGACCACGGGTGTGTGATGTGAGGGACCAGAGCTCAGTGGGGGCACCCACAGACACTAGGGCAGAAGGGAACCCTTGGAGAAGGGAGCAGCCTGTCTTAGAGAGTGCCTCAGGCAGACATTTACCATG
>NW_022111372.1:91154077-91156849 GCF_000313985.2 Echinops telfairi
TTGCATGGGCGTTGGTGAATGAAGCACGTAGCTGAGAGATCACAGTCTGGTTTGTCCAGAGTCACAGGGATCCAAGGTCTACAGGAACCTGGCAGGGTGCCACAACTTCCAGGGTCAGCAGGCTACATGAATTGTCAACTCTAGAGCCATAGGCAGAAGCCAAGCAAGCAGGAAGGTAAAGAGTTAGAGAGTAAGAAATTGTCAGTGTCTCTTATAAAAATGCCCACATCCTCAAGGAGGCATCATCAGTCTGTGACCTGATTGATTGGTTGGACTCCACAAGCATCACCAACGTGACATAAAATGGAACGATCCCACTGCATATATTTTCACTGAACTAAAATATTTTTAAAATGAAGGGCCTGAACTTGGACTCCTTTTAATTTCTATAATTCAAATACTTAAAAGGCTTGGAGGTATAGAATGGAAAATAATTATGAGTAATGCTTGCCTACATTAGATGTTGAGGTTGAGGTTTGTAAGGTGACTTCATAGAGGAACCAAGCCTAAGACTGAATTTTCTCCAGCCAGTATGTGTTGGGTCATACTCATCTTGTCTAGGACAGTATTAGTCATACTAGTTTCTGTATGAACATTGGGATTTCCTTTCAAATGCCTACTGAGGCATGCAAGCATATCCGTTTTCTGCTGAAGCACAGTAATGACTGCTCAGAACAACCGCGGGATCTATGTGTGATAGATCCTATCTCAATAGCTCTGTGCAAAGTTCCAGTGCAGCTGGAGAGAACTGCTCAGATGTACAAAAAGACTAGAGGCCCCAACTCTCCCTCATCCTCACATGGACAATCTTACTATTGTGGCTTTGCTGTTTGTCAATTACTTATAGTGAATAAGCACTGTTCTTCGAATAGATGGCACACTTCCCCTCTGGGCCTTAGTATTTTTATCCCCAAAGTCAGGATAATAATAATATCCAACCTCCTATGGATACAGTAAAGATTTAACAGGATAATGTACATAATGACTTCACATATTTCCTGCCCTATAATATGTTCTGTAATTAGAAGAGGAATCCTGGGTAATGGAAAAGGTAAAGACATAACAATGAAGCAACAGGTTGGTGGTTCAATCTCATCCAGATGCACCTAAGAAGAAAGGCCTAGCAACAGGGTTCCAAGAGGCTTCTGGCATACTTTGTACATACTTTTGGCATAGCAAATCTTAATGAAGCATAGCTATACTCTGCAATATATGGGTTTACAATGATGCGGAATCAATAGCAACACGTTTGGTTTGGGTATAACTAGAAGTTATTGCCTTTAATTTCTTAGCTGGTGAAGTGAAAAATAATAGTTTGATAAACACCAGATATAAAAGTATAAGTGGAAAATTGTAAGGAGAAAAATAAAGGTAGTAAAATTGAAGTTTATAGTAGATCACCTGGATTAAACTTTGCAATGGAGTCTTCAACATACAGTGCCTGATATATTCCTATTCTTCTTGAGTCCAGAGAGAAATGACAGACAACAAAATGACAGGAACCACCTGGAGCAGAGAGACTCTATCTCTGGATTTTTCATGATTTCAGGCAAAGCATTCCATAGGAGTTAGTGATAAACTTCTTGAACACATTATCAGATGATATTTTCAAGCCTAGAAGACATCAGCAGAACTGACCTTCACAAGCCCTTTGTGAATTTCTGAGTTCCTAAGTGAAGTTCAGACATCTGAATGCTACTGGTAAGTAGTGGGCATCTATGCATTGCTGTGTATCTTCATTGCTTCTTGAATTCCTATCCTATACAAAGGGGCTTTAGAAAGTTCATTTAAAAATCGAATGAAAGAGAACAGATTTTTTTCCCATAAACTTTTAGAAGCCCCATATGTACAGAATTTCTGCCTCTCAAACTAGAAAGCTAAAAATCCCTGCTCCCTCTCAGCTCATTTGACCCCGGTTCTACCATATAGGACCATGTGAAACTTTAATTCAGAAGCAGCAATGGTGAGAAGATAGGTATCATATGGTTTATGCTGGCCCAGAAGTGACAACACTCGTGCTATGAGGAGAAGCCAGTGCAGAGTCAGTAGCAAGCAGATTAGGAGATTACATGATCTGTGGAGAGAGGCCTGCCTTTGTCTTGGTTTTTACAGTAGTGCACTCATACAATATTTGTCTTTTTGTGATTAACTATTTTCACTCAGTATAAAGGTTTACTAGCTCTCATCCAAAAGCAATTAGTTCTTCTGACATGGCCCTACCTAATATTTGTGCTCATGGGAGGGTCAGTGAAGATATGGGTGCCATAGCAATGTGTGGTGAAGAAATCCGATGATTCTTGGCTATCAGAAAGAACAGTACCCAGCATCTAGCAGAGAAGCAACAAGTCCACATGGGAGAAGCATGGCAGCATGTGTGATCACGAGGTGTCCTCAGCATCCGGTAACAGGCATCAGAAGACCTAAAACAAATAATCATATTATTGAGAACAAGGGTGGTTGGAGTGGAGACCCAAACCCATCTGTAGACAATTGGATATCCTCTCACAGAAGGGTCACAAGGAAGCAATGAGTCAGCCGTCATGCAGGATAACACCAACAAAGCACACACTATTCCTCTGGTTGCTTGAGGTTTCCTCACCTCCAATATGATGGCCCAGCTGTACCTTACAAATCCAGCTAGACCAGAGCATGGACACTGGTACAGACCAGAGCTCTCAGAACATAGAATCCAGGACAGATAAACCCCTCAGGAACGGAAATGAGTGCAAAAGGAGAAGAACAACAGAAACATGGTGAAGGGAGACAGTGGTC
>NW_022111372.1:91157463-91163656 GCF_000313985.2 Echinops telfairi
CTAATGAATGGAAGCAGAACACTGTCAGAGACAGAGCTGGAGGATGGGTGTCTTGAGTTGGAGGGTATTTGAAATGTGACTGAAGAGGAACTGATTTCTATGTGTGGAGTTGACCATGGTAATGTGAGTTGGTGCAAGCCTATTAGAGTGTGCCCTTTTATATCTTCATTTACTGATGGGGCATGGCATGACTCAAGGTAAGGAGAAACAGCTGAAAAATATTCTTATGATCAGAACTTGGAATGTGCAAAGTATGAATCCAGGAAAACTTGAAATCGTCAAAAATGAAATATAATGCTTAAAAATTGATATCCTAGGCACTGATGAGCTTAAATGGACTGCTACTGGCCAATGTGGATGATTAAATCACATAATTACCACAATCCATATATCCATCCATGGATTGTGGCAAGAGTTGTACAAGCCCCCAATAAAATGATTTTAAAAAAGAGAGAGAGAACAAAAGATAATGGAATTTTTCAACAGACTTTTTGAAGCCCTTTTGTATTTTAAAATGCTTTAAATCCTTACATTTACATAAGGTTCCCATTCATCTTCTATATCATCTTTGTCCATTAGGATTTTCTAAAGAGGAGTTTTTAACGATAAAAAATCAGATTATTAACTATGTCAAGAATGAGACAACCAAAGGAAAAGAATATTACACAATAAATTGTGAAGGACAATTTATTGCTGCCTGTGACAGGATTATATCTATCCGCCTTCAAGGAAATCCAATTTATACAACAACTATTCAAATGTATGCACCAACCAGAGACAAGTGATGAAGAAATTGAAAAATTCTAACAATGACTTCAGTCAGAAATCAATCAAACATACAATCAAAATGTATTACAGATTATTGACGATTCAAATGTAAAAATTGGAATCAAAGAGGAAGGAACAGTAGTTGGGAAATACATGGACTTCTCCAGGTAGAATACAAAGAAATCAAGTTGACTACATCTGTGGGAAGACATGATGGAAAAGTTCAATGTCAGCAGGCCAGAGATGACTGTGGAACAGATTATCAATTGCTCACATGTAGGTTCAAGAGAAAGCTGAAGAAAATTAAAGCAAGCCAATGAGAATTAAAATACAACCTTGGGTCTATCCCACCTGGATTTCAAGAACAGATTTCATGCATTGAATACTAATGACAGAATATTTGATGAGCTGTGGGGAGGGCATAAAAAAATATCAGATTTGAAAAAAGCAAGAGGTCATTAAAAAGACAGGAAGGAAAGAAAAGATCAAAGTTCACGCTAGAAGAGATTCTGGAACTTGCTCTTAATTGTAGAGTAGCTAAAGCAAATGGAAGAAATAATGAAGTCAAAGATCCAAATAGAAAATTTCAAGGGGCAACTTAGAAGACAAAGCCAAATATTATAATGAAATGTACAATGACCTAGAATTAGAAAACAAAAAGAATTAGAAAATGTGCTGAGCATATCTGAAATTGGAAGAACTAATGAAAAAGTCAAGCCTCTAATTTCAATATTGAAAGATTCCATCGGCAATGTATTAAATGATGTAGGGAACATCCATAGAAGATGGAAAAAGTACACAGATTTCTTGTACCAAAGAGAACTAGTGGACATTTCACCATCTCAGGAGGTAGTATATAAGCAACAACCAATGGTGCTCAAGAAGAATTCAAGTTTCACTGAAATCATTAGCCAAAAACAAGGCTCTAGGAATTGGTGGAAACCAATTGAAATGTTTCAACAAGCCAATGAAGCACTGGAAGCACTCCCTATTCTATGCCAGGGAATTTTCAAGACTGCTTCTTGGCCAACTGGCTGGAAGAGATCCATATTTGTACTCATCCCAAAGAAAGGCGACCCAATAAAATGCTCAAATTATAGAACAATATTACTGATATCACACGTCAATAAAAGTTTGGCAAAGATCATTCACCAACAGATGCAGCAGTACATTGACAGGGAGTTGCCGGACGTTTGGGCCAAATTCAGAAGAGGACGTGGAACAAGGTATATCTTGGTAATGTCAGATGGATGTTGTCTGAAAGCAGAGAAAATCAGAAAGATGATCATTGTATTTTATTGGCTATGCCAAGGTATTTGATTGTGTGGATCATAACAAACTATGGCTAACCTTTAGAAGAATAGGAAATCCAGAACACTCCATTGTGTTCCTGTGAAACTTGTTTGTGGATCAAGAAGAGGTTGTGCAAACAGAACAAAAGAATACTGCATGGTTTAAAATCAGGAAAAGTTTGCATCATACTTAATTATCATACTCACTCTATCTATACTGAGCAAATAATCAGAGAAGCTGGTTTATTTGAAGAAGAATGAAAGAAGAATTTGGCATCAGCATTGGAGGAAGGCTTATTAACAACCCGAGATATGCAGATGGTACAACCTGGATTGCTGAAATAAAGACCTGAAGCCCTTGGTGATGAAGAGCAAGGATTGCAGCCTTCAATATGGATTATGACTCACCATGAAGAACAAAGTCCTTCCAATGGGATCAGTGGGTAACATCATGATAAAGGGATTAGAGGTTGAATTGCCGAAAGTACTTTGTCCGGCTTGGATTTGGAATCAACGCTCATGGAGACAGCAGTCAAGGGATCAAAAGGGCTGCATTAGGTAGATCTGCTGCACAAGATCTCTTCAGAGTAGCAAAGGATGTTACTTTGAGAACATGCCTGACCCGAATCACGATGTTTTCAATTGCCTCATATGCATGTGAAGAAAGTTGGCTATTGAATACAGAATACTAAAGAAAAATCAATACATTTGAATCATAGCTGGAGAAGACTATTCAGAGTATCACGGACTGCTAAAAGGACAAAGCAATCTGTATTGATATAAGTGTGGCCAGCGTGTTCCTAGAGGCAAGGATGGTGAGACTTTGTCTTACATACTTTGGATATATTATCAGGAGTGATCAGACCCTGGAGAAGGACATTCTATTTGGTAAAGTCGAGGGGCAGTGAAAAAGAGGAAGGCCCTCAATGTGATGGATTGACATCTTGACTGCAACATTGGGCTCAAGCATGAGAACAGTTGTGAGGGTGGAGCAGGATCAGTCTATGCTGCATTCTGTTGTGTATGAGGTTGCTATTCATCAGAACTGCCTGGATGACACCTAACTAGAAGATGGGGAAGCAATAAGTGAACTAAGACAACCAGTCCCTCAGTAAGGAAACCAGACTTCAAAGACAGTCCGTTGAGTTTCTTATGGGCTTACTAGAACTGTAGCTATCTTTTTATTTTTAATCTTTCTTTGAAAACTAAAGAGATTTCCATGTTAATGTTCCTTTGAAAAGAGGCTATGTTGCTAAATAACATAAAACAGCCTTTTGATAATATTGAAAATTAAATATATTATAGATGGTGCAGGAGACTTTATTGAGTCTTAATTTGTAATTTGTTGTTACAATTGTAACATTTCTAGAAGCAATGTCAGTTAAGCAGTACAATTCTTGCCTTACTTGCAGAAGGCTTAGCTTTAATTTCCAGTAAATATACCTCATGAACAGGCATCATCTTTGTGTTGGAGGCTTGTATAATGTTATGATGCTTAACAAGTTTTCTTGGAGTTTCCAGAAAAACAGATACTGAAAGAAAACCTTAGTGATATAGTTCCAAAATTAGCCAGTGAAAACTCTTTGGGTTTCAATGGACCCTATGAGCCTGCAACCAATCACGAGGATGGTGAAAGGCTGAACAGTATTTTGCTCCATTGGGTATGTGAGCATCATGAGTCAGAGACAGATTTGATGGTAACTGAGAGAAGCAGCCTTCATTTCTAAAAGAGTAGATGGATTTGTGCTTTCTTTATCCAGAGGAGGTATGTGGTGGGGCCAGAAGAAGACTACTCTTCCTGGTTCTTGTAAAAGCCTAAACAGTTTGAAGAAACGCTGCCATGATTTTGGATGTCAGGAGGGTATGATAGTTAGGTTATTTTTGTCATTCTGGCTGGGCCAAGATGATCAGTGATTTGACAGTTGTGACAAAGACATTTTCTTTTGGGGTGTATCCTACTTCCTGAATAAGTGGACATGGGGGAAGTTTATTTTTGTTTTTTTCTGTGTCCGGATCTTACATCTGGATCACTGAACTTTGGCTCTTTGGCCTTAATTTTGATTTGGTTTGCCCAATAGTCTGTCTATCCCAGGAGCCATCAGCCTGCCATATTACCTGGAAACTGACCTGGCAACCTTGGATTTATTCACCTCTTCAGTCACAAGCCTTTTTAGTGAAAGAACAAGGAAGCTCAACAATTCCACTTGGTCCAGGGGAACCCTAAGAATCAGGAAGTAGTCAAGAAGAGTTTAGCTGATAAATTGCACTAAAGCTTACTAATTAACCTGAAATTAGAGCGCTCTCTCCCATCTTGAGCCTGCATGATGGGGAAAGAAATGACCTAAAGAAAGGTCGTTGTTCATTATAATAAAAATCATACCCTCTAGCGCCAAGACACTTTACTACCACCTAGGAGATCGCCATGACACTCTGACCTGACTACATAAGGGATAGTGAAAGACAGGTCTCAAACTTACCAGAAGTTCCCTCCACTCGCCTGAACAATCATTAATATTCCACCCCTTAGCTATCATGCATTTGTATAAGTATAATAAATATCTCTGGATTATACCACTCGGCATTGTTTGCACACTGCAGAGACAGACTTGTTTTTCCTTGAGAATGTCCTTTTGATTTTAAATTAATGCTCAACTGAAGGAGATGCTGGGCCTGCGTGATAATTTTCAACCACTTTTGAACCACTGATTCTTTGATTCCTCAGAGGGAAGTGGAAAAGGAGGCCAAGGATTTCCAGAGAGGATACCAGCCTGACTTACTGACTTTGGGTTCATCTTCCAGAGAGGATACCAGCCTGACTTACTGACTTTGGGTTCATCCTCTCTGCATTTATGAGCCTGGAATCTTCTTGCCGATCTTGGGTCCATCTGCCCTAGCAATAACTGGAGTTTGGCGAAGGCTCCAGTTGAACATCTGACTTCTAAGCTTGGACCCTGGATTGGAATGGCCCATTTTTACAATAGTGTAAGCCATATTCTTGATAGTTTTTTTCTATACATATACATTTATAAATATCAATGGATTGCCTCTCTGGATAACTCAGCCTAAGACAGGTTAGATAACTAACCCTAAGAGGGATAGCTGTAACTTCCGTCACCACTTTCCACTGCCTTATTCCCCTCTATAGGCAGGCTGAGGATAGGGATGGACAACAGGTGTACATAGAACGTGAAATTTGGGTGCAAGTCTTTTAAACTCTGCAGAGATTTGTGCCCCAAGCCTGCCAAGAAATAGTCAGGTCATTAGACCTGCAGAGGCGCTGACTGTCCTGCTAGCAGTCACGCAGAATTAGCAGATGCTTGGGGAATGCCCTTGCTTCGACGTGTGTAAGACCTTGAGCTTGGGAGAGCGTGTGGATGAAGAGAGAAAGAGGTCTGCACAAGTAGTTCTGCTTCTAGTTCCGGAGAGGAGGCGGCTTGGAGACAAATATTCGCTCATTGTAATGAGACAAGTCCAGTTCTTGAGTAGCATAATTTGGGTGTGCAAAATTTATAGCACATTGAATCTCACAAAAACTAAGAGGTAGGTATTAATCCGTGTTGTACTATTGAAGACTAGGATTCAGTGGCTCAGTAAACAAAGAGATTTGCCTACTTCTTCACAGGGAGCCTGTCCAGGAAGAATGCAGGAATGCTGAATATAACAGCAAGGATAGCATGCTGACTGGCATAATTATTTAACTCCCTAAATCAAAATGATTTCCTGGTGTAGTTGTTTCTCAATAGTATGTTTCCAGGTTGCTTTCTTTTTAAGGGTGCGGAGTCATTCAGAAAAGGAAACCTACATTTGAGGAAATAATGTCAACTGTGCTTAAAATATCTGGATACAAAGTAAACAACAACAAAATTAAAAGGAAGTGCTGGGCTACACCTGGAAGATTAATCATCCTGTAGGAAAAGTTATGAGGGAAGAGGAGGGGAAGGAAGGGAATTATTTAAATTGTAATGAATTGTCCTGCTTTGTATTTTTTTCTTTTTCTTTTATTTTCTTTCTTTCTTTTTTTTAAAAATCATTTTATTGGGGCTCATATAATTCATCACAATCTATACATACATCAATTGTGTAAATCACACTTACACATTTGTTGCCCTCATCATTCTCAAAATTCGCTTTCC
>NW_022111372.1:91164986-91185070 GCF_000313985.2 Echinops telfairi
CTCTCTCTACCTGTCCTCCCATGCCCTCCCTGCCATTGGTTTTGAACCACTCCTTGTTCCCTTGTCCCTGGGTTGACCAACACCTTCTCCCTTACCCTACCTCCCACATTCTCATGTCCCTCCAAGGCCATTGGTCCCTTTATTTTCTTCTCACATTTTTTTCCCCAGCCTCTCTTATCTAGGTGGACCTGCAGATATATTAATATGTGCATAAAATTGGGGATGGCTTTGACAGCACAGCACCAAAGTGGCACATAAGAACATGGCGATGACAGCAGCAGCACTGACAAGCTAACAAACAACAAAGCCCTGACATACAAAATTTAAAAGAAGAGAAAAAAGGGAAAAAAACCAAAACAAATAGGCAGAAAAAAAAAAAAGAAAAGAAAAGCCTGTTAGTAGTTCAAGGTCTGTTTGTTGACCTTTAGGAGTGTTTTCCAGTTGAGTCTAATGGGGTGCGATGTCCTGGCCCTAAAGTCCATCATTTGTACCTCCTTGCTCTGCTTCCCTGCCACTCCATTGCATGCCCCTGGTGTTTTGCCTCAGTGTGGTGGGGTCAGCTCAGTCGCCCATCCCACACTGTGTCTCCGGTGCTGACACATGTAGGGCCATGAGTCAGTGCAGGATGTCGCATCTCGCTGTGGGGGCAGCTGTATGGTCCTCTCTGTACACTGGGCCCTCCGAGCCGGGCTATCATCTTTTTCTTTTCAAATAAAGTCTAACAGGAAACTTAATTATTTAAAATAACCCAAAGTTAAGATTGGACTCTTACAAACAAGAAACAAACAAACAAACAAACAAACAGCAGCCACTACCTTCAGGGCCCTGCCTGCTGATTCAGGGCTAGCCCATTTGTTGCAAGATGAAATTTTATAGGATTTCTTGAGTTGTAATCTTCATGGAAGCAAATTACCATTCTCTTTTCCTGTGGCACTCTAGATGAATAAATCTTAAACAAAAAGTTTGTAACACCTAAAGACCTTCTCAGAACTCACTACCATTCAGGAAATTCTAATTTAAACGTTTCTGAAATATGCTTAAGCTCAGGACAGTGATTGGCAAACAAATATATACTTACTTGGATCAGGAGAATGATTATTTGGGAGACAAAAGGTAGGGGGAGACAAATGCTCCAGAGAGCCTGGAGCTATTCCTCTGGAGAGTCTATTTGAGGTATATCATGTTGACTCTCCTCCCAACCCTGTTAAGAACAAAACCACTCATTTTGTTTCACATTAATTAACAAAAATTAAATCTGTTTTCATGATCTTATTTTATTAAAGATATTTTTAAAGCTGTTATATATCACGAAGACTGTTATATATTATTCCCTGGATAACGACAGAGGGGGGTCCTCTTGCTTCAATTATCACAGTATAAGTTTTAGTGACTTGCAGTTTCAGAAACTCCTGAGAGGGGCTTTTAATGAATTCTGATTTGATACTGCATAATCTAAGAAGATTAAGTAGCTTCAAAGTCTACAAACTTTGAATTATTACATCCTGACTAATTTCCCACGTGAAGACCCTCTCAGAACACATAGACCGAGTTGTTTAGTACTGTGTTCTTGCAGTGTTAACTGTAATTTAGGATAAGGGAATCGGCCATAGGAAGAACCAGAAGGTCCCAAGCTCATGCATCAAAGGAGATGCCCTTAGACACATGTTTCCTTTAATAACATTAATATTGCCTGAAAGGGAAAGGGCAGCCATGCCCCAGGATGTACACAGAGTGGCTTGTGGGGTCAAATGTACTGATACCCCAAAGGAGTATAAACACCCTAACTGTGTGGGAAAAGAGAAGCCTGTCTTGGAGTTTTTAGCCTGCTGTCCTGCCAGATGGCTTAATAAAATGCATTCTGACTCTCAGACCACCTCAGTGGCCGGTGGCCATATACTTAATCTGCTTATAATAGGACACAATATGTTTGATTACTTAAGTATTTTCCTTGACTCAAAATTTTATCACAATAAAATAAAATAAATTCCTCTAACAAAAATATGTACTCTAGTTTATAATTTTCAATGTTCCAAATATCATTCTAAGAGTTTCTACTACAATATGCTACCTCTCCACAAAATACAGAGAACATATAACAACATCACTTTTGAAGTCCTCCTTAAATATTAAATAAACAAACAAACAACTAAGATAAAAATCCTCACTGCCGTCAAGTAAATTCTAAATCATAATGATCCTATGAAATAGGGCGGAAATATAGATGGGTTTCTGAGATGGTGAGTGTAGCTCTCTATGGGGATAAAATGGCTCATCCTTTCCTTATGGAGCAGCTGGTAACTGCTCACCTTGCCGTTAGTAGCCCATACACCCCCAGGGCTGCAGGCCTAATGACCATAGGCAAGTTAGAGCTTGACAGACTGATAATCCACCATTGTTCAGGTCAACCCTTTCTGGGAGATCAAGAGCACCCTAAGCAAGCCATGTGGAAGAAGAGCTCCAAACGGAAGATTATAAGGTCATCATAAAATTGATGCTCAGTGTATAGATTAAACAAATATGGTGAATGGATACAGCCCTGATGCACATCATTCCTGATTTTAAACCATGCTACATTCCCTGGTTCTGTTCATAAAACTGCCTCTTGATCATGTACATTTACGTTTTGAATGAGCACAATCAAGTGTTCTGGAATTCCCATTCTTCCCAAGGTTATCCAGTTTACTATGGTCCATGCAGTCAAATGTCTTTGCAGTCAAGGAAGCAATTTAATCAGCTTTCTGGTATTCTTTGCTTTGAGCTATGATCCATCTGACATCTGCAATGATAGTCCTCATTCTACATCCTCTTTTGAATCTGGCCCGAGCCTCTGGTCGTTCCCTGTCAATGTAGTGCTGCAACTGTTGTTGGATGATCTTAAGCAAAATTTCACTGTGTGTTATATCAGTGATATCATTCTATCGCTTGAGCATCCTGTTGGGTCACTTTTCTTTGGAACGGTACAAATATGGATCTCTTTGAGTCAGTTGGCTAAGTAGAACAGTGAGTGCTTACAGAGCTATTTAAGCTTTGTGAAACATTTAAATGGCTATTCTGTCAATTCCTGGAGCCTTATTTCTGGTTAAAGCAAGAAGTGCAGTTTGACCTTCTTTCTTCAGCACCATTGATTCTTGCTCATATGCGGAGAAGAATTTTGAAAGTACCTTGGACTGCTAAAAGGACAAACCAATCTGTATTGGAAGAAATCAGGCCAGCGTGCTTCTCAGAGTCTTACATACTTTGGACATTTTCTCAGGAGAGGCTAGTCTCTGGAGAAGGCCGGGAGGGGCAGTGAAAACGAAGAAGCCCTGGATGAGATGGATGGACACAGCTGCTGCATCAACGGGCCAGGCCTGGGAACAATTGTGAGGATGGCGCAGGACCTTGCAGCGTTTGCTTCTGTTGCACATTGGGTTGCTATGAGTTGGAGTCACCTGGATGGCACCTAACAACAACAAAAACAACCAACAACAACATCGAAGAGCCAGGTGTCCTCAGTCCAAATTCTTTTTCTTGTTTTAAGGAATAGTCCATTAAACGTGATTGGCACAGTTCTGAAAGTAGCAACCCACAATGTCTCTTCTCATGTTTTGAGGACTCCAGGGGGCACAGAGTTCACAGGTACTTGTCTGTTAGCCGAAATATGGAGGCGGGGATCCACCAAGACCTGTCAAGGAAAGACCTGATGATCTAATTCTGACAAATCCGCCAAATGATGAAAATCCTAGGGGGCACAGTTCTAGCCTGTAACACATGGGTCACCGTGAGTCAGAATCAACTTCAAGGTAACTTTTACAAAGACAACGCAGGCTCTTAAGTCATGTCACAGGGATTACACACCAGACTTTTCCACGTAGTAGCTAAATAGATTTAACCAAGTCATTAACATATGAGATCAAGTTTACCTTCTGCGAAACAGGGACCCTAAAAGAACCTGCTGCACGGGTGTTGTCACGATTAAATGAGATGCTGGATGTCTAGTACTTAGCCAACTCTTTCCTCAGGATAAGAACTCAATAATAAACTCTATTATAATAAACCTTGTTACTATAAACCCTGCTGCTACTTGTACCCACAAATCCACATGTACTTTGAATTTAATTCAAAAGGTTTTTCTCATTTCTCATTCTCTTCCTTCCTTTTTTTTTTTAACATTGTTTGAACTGAGGTAACGTCAATGATCTAAACATATTTTCAGATTCACCATATCATTTTTTTTCTTTACTCAGAGAAAAATCTCAGAGCCAGAGGAGAATGACTAATTATTGTTCACATCCGCATAAAAACTAGAAGGTAAATATTGGCTTTCCAGATGCAAAGCCTTACATTTCTTCTAAGATTTGTATAAAATTATCTCCCACTAAGAATATAAAGTAAATAATTTTGTTTTGAGAGCATTTGTTATTATGTGGATTGAAATTAAATCCTGAATAGCTGATAAATTTACTATTCAGGAGAAAATTAGTTATGCTAAGAAAACTCATTTTTCGAGCAAATAATCATACAATTTTCAATTTAAAATGAGATTTATCATTGTTTAAAAATATTTAAAAACACGAGCCATCAAACATATGGCAGTCTGTGGTACCCTTCGTGTCTGTTTATTCCCAGGGCCCTGGAAACTGTATGACTGGCTTTTCTTATCAAGCAGGGCCCACAAAGTGGACACATTTACGGGGACCTTCTAGGCTAAAACACGCCAGGAAGAAAATAAATACCATGTTATCTACATCTGGATCAATTGACCACCGAAAACCTTATGGATCACAACAAAATATTCTCTGACACTGTGCTGGTGGAAGAGCATGTCAGGTAGGAGAGTCCTCACAATGTGATGGAGGAAGGCCTGCCTCCTAAAGGGAGGGCTGATCCTTGGGTCCTGGATAGAGTCAAGCAACCAGGACTGCCATTTACTGGTGCAGAAGCACGCAATATGAAAGGTAACAGCTGCAAATATCCATTAATAGTTTGAACATGAAATGTACAAAGTAAGAATCAAGGAAAATTGGAAGTTGTCGAAACGAAAATGGGGCACTTCAAGATTGAAATACAAGGAAATAGTGAGATGAAACAGGCAGATCTGGGACATTTTGAGTTGGACAATCATATGGTGTATTAGGACAGGAATGAAGAGTTGCATAATCAAAAGAACATTTCAAGAACAATTCTGAAGTACAATTTTGTCAGTGATCAAACAGGTCTACCAATAAGGAAGAGCTGTTAATACTACTATTGTCAAATATACACACTAACTAATAAGGCCGAAGGTGTAAAAATTGAATAATTTTATCAACTTTTTAATTTGAAGTTAATTGAACATCCAATCAAGCTGCATTGCTAATTATTGGTGATTGGAATGTGAAATTTGGAAACAAAGAAATATTTGGAGAAGAACTGATAAAACGAGCACCAGAGATCACATGATAGAAGTTTGCAAGGCCAAATTACCTATTCATTTCAAGTACATTTTATGAACAAAATCAATGGGGACTATGCATGGTCCCTTACAAGATGGAGCACCCAGAAAACTAAGTAAAGAGAGGAAGAAGGAGTGCAGTGTCATCATTCGGAAAAAGCCGGGAGTGGACTGAGGTTCATTTGCAATTTCAAGTTGAACCTAAAGAACACTAAAAAAATAAAAATAAAATAACACTTTACAAACATCAAAGCATGACCTTAAGGATATCCTGGGAGTCAGTGTAGTCTAGTAGATTATGTGTTCAGCTGCTAATTTCAAGGTCAGCAGTGAAACTACCAGCCTTTCGGTGAGAAAATAACAAAACCTTATATTCCCATAAAGAGTTATAATCTTGGAAACCCACAAGGGCAGTTCTACTCTGTCCTATGAGTCAGAATCAACTCGATAACAATGAGAGTTTGAGGCCTGAATTTGGAAATCATCTCAAGGATAGATTGGCCACACTGAATGATACCAACCAATGACTAATGGGATGATATCAAGAACATTGTGTACGAATAAAACAAAAGTCAATTACAAAAAGGGAAGGCCAAACCAGATGTAAGAAAATAGCTTCACACGTGCACTTGAACAAAGAAAACCTAAAACAAAAGCAAAAGATGATGCAGTAAAGAACTCAACAGAAGATCTCAATGGGAAAATCAAGAAAATAGAGTTAAAATTTATAATCAAAACGAAAGAACCTGGATTTAGAAAGGTATTCCCCGATATTGATCAGACAAATATGAATAACCTGGAGAAGAATGGGAATTACAGAACAGTTCACTACGTTCATGAGAAACTTGTACTTACCCCAAGGGGCCAAGGGGCATTCTCTTGAACAAAGCAGGGTATATTGCCTGGTTTAAAATTAGAAAATGTGTATGTGAGGAATACATTCTTTCTTCATACTTTTCAGTCTGTATACTGAACAAATAATCTGAGAAGCTGGACTATTTGAAGAATATGGCATCAGGATTGGAGGAAGGTTTATTAGCAATCTGAAATATGCAAATGATACAACCTTGCTTGCTGAAAGTCAATTGCTCATTGAACACTTGCTGATGAAGAACAAGGGATGTAGCCTACCGTGTAGATTGCAACTCAATGTAAACAAAAACAAAATCCTCACCAATGGACCAATAGACCACATCATGAAATCAGAGAGAAGATGGATGTTGTCACGGAGTCCATCATGCTTGAATTCACAGTCTGTGGGCCTGGAGGCAGCAGTGAGAAAATAAAGCAATGTATTGCATTGATAAAATTGATTGCACAAGATCTTTTTAAAATATTGAAGAGAAACGATGTTACTCGTGAAAAATGAGGTGCACTGATCCAAGACATTGTATTTTCACTTGATTCATAGGCATGTGAATGCTGAACAATGAACAAGAAAGGTGTCAGAATAATTGCTGTGCTTACAGTATGCTGTTGGTGAAGAATATCGAAAGCACTGTGGGCTGTGAGAGGAACAAACACACTGTCGTGGAAGAGGTACAGCTAGAACGCTCTTTAGAAGCAGGAGGGTGAGAATTGGTTTTTCTCAATTTAAACTATTGAAATGTCTCTAAAAGCTGATGAAGCACTGGAAGCCCTCACTTGTCTATGCCAGGAAATTTAAGGACAGTTACTTAGCCAACTGACTGGCAGAGATCCATATTTTACCCATTCCAAGGAAGGTGACTTAATAGAATGCACAAATAATAGAATAACCTTATTGATATAACATGCTAATAAAATGTTGTTGAAGATCATCCAACAATGGTTACAGAAATGCATTAATAAGGAGCTGCCAGAAGTTCAGCTCAGATTCAGAGGAGAACCTGAAATAAGAAATATCATTATTGATATCATTAGCTGAAAGCAGAGAATACCAGAAAGATGCGCACTTATATTTTATTGATTATTCCATGGGATTCAGCTGTGTCGATCATAACAAACTATGAACATCCTTGGGAATAATGGGAATTCCAGAACACTTAATGGTGTTCATGTAAAATCTGGACATGGATCAAGAGGCAGTTGTATGAACAGAACAAGGGAATTCTGCATGGTTTAAAACCAGGAAAGGTGTCCATGAGGGTGGCATCCTTTCATCACACTTATCGCATCTGTTTGCTGAGAAAATCATCAGAGAAGCTGGTCTATGTGAAGACAAATGCAGCATCAGGATTGGAGGAAAGTTTATTAACAACCTGCAATATATAGATGACGCAACCTTGCTTGCTGAGAGGGAGGAAGACTTGAAGCACTTGCTGATGAAGACCAAGGATTGCAACCTTCAGTAAAGACCGCAACTTAATGTAAAGAAAACCCAAATCATCACAACTGAGCCAGGAGCTAACATGATGATAAATGGAGAAAAGACTGAAATTGTCAAGGATATTTTGTCTTGGTTAGATCCAAAATCAGTGCTCATAGAAGCAACAGTCAATAGATTAAATGACACATCGGAGTGGGTAAATCTGCTGCCAAAACCTCTTTAAAGTTTTGAAATGCTTGAAGATAAACAAGTGGTCATCTAGCTCAGAAGCAACAAAGCCCACGTGGAAGAAGCACAACAGCCTGTGTGATCACAAGGTGTCAAAGGGATCAGGTATCAGGCATCAAAGAACAAGACATAATATCGTTGTGAATGAGGGTGAGTGCAGATTGGGGACCGCAGGGCCATCTGTAGGCAACTGGAAATCCCTTTATAGAAGGGTTGTGGGGAGGAGATGAGCCAGCCAGGGATCAGTGTAGCAACAATGAAGTTTCCTCTAGTTCCTAAATGCTTCCTCCCCCCACTATCACAATTCCAATCCTATCTTACAAATCTGCTAGACCAGAGGATGTACACTGGTACAAATAGGAACTGGAAATGCAGGGAATCCAGGACAGATGATCCCTTCAGGACCAGTCATGAGAGTGGCTGTACCAGGAGGGTGGAGGGAAGCTGGTAGAAAGGGGGAACTGGTTATAAGGATCTACATATACCTCCTCCGTAGGGGATGGACAACAGAAAAGTGGGTTAAGGGAGACATCTGACAGTGTAAGAGATGACAAAATAATAATTTATAAATTATCAAGGATTCATGAGGAAAGGGGGAGTGGGGAGGGAGGGGGGGAATTAGGAGCTGATACCAAGGGCTCAAGTAGAAAACAAATGTTTTGAGAATGATGGTGGCAACAAATGTACAAATGTGCTTGACACAATGGGTGTATGTATGGATTGTGATAAGAGTTGGATGACCCCCTAATAAAATGATTGGAAAAAAAAAAAGTTTTGAAAAGCAAGAGTGTCACTTTGAGGACTAAATTATGCCTGACCTGACCCATGGTATTTTCAGTCACCTCATTTGCATGGGAAAGATGGACATTGAGTAAGGAAGACCAAAGAAAAATAGATGCATTTGAATTGTGGTGCTGGGGAAAATATTGAAAGTACCCAATACTGTCACAAGAACAACCAGATCTGCCTTGGAAGTAGTATATCCAGAATGCGCCTCAGAGGCACGGATGGCAAGACTTTCTGTCACATTCAGTGGACAATTTGTCAGGAGGGACCAGACCCTGGAAAAGAAAGTCATGCTTGGTAAGATAGAGGGGCAGCGAAAAAGAGGAAATCCCTCAAGGGGATGGGTTGATATAGTGGCCAAAACAATAAGCTCAAACATACTCATTGTAATGGCACGGGGCCGGGCGATGTTCCTTTCTCTTGTGCACATGGGCGCACGAGTCAGAACCAACCTGATGGCGCTTTAACAGCAGCAACAACGATTTGGACCAGTTGTCAGAGAAACCAGTCTCTGCTAACGTGCATCAAGACTGGTAATGTAGATGGATTAACACAGTAGCTGAAACAAGGGTCTCAAACGTAGCAACGATGTGAGGGTGGCGCGGTCCGGGCAGTGTTTTCTTCTGTTGTGGACAGTGTCTCTGTGAGTTGGAACCAATTTAATCGACGCCCCCCCAAAAACCAGCAACAACAACAAACAATAGAATACCAAAAAGGAAGAATAGGCTCAATATTTCTCAAGCTGAAACCATTAAATAATAATTTAAACCTCAAGTAGCAATATTAAAGGAATCTGTGGACAAAATATTTAATGACAGAGAGAATGCACAGTTAATAAACCAGTGATTCTCAACCTTCCTAACCCTTTCATACAGTTCCTCGGGTTGTGGTGACGCCCCAACCATAACACTATTTTCATTGCTACTTTATTACTGTAATTTTGCTACTGTTATGAATCAGGCGACCCCTGTGAAAGGGTCGTTTGACCTCAAAGGGGTCATGACCCACAGGTTGAGAACTGTTGTACTAAGCCAAAAAAGAGCTGGTCAAGAACTGATTGACAGTAAGCCAATTCAGGAGGTAACAAATGGTCAGATATCTGCGGTATTAAGGAAACATTTCACTGGAGGCACTAGGAAAAACAGAACTCCAGAAATTGACAGAATATTAATTGAGATGTTTCAACAAACAGAATAAACAATAATGATGTTCATATGTGCCAGAAAATATGAACGCTAACTACCGGATGACTGTCAGAAAATGATCCATATTTGGGCCCATTCCAATGAAAGGTTACCCAACAGAGTGCATAAATTATTGAACAATATCACCAATGTTGCATACAAGTAAAATTTCAATGAAGATAATTTAAAAATGGTTGTACATTGAAAGGGAATTGACAGAATTTAAGCCTAAATAGAACAAACAATGAGATAGATCATTGCTGATCTCAGATGGATCTTGGCTAACAACAGAGAATACCAGAAAGAAACTTGACAAATCTGCATAAGATCTGTTGAAAGTATTAAAAGCGAAGTTGTCAGTTTTAGGGCTGATCCGCACTTCGTTCAAGCCATAGCCTTTTGAGTTGCTTCATGCACGTGAGTGCCGGACAAAGAAGAATGGGATGCGTCTGAATTGTGCTGTTGGGGAAAAAATCAAATGAACTATTAGAAGAATAACCAATCTCTCTTGGATGAATTATGGGCAGAATGCTCCTTAGAAACAGGGATGGTGAGCTTTAATCTCATGGACATTGGACATGTTATTAGGAAGGACCAGTCCCTGGACAACGCCATCATGCTTGGCAAAATGCAGTGAAAAAGAGGCATACCTTCAGTGAATTGATTGACACAGCAACAGCACTAATGGGTTCAAACCTACCAATGATTATGAGCTTGGGGTGGGACTGGGCGGTGTATTCTTCTATTGTATATAGGTTTGCTATTTGTCAGAACTGCCTTGTAAGCATCTGACAACAACAAATGCAGATAGGTGTTTTTTTTTAAATCCTCAATCCAGATGACATAACCTACTGCATTATAACAAAGCATAATGCTTTCTTTCTTATTTCCTTTTTTAATAAGGACAATCATGGTGATAGCAATGATGAATTTGTAAAACAGAGGAATTAGAATTTGAGTGGTCTAAAGAGGTATTAGTATGTCTCAGAGTAGTAATAGCAAGTGTTTCTGCCTCCATCTTAATGGATCTCAACTTCCTGTGGCCTTTGTTGCTAGGAAACTATACACCATTGAATTGAAAGCTACTGTGCTGTTGATGTTGTCGATTACACAGAGTGATATGAATGAAGCACATCTTGAATTCCTCAGGAGTAACTATGGGTGAGATGAGAAACCCTGAGCTCATCATTTTCAGTGAAACCATTGCTTACAACCCCAGGAGCAATCCAGTTCCCATATAATTATTATTATTTTTTTGGAAAAAGATTTATTAGACTGTCCTTTATGAGGTGAGTGCTGAATAAGTAGAAAGATAAAAGAGAATGGGCTGTGGTTAATATTCCCTCCTATTTTGCAAGAAGGATGTACGAGGCCACCTTCAGCCCCCGGGGTGTACGGAGAGGTGCTGGAGAACATAGCATTTGGGGGGAAATGCATTCTTTCAGTACAGTTCTTTTTGTATTCACAATTGAACCTCAAAATTTGAATAAATGCTGTAGGCTTTTAAGCTTCCTCAGTGATACTGAAAGTGCATGAAAGACCCAGGATGCATTTGCAAAATGACGTGTGTTTTCTAAGATGCCTTTGTCAGTGGAAGAAGATAGGGACTGTGCTTTGTAGACATGTTTCCTTTACAGCCCCAAACTCAGAAATACAGATACTCTTCAACACCACTTTGATTCAGATGCAATTCTGAGTGTATATTCAGGGACAAAGCCCGTGTGTATAGGATGCAAATGGTATGACAGCAGAGTAAATATCCAAAGCCAATCATTAAAGCATCCCTAAAGACCAACATGGTTATAAATTCCCCATTAACCAGGGATGCTGTGAATTTTAAGTCTCTGGACAAAGACTAGATGGCTCTATTTCTTGCAGTTATTATCATTATTATGGCCTTGTCATTCCTTTGGGATTATAATCCCTTTTATTACTATGTGGGTGTATAGAAATCACTGATCTCATCAGCGATTTCATCCCTGAAAGGAATCCTTGATTAATTAGTGGGTGGTACAAACAGTTAACAACTTTTGTTGCTAAGTGAAGGCTGGTTGTTGAAGCTCATCTTTGAGGGTCTTATACTGAAGCCTGACAATCTACTTCCTAAAGATACTTAAGCCCAAGTTCAACTCTCACATACAGGGTGTCTCTAGGAGTCAGAGTTGACTCAAGTGCTTGATTTTGGTTTTGGTTTGGTGTGTGTGTGTTTGCATGCATGCAACCTCACTGTATTTCAAACTATTTTATTTTTTTCTACTTTATTTTTCTCCTATTATCTGAATTGCATATAGTAGCTTATATCTGGAATCCACCAACAGTTAGTGGACTTATGCTAATAACTACTCAAAGGTGGCTCTGGGTATGTCTAACTCCTGCCCCTAGTGCACACAGACCTCTGTCCCTATTAACTATAATTAATCAGACGCTCTAAAAAATGCCAAACATTTTGACATTGAATAGGTATACACAAACATTCATTGCAAAGCAAGTTGTTTTAACGTGATTATAGCAGAGAAGTTTTAAATCACTGGTATGTTTGTCCCTCAATTCAGCTTTAAGGGAAATGAAGACAGGTCACCCTTGCCTGCTCTGCTTGTAAGGAGCAGTACTGATGACTGATGGTCCCTGGTCTCAGAGGAGGCAGGCGCTGAGCTCAGGAGACTACGGCTTGTCTGGAAGAATATGGTGTCAGAGTCTCTCCTCTATTTTGGTTTCTGCCAAATACACCGAGGCAGGCTCATTTCTCACATTTACTGTAGTCCTTGCTTACTAGGCTGACTGACTCTTCCTCGTAACTGGGTTCCAGTGGACTCAGGGTTCCCGCCCCTTGCGGTCCACTTGCTCTGGTTATTTTTTTTTCTCAGGGTATTCCCGCGGTTGGCCAGAGGTCAGTTTAAGTTCTCAAACATGAACTCTGATCCCTGTCACTGGCAGCAGAGCCACCTAGACATCCTCCCAACATCTGACCTCTTTGACTAAAAAAAAAAAGTTTCTCTCCTAAAGCTGTTTCCAAGGAGAATTTCTGAAATGTCACTTTTGGAGTAGAACAATTCAGGGAGGGTATCTTACTATATTAAATCCGGATAAAATCAATTTCTCTTTTTTAGAAGTAATACCGGTCTCCTAATTGTAGTAGACTCACAATAAGTTGGTTATCTGTCACATTATTGAGAACTGGTTCCCTGAAAGCAAGAGATATGGCTTCAAATGCTGCCCAGTTTAGGGACCATAGGCAGTTGCTTTATTTCCCTAAGTCTCAGTTTACTTACCTTTAAAAGAAGCAATTACAAAATTATTTACTTTATAATTTCATGAGATAGTGAAAGTTGTTTGTTTTAAAGCTTTATTTCAAAGTAACTATGCTTATAGAAATACATTCATAATGGTTAATAGAATGCAATTTAAGTTTAGAGTATCTTACAAAATTTGGACCAAAAAAGTGTTACATGGTTTAAGATTTAAAATAAGACAAAATAAAAAAGAGACCTGCAATCTGGTTTATTTTTTCAACTATTATTAATACAAATGTATAAAAATATCCTCCCTCAAATGCTGCTAAAGCAGGCAGCAAGAGCCATGAGAATGAACCTTTAATTTTTGCTTCAGAACAACACCTATCACACTGCAAAAAGTTTTCAAAATTGGTACAATTTTGTTGTTGTTTCAATGTGCCTTACAAAAGTTCAGTAGCTAATGAATGTAAGCTTAGAGGTAGAGTCTAGGTACTTACACAGATATTGTAAAAGCAGTATGATTTTGCTAACATAGCAAATAGATTATAAATCTATACAAACCAAGGGTCAAGTAAAATTCTTTGCCTCTGAATTAACATTATCATCTCAGTTCACATTCTGAGATCAGCAAGGAAACTTAGCATACTGGCTATAAGTTTTGCTGCATTATACGATAAAGAAAAACACAATCATGCCCCAGTTTTCAATCTAGAACCAAGAGTATCCTGCAGGCACGGTATTCTTTCAGAAGCCTCCATTTTTCCGTCAGTGTCAATGTTCATAACAGAGAACTTGATCCAGAATAAATTGCCCAACAGATCTTAGTTGTTATTATTACTATTTATTTCCTGGGTGGTGCAAATAGTTAAGCACTGGACTACTGTGCAGAAGGTTGGCAGTTCCAACCCACCCAGATATACGTTGAAAGACAGGCTTGGTCATCTGCCCCCAGAAGTCACAACTTTGAAAACCCCATGGAGCCGTTCTATACTGCACACATGGGTCATGTTGTGTTGATGTGGGGCCACCACCAGCATCATTATTGCTTCCACAATTATGCCTCACAATAACAATCAATAAGCACCACGTTTTTGGATAATAAGGAGGAAGGGAAATAATGCAGACATTTTACTCTCAATGAACTCCCAGACTAGTATAGAACACAGAAATGTGAAGAAATGTAAGTAATAGGACAAAGTGTGTGTTAATACCGAAAGAAGCCCTGAGCATCCTCATAAAATGCTTGAGATGGGGATTCAGGAAGGATTTTCTAGAATGGGTCCATGTTAACTGGGTGTGGAAAGAAGAATACTTCCGGGAGAAAGAGAACTGCCAGGTAGGGGAGCAGCTACCTTTGACTTTGGCGTGATTCAGGAAGAGGAGTGGCTTAGAAGTTTGAGAACCCAGGAGGAGACAGGCAAGTCTTGCTGTAGTTCTTTCCCAAAGCAGCCACTTCTGGTGCTGTGCTGTCGTCAGGAAAACAGGAGTGATGGTTTGCTAGGTCTGTTCATTGCGCCTGCCTTGGAGGGGACAAGTGACGATGCTGGAGGGCCATCCTTGGGGTCGTCTGGTGGCAAAGGAAAGAGAGATTTCAGAAAACCACCCTCATACATTTACCAAGTGTCTAATGATTAACCTGTCTTAACAGTTCAAGTCAAAGTTTCATTAGACTGAATGAGTAAGAGTATAGTTTTATGTGTCTGTTTTCATTCCTTGCATTTATAGCTTTATGCTTTCTTTTTAGAAAAAAACTTTATTATCATAGCTTTATGTTTTCTTTTTAGAAAAAAACTTTATTATAATTTTAAAAAGTCACTTGAGGAGGGAGGGGAAAAATGAGGACCTAATGTCAGGGGTTTAAATGGAGAGAAAATGTTTTGAGAAACGATGTACAAATGCGCTTTACACAATTGATGTGTGTATGGATTGGGATAACAGTTGTATGAGCCCCTAATAAAATGTTAAAAAAAAAAAGTCACTTGATGCTTCTTTTACAGAACTCTGTAATTAGGATGAGAAATTCTATGAGGATACTGCAAACTACAGTAATGCACAGTGGAGTGGAGCGTCCTTGGCCTTTTGAGTTACATAAATTTGGGTTTGAGGCCTTTCACTGTCTTGTAACTTCAGTTAAATTAGAGGACCCTGTAAGCCTCCATTTGTCACCCCAAAATTGGAACTAGTTCTCCTTCACTTTGGGAACATAATTTCAATGGATATAGAATTCTAGGTTGGTGGTTTTTTCTTCCAACACGTTAAGTATTTGAATCCAATCTCTTACTTGAATGGTTTCTAATGATTAATTTGCTGTAATTTTTTCCTAGTTCTTTCCTAGTTCTTTTCTAGATGAATGTCACTCTCCAAAAGATATGTTGAAATCATATCATATCTCCAAAAGATATGTTGAAATCATAACCCCAGCAGCTGTAAATGTGATCATATTTGGAGTCAAACCAGAGTTGGGGGTAGTGTCCTAAATTACTTTATCTTGAGTGGCCTCTTAGACAGGGGAAGATGCGCACAGGCTCACCGGGAAGATGCCATGTGAAGTCAAAGGCAGCTGCATCAATGAGCCCAGGAACAGGGGAAAAGGAAGAGGCAAATGGTGACTTTCCTCTGGAGCTCATGCCCTTCAGTTAGCTTCTGGGCTTCTTAACTGTGAGAAAATGGATGGCTGTACACTAAAGCTGCTCGCTTAATTGTTTTTTATTTGTTTTACAATAAAGTTTGCATTGTTGGCAAATGAAACATTATAGAACAAAAACAGATAGAATGGTTTTATCCTTCTAATTTTTTTTCTCTGTCGTTTTTTGGTAGTCTGATTATGATGTGCAAGTATGTATATGTTTTTATATATTTTTGTTTTTATATTTATTTAAGCATTTACTTTTTCATGTTTTGTGATTCAGGTGAATGTTTACAGAGCAATTTGCTTTTCCAATTGAGAATTTATATATTTCTTTGTGTGTGTGACATTGAATTCAACCCCCACAATGTAATACCCGTCTTCTCGCAGGAAAGAAGTAGGAAACATATATGTTTGTTTTTAGCATTTGCAATGCTTCATGTTCTGCTTGATTTGTGGTTTGGAGTTTTCCACTAATTTTGAAAGTTCTTTACCATTATTTTATCAAGTAATATTTGCACTCCAATCTCTCTTCTCATTCTATTATTCCAATTATATGTACACTACACCTTCTGAAATAGCCTCTTTGTTCTTAGATGTTCTTTTTTCCCTTTTTTTGTGTGTTCCTTGAATTTATATTTAAGTCATTACTATTGATAGATCTCCAAATTCACAGATCCCTCCTTGATTGTGTCCAGTCTCTTAATAAGTACGTAAACACAGCATTTATGTTTTCTACGGTGTTTTTAATTTCTGGCATTCTTTGTGATTCTTTCCTAGAGTTTTCTCTTTTTATTTAAATTTTTTTTATTGTGGCTGAGTTGAAGGTTTACAGAGCAGACCATCAGTTTGACATTCAACATTCCATATGCATCTTATTTCAACTTATCCATTGTAACCACCTCCCCTCAACATACTATCACTTACTCCTTTCTCTCTTTCTTGTTTCAGTTCCTCCTTCTTTTCTAACCCAACGGACGCTGTCCTTAGGTTAATGCTGTCTCTTTCATTTTAAGTAGCTGATTATTGCAACATGGGGTAAGGAAGTTCAGTTACAGATCCGCAGGCTGAGATATTTCTTGCCTTTATGCTAAGGGTCATAGTTTGGGGTCCTATCTATTTATGTCCAGTGAGTGTTTTTAAGGACTTTGAGTTATGGTCCCTATTTTTCTCCACTCTATCCAGAACATTCTAATGCACTCCTTCTCAGGAACATCTAATCCTTCAGATGTCAGGGCTGTGAAGACTGATGTTTGCATGATCCAAATCGCTTCTCTGTGTCAGGTCAGTTGACAATTCACCACTTTGTCTTTTTTGTTCACTGTTTTGGTTCTGTTTCTTCTTCTAGTCAGTATTTAATCTATTTGTGTGTGCTTTCTTTTGAAGTTCAGGACTCCAGGATTATCACTCATATCAGGTTCATTTGGTTTCTTGTTTGTGCTGCAGAGGGTCTGGGTAGCTTGTCTTTCCAGAATGTGGCAAATAGGTTTTAGATGAAAGTTATGATAATATGCTTAGGAGTTGAACTGTGTTTAACATTTCTTTTAGCTATAGGTTCCTGCTAGAATTTACAAATATCCAAGGCGTCTTGTTTGGTCTCTCCTCATGACTTTGGCTTGCCCTAAGTATTTCTCCTAAATGCGAGTCGGTGTCTCACAGCTCATTCAGCTGTATCTTATTGTTTATATTCCAGACTTTGAGGTTGGTTATAGGTATAGGGGAGGGAAAGAAATCTATACTACTAGAGTTAAATTCAATCTTTTCATAGGCCTATGTCTCTGGGCTGTGACCGTCAGACTCTGTGCTTTCCAATGTATAACCAGCCCTGCCCTCTTCCCCTACCATTTTCCAATGATGCAGCATTTTCAATCTGTTTACTTGAAATCCAGAACTCTGTTTACTGTCATCCCCATGACCACCATCCCACGACTACTGCATTCATCTCTGAGAAGGGACAGAAAAGCTAGAGAATAAATGGAGTGGCAAGCAAGACCTTCTTCTAGCTGCGAGAAAAAAAAAATCACTTTCTATCATAAAGTTTCTCATCCTCATGCACCCATGCCCAGCCTCCAGCAATTAATCAGAATTGTTATTAAAGTGTTCCTGCCTCTTTATGGTTCCAGTGGCTTCTGCCCTTGGCAAGCATATCGCGGCTGTGATTCTCTATATGCTCCTGTTTCCCCAGGCTTGGGGTTGGTGGTTTGCCTTGAAACCTCCGTTTTCTGTTGGGTCAAATAAAAGTCATTGGTCTTTAATTTTTCCAGTCTTTTCTTGTTTTAAGAACAGGCATAACGATTTACATGAGCTTCAAATGTCAGAGCTGAAATAGGGATTCCAAATTAGAGTAATGGAAAATAACGTATGTGAAATTTCTTTTTGGAAAATTTAATCATATAAAGCTAAAATTGCAATGTAAGATATTTGGCAGAATAGCTAGCATACATTTAAAAGTTTATATCCATTAACATATAGCAAAACCCAGAATATTTTACTAAAATGTATTTCTTTTAAAAAGTTACCTAAAATAAAAAAATATTTAAGTGAGACTACATTAAACCTTCCAAGTTTCAAAATTCAAACTGAATACCATCCAAATTCTAATTTATATCTCCACTTCCAAAAAAACATATAATTCAGTCTGGTCATGCTCCACTTATCAAAGCATACTTGCTAGTAGCAATAAGTATTTCAATTTCTAGAATGCATTAATTATTGTCTAGTATACATTTTATTTGCCAAGGGTTTCATGTTATTACATTGACTATCTATTTGTTCTTTTTTTTTGGAATTGCTCAGTGTGTAATGCAGTTGGCAGACAGGCAAACAGCTAATTGTAATACTGTACATTTAGCATGTGGTAAAGATAAGAGGAAGCTCTGGAAAGTGATAAGACAAAGCCTTCAGACTCGGGCTAATCACATTTATGTCCCTGTTTTGTTATTTAATATCAGATTGATTTCTGAGACCCGTTGTTTAAATTTCTGTGCCTCTGTTTGCTCATCTGTGAAATGGGATTAATAAAGGGACCTATACTATAGGCTTCAAGGATTAGCACAGTGCTTAGCATAGTGCCTAGAGCAAACCAAGACTTCATAAAAATTAGGCCTGGCATTTAGCTATAAATAAAATGTTGTGAAGAAGAGGAATAGGAGCTTGATGTTAGGAACTAGTATTTTTCCCCCCTCAAGCTCCTCCAAGTGTCTGATGCATACAAATTCTCAGTACCTCCATCAACAAGTCCACGAATGATCGAATCCAGGAGTGAGTCAGTAACTCTATAGGGCAGAGAAGACCCTGGAAGGCGATGCAGAGCAGTGTTTTAATCTAGTTCTGAATGATAAGGCGTCTCACAAAGCAGAGAAATGATTAAACATAGTTCTGAGAAAAGATAACACCATGACAGAAAAACTGGATATTGTCCACTGTGGTTAGAATTTAGATTATGAAGGACAACAGTACCTATTGAGGAAATGGGGGAATTCCAGATAAAAAGTTGCTTAGATCTGAATAAAAATAGAAAATTTTTGAGTCAATAGCTCCCAAATCTTAGTCTTCTTGACTTAAAGTGACACCCATCTTCCCTCACAAAATTAATAATAATAATAAACTAATTAATTCTTGGAACAAGATAATGGAATAAAAATAAAGTGCTATATTTTTAATACCACTTTATAGAATTTGAGGAAATAGACAACGTTCTGGATATAAATGGTCAATTGATTCTATTTCTGAGGCTTTGCTAGCTCACATACACTTAAAGAACTTACTAGAATTCAGATTTCCAGGCTGTCCACTAGATTTACCATGTTAGTATCTGTGACTGGAGCTGATTTGGGGAAAAGAAAACTGCATTTTAAACATGTATCTCAAACATTGAAATATGCTCATTTTTATTAGTTGCTGTCAAATTTATACCAACATTTGATGACTCCATGTATTCAGAATCCAACTAGTCCAGAAAGCATTACAGGTTGAAGTGTACGGGTCTCAACTGCTGCACAAGTTAGAACACATGTCTGATTACCTCTGACACCTTGGCTTTTTCCTCTCTTCTTTCCTTTAACTGGGACACTTCTCAGCAATTCATTTGCATTTTTTTTCCTCTTATTTTTTTATTGTGAGATGAAAATTTACATTCAACAATTCATACACAGTTTGTTTCAACTCATCCATTGCACTCCTATAATTGTTCCACTTCTTATTTTCATTTCTCCTTCTTTTTTTTTAAATCAATTTATTGGGGCTCATAAAATTCATCACAATACATAGATCAATTGTGTAAAGCACATCTATACATTTGTTGCCC
>NW_022111372.1:91185706-91191722 GCF_000313985.2 Echinops telfairi
TTTGTTGCTTCTGGGCTAGATGGCCACTTGTTTACTTTCAAGCCTTTAAGTCCCCAGACGCTATAGGTCTCAATAGCTGGGCACCATCAGCCTTCTTCACCACACTTACTTATGCACACATTCATCTTCAGCGTTTATGTGGGGTAGGTGGTCACATTCTTTATAACTCTGTTCTTGCACACACCATTTTTGCCTCATTATTTATTCTCCCAGTGTTAGCTTAAACGTTTTTATTCAAACATTAGCACACAAAAAGGACTGACTGCAATCTAGGCAAGAAAATGTCTCTAATATTCCTACTGTATGGTAGGTTACAATTAACTGCTATTGAGTCATGTCTGATTCATAACAATCCTAAGAATAGACCACAACAGCCTCTTGGGGTTTCAGAGGCTATAAATATTTACTGGAGGAGAAAACATCATCCTTCTCTGTGGGAGTGACCGGTGAATTCAAAGGGCTAACCTTGCAGTTAGTAGCCCAACCTGTAATCCGCTACTCCACCAGAGTTCCTTAAAAAGTGCTTGCTGTGCGTTTCACACACCTATCACTGAGGTTATTCTATTAGTTACTTATTACATATTGTTTAATTGTCTATTTTCTTTTTTATGAGTTAACATTGGCTCGATGGCAGTGAGATATAATCCAGTTGGTCAAATGGTGCTTGAAGTGTCAATGCCCATAGACCTGGAATTGGAGGTCTTTGGTAGGCCCCTATGGTTGAATCACATCAAAGACCCTTAGGGTTTTGTACCACATTCCTGCAGGCTCTGCAGCCAACTAAGCCCCTCTTGTTAAAGAGACTTTGGCTTGTTACTGACCTTAGTAGAGATCTAACACCTCACTATGGGCCACCAAGTCACCGGAGGACTTGGGATGCCAAACATTAACTGGGTGTTGTCTCATCAACAGAGAAAAAAGTTAGATATGAACAGAAGCAAGCCATCCTTGGACCCTGGAAGAGATGTATATGAGATAAGGCTTGAGCAGGACATTAAGGTACGCACAAGTGAGCTGCATAAAGAAGTAGCCCAACTGCTTATGGTCTCCACCCCTGTCACATTACCTTGCCTTTCCCAGTCTACACCCACAGTCTCATGGGGAGTTCCTCATGATTAACTGAATAAGGAAGAAAAATCTCTCAGTTGGTTTACAGATGGTTCTACACAATATATGCAGGGCCACAGGAAAGCGGGCAGCGGCAGTTCCAAAGCATTTCTGAGACTTCCCAAAAGGATCGAATTGAAGGGAAATCCTCCCTTCAATGGGCAGAACTTTGAGTGGTACACATGGTTGGTCACTTCGCCTGGAAGAAGAAATGACCAGATTCAAAAGCTGTGGCCATTGGCTTGGCTGGATAGTTAGAGACTTGGAAGGCACATGATTGGAAACATGGTAAGAGTGAGGCGTGAAGAAGGGATATGTGGAGCTATTTCCCTGAACGTATGCTTTTTGTGTACACTCATCAAAAAGCTAACCCTATAGAGGAGGATTTTCACTTTATCTTTCTGCCATTCTCTTTCCCTGAGCACTTGAGTCATTGCCCAATGAGCTCAGGAACAAAGTGGGCATGGTGGTAGAAGTGGAGGCTATGTATGAGCTCAGCAACCTCGATTTCCACTTCCCACAGCCTGCTTGGCTCCTGCCACTGCTGAATGCCCAGTCTGCCAGCACAAGAGACCAAAACTGAGTCCTAGCAAGGGTCATAACCATGGGACCATTCCTTTGGTAGATAAATCAGAAAAATGGTGGCAAATTGATTACATAGGGATAATTCTATTATAGAATGGGCAGCATTTTGTCCTATTTAAAAAGAACCATTTTCATTGGCATACTATTTAAAAATCATACAATTCAAAAGTTCAACCATTTTAAGAAAAGTTGTGCAATTATCACCACAATCATATTTAGAACATTTTCTTCATTCTTATACTCATTATTAGCTCCCTATTTCCTCCAAACCTCCTCTGGGCATACCCTCAAGGAACTATTAACCTCATTATTGTGTCTATAGATTTACCTATCCTGCATTTCATATAAAGAAAGGCATTTTAAAAAATAAATAACCATGAGGGAGGGGGGAGGGGGGGGAGGGGGAAGGGTGAAAAGGAAAATGAGCTAATTCCAGGAACCCAAGAGGAAAGCGAATTTTGAGAATGATGAGGGCAACAAATGTATAGATGTGCTTTACACAATTGATCTATGTATTGTGATGAATTGTATGAGCCCCAATAAAATGATTTTAAAAAAAAGAAAAGAAAGACTAAAATGAATGTCAGAAGAGCAATTCAAGAAGACAAAGTATTATGATAAAATTTGCAAAAACCTGGATTAGAAAGCCAAAAAGGAAGAATTCACTCAGTGTATCTCAAAATGACAGGACTGAACTGGTTGTGATGATGTATATACAACCCGTTAAAAAAAAACAATTTAACTCTGGAAGTGTATGATATGTGAATATGTGTATGATATGTGTTATAGCAAGACAACTACCCGAAAAGAAAGAAAGAGCAAACCTGACCGACGGCTGCCGTCGGTGAAAGAGGAAGAGCGTTTACTTGGGGGACACTGAGTTTATGTTCATGGTGGTGGAATTTGGAAAGGATATCAATAACGGTTTTACAGCATGAAAAGTATAATCAATGGCATTGAATTCTACTTGTAGAAGTTGTTGAATTGGAGAATGTTTTGTTGTGTATATTTTTGCCACAATTTAAAAAATAATTAGTGAGTAACAATATGTACAAGGAAGAAGAGAATGTTCTAAAAGTGTTTTTGATAATGGTTGAAAATAAATAAATAACCACAATAACAAAGTAGAACAGAAAAATCTCAATAAAAATGAAACAGAAAATATTAAAAGCCAGAACATATTTAAAATGAGTCAAAGGGAGATCAAATGATAAGGTGTTAATTTTTACTTAACTGTATCTGTCATAATCCACTTTCCAATGCATTCCGCATGATAGCAAGGCCATTCACATCCCTGGAATGTGGTATATGCTGTAAACCATCATCTAACAACATGGAGCTGTTGCTCCGGTAGCCAGGATTCATGGGGTAGGTAACCAAGAGGTGAAAATATGAAAATACAAATTTATTGTTTTCTTAATTTAGAGCTAGTGCATGATTGAAGAAGATGTGTACTTGTGCCAAGTTGATAAGGGTAGACTGTGATATTTAAATTTATGTTAATTTGTCTTAGCCAGGAGTCTTAGAGGTTTGAGAGTTAAGGTACAGCGATCCTTCATAATGTTACCTAACAGAGTGTAATTAACTCTATAATATGTTCTGTAAGTAGCCATGAAGCTGTAAGATGATTAGGGTGGAATGCAATACCTTCACTTAGGTCACAGCTCTGATGATGTTTCATTGGGGGTGGGGGGTGTTAGTCTGGGTAGACTAGAGAAACAAATTCATGAAGACTCATATGTGAATAAGAAAGAGGTTTATATACAAGAGCAATTAAAAATTGAGAAAATGGCCCCACCTAGGCCAGATCAAGTCTCCAAGTCCAATATTAGCCCATATAACTGATATCAGTCAATAAAGTCCTCTTCAGACTCATGAAATACATGTAATGATGCTGAATGCAGGAAGATCACAGGACAGCGAGTTGGAAATCTTGTGGATCCAGTGGCATTGTAAGCATCTCAGTGCTGGCAGGGGTCTATATGGGACTTCTCCAGCTCCAGAGGTCTGGTTGCATCAGGGTAGGTCCAGGTGGCTTCTCCAGATCCCTGATCACCATGTGTCTTGTCAATAGAGCGTCTCATAGGTAGTGAGCAGAGAGAGAGATGTCTCCGGCCTCCAAGGAGGAATATCAGCATTTCCAAGAATTCTCAGGAGAAAGTCATGCCCACACAGAGGCATCATTGGCTATGACCCGATTGACAGACTAGATGCCACCCCTTCACTCTTAATCCTCTCAAGTCCCAGTTTGACACCAGATGATATAACTAGCACAGGGTGTAGCCTACTTTCTAAAAAATAAACACTGGAGGGAGCTTCTTGGCTTCATGCTGGATACGACTCTTGCATTTGGCTGATCAACTTCCAGTTTTTTGGACTTGAGCCAAAGGCCTGCCATATTGCCTGCTGACTCTAGGAGCCGCCAGCAGCCTGTTGACTGAACTATCATCTGACCTCCTGACCCTGAATTTATTCATATCTGCATACACCAGCCTATGTCTTCTTGCTTAGTCTTCCTGCTTCATGGCTAGTGTTCTTGGTTCATTAGCCCCCACAGCCCTGCTAGTTATGCAAGTCTGGAGAAGCCTCTACCTTCAGTTTAACATCTGACAAATGAAATTAAACCAGAGAGGACTTACTGACTTCCACAATTATGTAAGCCATTTTCTTGAAATAAATTTCTCTCTTTATATATGCACATAAAGAGAAAAATTAAAATTAAATATAACTTACATATAATAAGATGTATTATATTTTATATATTAAAATTATATATCTATCAAATATAGAAACAATTGTGAGAATGGAGGTGTTGATAGTGTTTCATTATGTTGTATATAGGAATGTTATGGAGTCAAAACTGACTCACTGGCACCTGATAACAACAACAAATATATATACATATATACTCACTGCCATCACATTGAAGCAGAGTCATAGTGATCCTATAGGACAGGCTAGAACTGACCCTGTGAGTTTCCAAGTTTCTAATTGTTTATCAGATGAGAAATTCTGATCTTTCTACTACAATGTGTGTGTGTTTTGAAATATATATGTGTGTGTGTATATATATATGTATGTGTGTGTGTGTGTGTGTGTGTGTGTATAAATTAGGGGTATCCTCATCCCCACAAATGGAATTGCACTGGGAAGAGCAGGACTTTTATAGTATACATTTTTCCCACTAGGTAAGCATTGAGCATTGAGTTAGTGCACCCAGTGGTGTCACCTGGGAAGGTTCTTTCTGGTCACAGTTAATCTTTTCATAAAAGTGGTTTTCTCAAACCTCATTTTTTTATGACAAATTTAAGAGAACAGTGTGAGGTTGTAAAATTTTGTCTCCTGTTAAGAAAAAAAAATGCCACAGAAACTGTTGTGATGTTGAACACAACTTGCAAGGGCAGCACTATGGGAAAAATTCAAGTGTATGAGTGGTTTTCTCATTTAAAAAAGGGTGAAATATTGATGATGACAGACCTCATTCTGTACATCTGTCAACTTCACAAACAGATGAAAATGTCTACTCGTAGTGCATTGGGAGTTCATCTCATCAAGTCAGACTGCTAATCAAGCTTTCTTTTTATGGGCTCTGGAAAGATTGCGTAACAGTGTGCAACAAAAAATGGCAGATTTGGGCAGATGGGTGACTGGTTTTGCCACCACAACAATGCACCTGCTCATACAGCCATTTCAGTGTGCCAGTTATTGACAAAAAGCACCCTACTCACCTGACCTCACTCTTTGCTACTTCTTTTTGTTTCCACAAATGAAGAGGACATGAAAGGACAATTTAACAACATAGAAGAGGGAAAGAAAGTGAGGGAGGTGCTGTCAGCCATCTAAACAGACAAATGTTTCCATGAATGGAATAGCAGATTTGACAAATATATTAATTATAATGGAGAGTACTTTTAAGATAATAAGGTTGTTTTGTAAAAATAATATTAATACATAACTTTGAAAAAATATTATTTTTGCGGGGGTAGCCCCTTGTGTGAGTGTGTGTGTGTGTGTGTGTGTGTGTGTGTGTATTTGCTTCTCTAGAAAACCCAGAATAACATAATCAATAAACTGAGAAGTAAGAGCATTAATTAACTGTGGAAGTATTCGTAGAAGAAAGTAAATGTGTTCTTTGTTGGTTGCTTGTTAATTTAATTTTATGAAATTTAATTCTTGAAATTATGTTTTCAGTTCTCTTAAAAAACAAAAAGAAGGAATCCAGGACAGATGATCCCGTCAGGACCAGTGGTGAGAGTGGTGATACTGGGAGAGTGGAGGGAAGATGGGGTAGAAAGGGGGAACCGATTATAAGGATCTATATATA
>NW_022111372.1:91192384-91204575 GCF_000313985.2 Echinops telfairi
TCAATTTATTGTGGCTCATACAATTCATCACAATACATAGATCAATTGTGTAAAGCACATCTATACATTTGTTGCCCTCATCATTCCCAAAATTCTCTTGCCTCTTGGGTTCCCGGAATCCACTCCTTTTCCTTTTTTTTTTTTCCCCCCCTCCCTTTTGAGAAGGCAATTTAAGTGTGCCTTAGAGATACAACTGCCGTATAGAGGCATTATTATGTTAGCATATATTTTAAGGCCAAATATTTTGATTAAAAAAGTGTAAACTAGATTGCTTGGCAATGGGACACTAGCCTAAGCATCCGTCTAACTTAGCGGGGCATACATTTCTTTGATCTCTTAAGCATCCGTCTAACTTAGCGGGGCATACATTTCTTTGATCTCTTACCATGGCAAGTGGGCCGTTGTAATCCCTCTTAACCTGCAGCCCTGCAGACTTTCATGAGAAAAGCAGAAAGTTTAGTTAATATTCCAGATGTTTCCAACTGTCCAGACATCTGGTATGATGGCAAGGCCTATCCAGATGGTTACTGAATATTTAATATTTTGCCTGGATATTGGCTACCATCTGCAAACCCAGGCTTAAATCTAACAGAGCCTCAGTCAAGACTGCGTCGTCTGTTAATTAGAGCCTTACTTGAGTACATTTTGTCCACTGGGTCCCTGCTGTTTCGGTAATCTTCCAGCCAGACATATTTACCTGAATATTCATGGTCACTTAGAAGGCACTCAGCACTCACGCTCTGACTAATCATTTAATTCCTCCTACCTACCCTTCAGCATCTGATCTTGTTTCTATTCACTAGGGGTTATATTAACTTTCATTTCAAATTCTTTGGGGATTTTTTGGAGAGAGTGACAAGAAAATAGCTTGGTAGTTGCCTGAATCTACATGTTCCATCTGAACAATTTCTATTTTCTGGTGAATTGAACACAACCTTCATTTCTCTGTAGTACATTGAGAATTTAAAAACAAGCCAAGCAAACAAAAACAAAATAAAAACAGTTTCTGTCTAGTCCAGGCCACTCACGGTGATCTCAAGTACATCACAGCAGAAGTGTGCTCCCTACGGCTTTCCAGGGTTGATTGTTCAAAAGGAGACCACTAGGGTTTCTTCTGAGGTGCCCTCGGATGGCCTCGAACGTCCACGGTTTGCACTGCCCATGTATTCTAGGTAGCGAGGGAGCCTTCTGTTTTCCCTCTAGTCGATTTGTTCTCCATTCTGGCTGCCATAGATATTTTTAAATATCTTCAGGAAAGAAACTCAAACCTTGACTTTGATTACAAGTTTTCTAACCGCAAGCCCCTGAGCCACCATGTATTAAAGTGGACAATATGTTCAATATCATACCACTGTCTTCAGGATTCTAATATGCAAAATGAAAATAAAATAATGCCTATCAAAAAAATTCTTTGAGGATTACATGATTATCTCATATCTAGCATAATGTGGCACATAGTAAGTGCCCACTTTTTTTTTAAAGCGCCCACTTCTACTGGCTGTTATTAATAAAAGTTCATAGTTAGAGACTCAGGTTTTACAGGTTTGAAAAAGGGTAAACATAAAATCACGAAAATCCAAAAGGGTTGTAAGATAACATTCCGGTGTCCCAGCCTTCTCTAGCCTTTGGGGCACAATTCAGCTCGTCTCGAGGCTGCTCCTGCTTGTCTCTCCTCTCTTCCCTCACCATGTTGCCATCCATTTAGGAAACAGATTGACCATATACCCTGCACCTGGCACGGGGCTCAGAATTTCACAAGAATAATCTCATTTAATCCTCTCAGTATATCTGTAAGGTGATGATCCATGCATGCACATCCCAAGATACAGAGTGGTTCAGACTACGGCACTTACAAGGTAATAGAGTCTGAGCTAGAATCTTGGTCCCTCAGCATGAGGCCACCTCTCATTCTACATTTCTAGAAATGGTAACACTGTCGGAGTCATCAGGCTAGGTACGACAATGGGACTGATATGTGCGCATTCCCTAGTGTAGCGTGCAGTCATTTAGAGACGTAAAGGCAAGATGTGGAGACATCTGAGTTCACCCCGACGTAGCTTAGAAGAAAGGCCTGGGGAAGAAAGGCTTTGTGACAAAGCCATCAACTCGCTGTGCAGCAGTTCCACTGTGACGCCGATGGAGTTGCCATGAGTCGGAGACACACCAATGTCACTGGTGACTCGGTGTGGGAAGCCAGGTAAATGAGTTGAGTTGACTTTAATGAACAAAGTACTTTAGAGTCAACAGCACCACTTACTCTATGAGAAATCGCACTGTTCTGTGGCATCAAAAAAGGAATGTATTTCCTCTAAGCCTTAATTTCTTTAGCTATAAGATTTGAGAAATAATGATATCTACTCCAGAGAGGATTATAAATGCTGAATGGTATAATTTGAGTTGAAAGCACAGTGCAGCCCCGAGCACCTACTAAATGCCCAGCAACATCAGAGCAGAACAGAGCAAATTTGTGCTAATTTTTCTTGCTACCAAATCGTGTGCTTGACTAGAAATCCAGAATTCGACCCAGATGTAGGTGTTAATATGTCCCATGAGAAGGCACTTTGCAGTCTCTCAGCCTAATCTTCTGGAGCAGAGAATGGGTCCTTCTATTCCTCCAGGAACATTTGCAGGACAAAAAAGAAAGAAAACAAAGAGACTACCTGCCAAGGATTGGCTGTGGAATCCTGCTGAGCTCAATCTTGCTTCACAGAGAAGACAGGTGGCTCAGGAGCTCAGAGACATAGCTAACCCTGACTTGGCTATCACTAACCTTGGCTTGCCATCACCCACTCCATGTCCCTGTGCTCCAGCTTCCCCATCTGTAAAACAACAGGTTGGGGCGACATGACCACTAAGGTCTTCCAGCTCGCATGACTGATAACTCTGGGACCAGAGAGAGGTGTAAGAGGTTTGAGGGAATTTGAACAATGAGAAAAGGCAAAAAGAGCTATCTCATATTGATCCTAAGTTTAAATCTTAGTTCAGCTGAGGCCCACAAATATTACTGATTATTAGCTCTGTGCGAGGCTCATTGTAGATATTGAAGATACAAACATAAATGAGACATTTCCTGCACACTAGACAGCAAGCTACCCTTCAGTTCAGCGGGGATGCCCCAAAGAATATATTTTATCCTAATATACCTACATAGTCACCCTCTAAGTTTTATTGGTGTGGAAGCAGATACATGGCCAAATAAACAAGTTTAATCTCAGAATTTCATCTAACTCAGTTGTAATTACTGCTTCTCTCATAACGTTCATGAAAAGTATGGAAGTTAGTATGTTTCCCAGGAATAATTTAAAGCTATCCATACAAATTTCCTTTTTAGGCCTTCAGAATGCAAAGCCTATCTTCCAAGTGGACTTGAGACATCCCTTAGGAAGTGCTAGTGGCCAAAATGGGACTGGGGGGTATTAAAATTTGTTGCAGAAAAAAGGGGGGGGGGCAAGTGATAATAACCTCTGAAATGCAAAAGAAGATTATTTAGTAATATTGGACATACTGCCAGTATGTTGCCTGAGAATTCCCTAAGGGGATGGTTAAATCATTAGATGGATTGACAAAGCTCGATGGAATTGGAACAGAAGTTGTTATTCTTCTTTTTAAACAAATCACCAGGCCTTGGAAGAAAGACCATATAAGTAATAGTCAAACTAAATAAGCTGTATTTACTGAGCACATCTGGGTGGAAAAATGAATGTGAATAGCATGTTATTAGAATGCAGTAAACAGAATTATCATTATGGTGGTTGTCTAAACTTATAATAATTACAATAAATACTCCAAACCAAACTCACGACCATATGCCCGCTGATAGTGATCCCACAGGACAGGTTAGAATCTCGAGTTTCCAAGGCCTTGTTTACTGCCACACAAAGCCCTGTCTTCCTTCCCACGAGCACTCGGTGGCTTCAAACTGTGGACCTTGCAGATCGCAGGTCTATGTGTAATCACTACGCCACCAGGGCTCCAATGATTACAGTAGAGGCATGCATACCAACCAACCCATCAAACAATCTACAGTCCACAACCTATTTCTATTTAACTTATTCTGGTAATAAATGAATAAAATTGGCTTAGGCTAAGAGCTCATAAGAATTTAGCCTTATTCGTGTCTATGTCTCCATTACCAAACACATTCCTTAGGACAGAGTTGACACAGCAAATGAATGGATTAATGCATTCTTCCACTTGTGATAATATCAATGTTCAATTGAAAAAGCAAACCTACCTGCCAGCTTATCTGGTTAACTAAGGTTAGCATTTGGTGGATACAACAGCACAATGAAATCACAGATCCTAACTCTGAGAACTACTTGTGTACTCTTGGAAAGCCAATCTCTTCATAGACAAAGTGGAACACATTATTTTCCAATTTAAGATTTACTGTGAGAAATGAAAGAAAAGATTGTATGTGAAGGCAAAAAATAAGCCTAAATATATGAAATGTTATTTATTCCCAAGAAACCTTTAGATGACTAGGCCACCTGTGTCACCCTGAAATCTGGCTGTGTTTCATTCTAGAGAAGACAAAGCATTTAAGAGACTACATTCTCCCTTGCCTATGGTTTGAATAAGCAGTCCTATAGACACCTGTGTTTACTTTTATATTAATGAAATGAAGTTACTAACTCCCAAGAGAATTCATGAAGCCAGCTAAAGCATTAGGGCTTGAAATCATTTCTCTTATTTTAAAACCAGATTTTATCCTTATTAGAGGATCCTAAACTGCTGGTCTTGGTTGGCTTCCTTTAAGATAAAGATGAAATAAATTTTATGACTTAAGACAAAGCCAGGATCCTACCCTTATAACTTTGTGTGAAACCAGATGAGGCAATTTGAATCATATCCAAAGTAGATATTGGCTCAGACCACCCAAATTCAAACTGTTTATGGTATCCATATAGCTTCTGCCTTCTCCATATCTGTGACTGAGCTTTATGCGTTGTCTTTGAGAACAATATGAACAATAATAGAATTCAGAGATTTTTTATGAGGAAATAAAGTAAAACACATGGAAGATCATTATAAAGCTCTAGCCTAACATTATTAGCTTCACTGTTAATGGGTCATTGACATGAGCCTGCCTTTAATAACTAACTATCACTCCATTCTGAACTGACTCTCCCCATTAATATTCTTTCTCCTAAGTGCAGATTCTTGATAAGCCAAATACAATGACTTTCAATTTATATGTTCCACATACCATTGAAATGAAATATGTCATAGAATATCATCAAATTTTATTATGTATAGTTTTTGTTTTCTTTGCTATTTGGCTTCCAATACTCCACTTTCTTATTTTGAAATTCATTTGTAATATCTCTTCTGGATTCCTTCTCAGTTCTATTGGTTTGTGTGGTTTAACCCTAACTCTAGAAGCTTAAGTGGGGATTTGAACTAGACTTAAGCCAATTGAATGTCTTTACTTTTGGATCAGGGATTGCTTTACAGATAATCACATGACTCAATTTAAGCTAACAAAACAAAGGCCTTTCATTCAAATTGTTCTTGAATCTTGGAGGATTCAGAGCTGCAGCTGATGTGTCATGATGTGGAGCTTGAGATTAAAGCCAGTAGGGGTAGGGGTGGGAGCAAGGACCAAGACATGGGGAAAGATTGTACTATGTAGCCCTCATGGTGTGGTGGGCCATTTTATGGGAGAAAGATCATATTTTCTATTCCCACAAAGGGTTAAACTCTCAGAAACTCATAGGGGCAGATCTACTCTATCCTATAAAGTGGAGGTTCTCAACTTGTGAGGTCATGACCCCCTTGGGTGTCGAGCAGCCCTTTCACAGGGGTCACCCGATTCATAACAGTAGCCGAATTACAGTTATGAAGTAGCAATAAAAATAATTTTATAGTTGGGTGTCACCATAGCATGACCTATAAATGAGTCAGAATTTACTTGATGGTAGTGTGTTTTGTGTGAATAGTAATATTTTTCAAGCTTATGGATCTCGTCATGCCAGAAGCTTCTTGATTTCTGTTACATGAGTTCATGGACTTTATTTGTAAACTGAGCTGGCTTGGATTTTGATGTCCTATCTATTTTGAAAGAGTTATAGGTTGTAGTTCTGAAAGCCAGGCATTCCAGGAAGCTCCTAAGTCCTGGGCCAATGAGGATGGTAGTTCACTTTATCTATTACCAAGGAAAGGGTCCTAGGAGATCCAAAGGTAGAAAACAGGTTTATTTATAATTGAGGATTACTGATGTTGAAGAAAGTGTCTGGGGTGGTGGGGATGATAGAAATTAGAAGGCAAAACAATGTCAAAGAGGGCAGAAGAGAGTCAAGACATCAAAGATGGCATAGTCATCAAAACCTAAGAACTCTGAGCATATCAAATGACGTAAACAAGGCAGGAAAGGGCTCTGGATATTCCACAAGTTCTAAAGAAGAGATATAGAAGAGGGCTACGACTTCGTTTTGATACCTTGGTAGATTTCTTTTTCCTTCTGTAGTAGGATGTGGTCCTTACTACTGACTTGTTCTAGGGTTACTTGGAATCACATTAAATTTATCAAACATCTTCATTTTCAAATGTGTGCCATGGCACTAAAAAGCGTAAGTCTGACCCTTAATGCTCTCCTTCAATGTGTGATTTGTGTATAGACCTTAAAACATTTTACTAAATATAGATTCTCTTTGGTCTTTAAATCCTACAGACGTTTCTAGAGGGCTACATCAAATGATCTAGGCTGTGAGTCGGAAGTGAAGCAGCAACAGATGATTTTCCAGAATTTGATTCTTAGCAGGCCGAGGTTTGTGTCTATGACAAAGAAACATTTCAAAAATGGCAGATTTGTTAGATGCCAGCGGGGCTGAGAAGTGTTAGGAAAAGGAATTATAATGAGATTTCTTTTTTTGGAGAGACAGAAAATAAAGATGGCTAGAGCTGCCGAGAGGAAGAAATGAATCTGTCACTCTACCCAAAAATACAGATCTGTCATTTCCATTCTTATCTGGACCATAGGGCGATTCTGAGGGTGCGAACTCAAGATTGTAGACCTATAAATCAAGGTTTACCTATTTATTTTTCATCTGTCCTGGAATGTAGCTCAGTCAGGGGCTTAGAATTTTTAAGTTTGACCTTATGTAATATTTGCATTTAAGAATTTCTAGAGTACTGTTCACACCCACACAAATCACTTCCAAATAAAGACATTTATATTGATTTGTTATGTATGCACAGCATTGTATGTGTCCACTGAAATAACATGTATTTAGAAGAAGTTTATAGAGAAGAGCTTAAGAAAATGCAGTTCCACCATTGTGACTCAGCACAACTGGCTCTTTTTGTGATCCCAGCAACTCACTCAAAGGCCGCGTGGACTTAAGGTCAAACAAGCCTTTATCTTGGATTTTAGGTCACCTGAAGATTTTGTCACACAAATGACAGCTCCTTCACCGATGGATGACCCCAAAGTACTTCTGTTCAAGCAAAGCTAGTCAGAGTTCCCGGTATGCGGTCATTATTATTAAGCTTCACTGTCTTTTTGCTCCATAATTAGGAAGAAGCCAATACCATACACTGGTTAGGACCATGGATCCTGCACCTCGACTACAAGCATGCAGATTCTGATCTTCCTATTATTAGCTCTGCTGATTGAATCTTCTTTATAGGGCTACATTGAGGTTGTTATAAGATTTTAATTAGTTAATGAATATTAAAGCTGAAGACAGAATCCAAGTTGGTGGACTAAGCAGACACATTACTCGGATTCTCTATAACAAAAATATGAGAAGCCACATGAAAGTGTATGACAATCCTGGAATCTAGAGCTTCAAAGAAAAGTTTAAAGAATTAGGTCAAATACTGATTAAAGAAGGAGACCAAGTAAAAATAGTGACCAAGTATATACAAGGAAGCATATAGAGTGGTGATTGCCAGCTGAACTATCTTGAATTATTACAAGTAGCATTTTGATTGGAGCAGGGAAAAGGTAACTGACTCAATCAGGACTCCAGCAGTGCCCACATCGGTAATTGCAGCCAGCAGAGAGGTGCAGCGTCTCTGCTTTTCCTCCACAAACTCCAGATGCCTCGAAATGCAGCCCCTTTCTCACCCTTACCCCCTTGAAAGTCAGTCAATCCACCTCCACTCCACATCCAGTGGTATCCCACTAAATAAATCAGGGAAGGAAAAAAGGATAAGAAAATTAATAAAAAAGTGAACTCAGCTTGGAAAAATATTGGAACAAAGCAAGGAACAAACATTGCATTGTCTTAATTAATGTTCTCTAATTTACCACTTTACTTGATCTGTCTGGGTCTAATATCCATTGCAATGATTACATAGAAATTCATAAGCAAAATGTATAATTAAATGGTCTTATTAAGGATTTTAAAATGTTGTAATGCTAGTGAGAAATACTCAAGGGAGTTGTTTCCTAGGTCTGCTAATTAATGCCAAAAATGGCATCCCACTTTGCTGTAAGGCTTAACCCTAAGGCATATCAGCTCACATCTGTGGGTCAGCAAGTATGACTTTCCCAATTAAGTGCCCAAAGGTACCCTACTCCAAAACCTAGCCTCCTGTACAAAAGCACTCATCTTACCTTGCTCTGTGGGTTGGGAAGTCCATGCTCTGACTTCTGGTTCCAATGTGGATCCTATGATGGTATGTATACCTGTCACCTGGATCCAGTTAGGCTTTTTTTTTTTTGTCAACTTCGGTGAACCATGATTCTCCTATGATAATATCTAACATATGTGGTCAACTCCATGATGTAATCTTTTGTGAACTAGCCAAGCAGTTGTAGGAAGAATAGGGTAGAATAGCACCTCCTTAATGTGGTCACAGCCTTGATACATGTGGTAGCTACCTAATCTGTTGTCAACTTGAGAGTCTTAAGAGTGAGGGGGTAGGGCTTAGCCTGTCAATCAGGTCGCAGCTTGATGACCTCATTTGGAGGTGCTAAGGAAATAAGTAGTTCGCTGAAGGCAGGATGCTGGCTCACTCTCTTGGAGACAAGCTTGCTGACAAGACACATGTAGCTATACTAGAGCCCTGGAGCTGAAGAAGTCACATGGAGACCCCTGCCAACACTGAGATGCCTCAACAATGCCACTGGATCCACAACACTTTCCACTCACTAGCCTGTGATCTTCCTACATTCAGCATCATTGCATGTGTTTTGTGATTCTGAAGAGGAATTTATAGAATGGTATTGGATCTATGGACTAATATCAGACTTATGGACTTTATCTGGACTGGGCTGGGATGTTTTCTCAATATTCAATTGCTCTTGTATATAAAGTTCTTATACACATCTAAGTGTATATGAATTTGTTTCTCTAGTCTACCGGGCCAAACACAATATAATTGAGGGAGATTTCATACAAGGTTTGACCTACTCTTTGTATAGATTTGACACTGTGCCAGCTCAATTCTTCAGCTCTATCTGGATCCTGGACCTGGTTCATTGACCCCCTGTTATATTGTCTGCTGATCTCAGGACCCATCAGCAGACTGCCAACCTTGAATTCATTCAGCTGATCTCAGATTTCTTTTTTTTTTCCCTTCAGATTTGCACCCACCAGTCTGTAGTCTTCCTCCCTTATTTTCCTGCTTCTTGTCGTTCAATTCCTGTAGCTGCACGAGTCCGGAGAAGCCCCGAGATTACATCTCACCCATAGACTTGAACTGGACTGAACTTAATCCACTTCTACAACCGTGTGAACCATTTCATGTTGTAAATCTCATTCCATAAACATGCACATATAAGTTCACTTGTTTTACTTCTCTAGAGAGCCCAACCAAACACGTCACCTCAGGAGAAAGAGTTCATTGTTGAACATGAGATGAAATAGTTCTTTCCAGTTTTGAGCTGAAGATTATCCAGAAACAGACAGCGCTAACATGCAGCTGCTGTTGCCGCAACTCAGCGGCACCTCAGATAACTTGCACTGGAGCTCCTGGGCTTCTCGTTTTTTCAGTTCTTTTGTACCAGATTTCACAGTTGAAGTAAATGGATGGCGAGTTGGACAGAGATATTCTAAATTAGAAATTCAAGCATCTCCATGGTGATCCACGTCAGCAAAATAGGTCAGAGGGAAAAAAAAAACCAACCTCACTGGGGAGCTTGGAGAAAGGAAAGAGGCAGCTGTGATGCCTGACAGAAGAGAGAAGAGAGAAGAGAGAAGAAAGAGAAGAAGAGGGGAAGAGAGTGAGCAAGGAAGAAATCAAGAGGAGGGAAAGGTGTTAGAGGAGAGGGAGAAGAAACATTAGCCATTGTTATTAAAATAGGAAATATGATGCACTTTAATTAAGTTAAACTATTATATTCAGCAACATGATTTTTTCTCATGTCACTTGAAAATGTGCCAAAAAGAAAGGGGGAAAATTACATTTTACCCATCAAATACAGGTATCCTAAAAAGGAAAATAAATACAGAAGGGTGCCAAGTCCATACAGTCTGCTTTGCTTGTCTCAATATTTTAGTTTTATCTAAGCTTTATTCATGTTAGATACATGAAAAAGAGATGAATTCCAGGACTACCAGCAATGTGCAGAGGTACATTCCTAATGTACAAACTAAGTGTAATTTTGAGCAGGTGTCTCTCCCGGTGGAAACATTTATGCAGCTCAGTTCTTATTCAGATGAAAGGAAGTGGACTTAGTGAATTGGAAATAAAAAGATTGAATTCCCTCATCCCACTATTGTTATTGTTGTTTTTGTTGTTACTGACCCTGGTTACACCAGAACAAAATATGGTCCTGTTCTGTGCGCTTCTCACAATTGTTATGCATGAACCATTATTGTAGCCACTGGGCCAATTCACCTCCTTGTGCGTCCTCCTCTGTTTGGAACCCTATGCTTTACCAGTTAGGTTACGGAGGATTCTCTAGAGGTTCAAAAGCATTGAAAGTTGTATATGCGTCTAGAGAATTATATCAAGATATTACACACAAGTTCAAGTCCATAGGCAAGATGTGAACTGGAGGCTTCTCCTGACTCATGTAGCCCCAAGTGCTGACAATTAGGAAGCAGGAAGGTGAAACAGGAGGGACACAGAGATGAAATGTGTCTGAAGTCGACTGAATGAGTTCCAGGTTGGCAGTCTGTGATGGCTCCTGGGATCAGCAGGCAATATATAACAGCATTAGACATAGGATCCAGATTCGGGAGAAGGCAAAGGAACTCTGATATCTCTTATACAAAAGTCCATACGCCTAAGGAGGAGTTATTAGGCTGAAACCTGACTGAGAGTGCAGACTCCAACCTTTACCCCTGTACATTGAGTTGACAAATTCTGAGCATCACACGAACCATGATGCCCTTCTCCAGGGACTGATCTCTCTGATAACATGTCCAAAGTACGTCCTTCTAGGGATTACCTACTAACCATAAGATTGGAGGTTGGAGTCCATCCAGAGTCAGCTTGGAAGAAAGACCTGGCAATCTACTTCAGAGAAGGCAGTCATGGAAGTCACCCTCTTGAGAACAGGGCTACGCTGGTGCAAGTGGAGGCAGAGGAGTTGCTTTGATAGCACCTAATTATTGAGACAAAGGAGGCAAAGATGTGATCTGGGGGCAGTGAACATTAAACTGGGGGAGAAGGCTTGGTGGCTTCAACAAGAATTGTAGCACTGATGATGATAAGAAGCAGTGGGATTGGGGATAAATCCTGGAATTAGAGCTTACAGAACTTCCTAATAATTGGATGGAAGGCATAAAGCAAAGCCTGTGAACATGGGTGACTCCAATGTGATAGATATTAGCATTGGGTGGATTGTGAGCCCATTACAGGTTAGGAAAAGGTAACAAGGAAGAGGATTTTGCTGTATTGGAGACTGCAGTGAAAAACAAGAATTATGTTTTGGATCCTTTATATTTGAGAAGCACAGAAGGCCGGGTGATACAGGCTAGGAGACAGTGTACAGATTTATAAGTCTGATCATGAGAAAAAGGCAAAGCTCATAACTGTAGGAGAATGATTAATGTAGAGATGGATTTGAAGCCAAAGAATAAGACGAGAATCACTTTGGAGAGAAAGGCTACGTAAAGAAGAGGAAAGCGCTAAGGACAGAGCTTGCAGGCACTCCGAACGAGAAGTCGGACAGGAGAGCAGGAAATGTCCGGAGAAGGGACATTGCAGAAGACCACAGAAGAAAATGTTTTGAAAAGGCACACTAATCGTCTGGGGTCTTAAAGGCTTGAAGGAAAACAAGCAGCCAT
>NW_022111372.1:91206010-91220192 GCF_000313985.2 Echinops telfairi
AGCTGGCGTGAAGACAACAGCAGTCATCTAGATAAGAAAGAATGGGAAGTGCAGACAGTGAGTAGGGACCTCTCTCTTAGGGATGTTAGTAGAAAGAAAGAAGTGGAAGGAAGAGAAAGAAGATGAGGTGAACAGGAGAAATGAGGGGAGGGGAATCGAGGAGAGAGAAAGTAAACTAAATAGAGAAGGCCTGGCACAGTACTGGGGAAATTTTCTTTTTTTAAATGTATTAATTTTTTTTATTTTAAAGAATGTTTCTGAGAAGATGCAACTCATTTAGTAGAAAGGGAGAAATTGATCATTCAAATGAGCTAGGCAAATAAGCATCCTCTTACTGAGCTTCTCCTAAATTGAGGCGAGATTAACTGCCCTTCTCCATTCCTTCTGTGAAGCACACTGCAGAGGCCCACGGCTCGCATATGCCTTCCACACTTTCACTATCTAGTGTGCATATGTATGTCTGTATTCACCAGTTAATTTACTATAAATCCAGAGGCAACTGTGATCCTACACAAACCTGCTAATCCCAAATTACTCATTATTCTAAATTGTACATTTAATTAAAGATTATGCAATATGATGAAGAAGTCCTGTGGGATAGTGGTTATGCATTGGACTGCTAACTGTAAAGTCAGTAGTTCAAAACCACCAGATGCTCTGAGAAAGACCAGTCTTTCTACTCCTGTAAAGACAGAGAATCTAATTAAATTGTAAAACCATTTAAAAAAAGGTTACTTTTCATGCAAACTTAGAAGAATGCTTTGAAAAGGCTCTCTAAAAACAATTGCTGAGGACAAAACCATGTTGTTCTCTTGTCATGAGCAAGATAACTATAAATGATTGGGGGAAATTGTATAAACCTGCAATTGTATCACTCTAAATTTGGACTCAACTAAACCTCAAGTTCATAGGTAATGCAGTTTATGTGAGAAAGATGGCACAGAATGGCATATGCACGTTAGTGAAGATCCCCTCATGGGAGAAGCCCTCACGATGGAACCCAATCGTCTAATGGCTGTGGGAGTTCACTCCCACATCCTGTCCACAGAATATCTACTGTACAACACTGGTGTACACATCCTTCTGCAGATGGTGACTCAGAAAATAAATGGAAAATATTATTCTCACTGATGCAAATGGCACTTGAGGGTGTTTGTGCCAGTCTGAGGCTAGTTTGTGAGCCTCAGGCCTTCATCTGCAAAGCCTTTTTTACCCTCAGAATCTTTGCCTGGTGCCAACTAGCATTTGTTTTCACCCACATTCACAAAATGAGAAGAAACATCATGCTCTGAAAGCAAGATGTGGTCACTGACGGAGCGCCTTCAACCAGAACATTTGAGCCCACAGTAAAATTCTTAAGTAAGCATCAGGACGGGGCCTCTGTGTTACACTTGCTGTGAAATGCTACCCAAGGCAAAAGACAGCGATTCAGAGAGAAGTACGCACTTTACAAATAAACAAAGAACAAAAAATTGGCATAGAATCTTTCAGACTCCGGGCAAGTTAGTCAATAACTCACTTTAGAGAAACAGCCTGAAGGTTCAATTTAGAACAATTTAGATGACATGTCATGTACTAGCACAAAGCTTGTCCTGAACACCAATTCTGTTTGAATTGTCAGAGAGCACCTTGTCACTCACGGGCAGAAGTGAGTGAACAGCCCAGCTTTTCTCAGAAAATGGCCATCGGATTGTTATGTCTACCGTTCTCTGAAGAGGGTGTTGGGATGTACTTCTCCAATACATGGCCTGGAATCCATGTGTCAATTTGTCAAAATTGTAAACAAACGAGGTGACATGGAGACAAAATAATTTGCTAATTTCCCACAGTTTCGGCAACATGCAGGCCAGCATAATTTCAGCTGTCTGGATGTCCTGGAAATACATTGTCAACGTATAAATTCCCTTTGTTGAAGTGCCATAAATCAGATGGCTGAGCTGGAAGATCTTTAAAGCCCTACTTAGTTTATGAATTCTAGGATTACCCCTGTCACGAAATCAATTCTTACTTATATACCGATCCACTATTCATTTGTCCTATCCAACTGCGTTGGGGAAAATTTGTATGTTTTTATAATACAAGAGGAGAAGAAAACAGGCTGGTGAGTGTGATCTTGAATTGTGAGCGGGGAAAGCAATTGGGTTGCCTTAGTGTAGTATCATCATGATGTTTAGAGAAGACAGATCCAATCTCCTGGGATAGATGTGGTCATTAAGTGAGATACTCTGTGAGGATACTCAAGTTTAGGAAGAATATATGACTGTTGGTATTTAGTAGGATCAGAACTTAGATCCAGGTTTGCTGAGCCCAGTGCCAAAATATAACAGACAGAATTTTAGCTATAAACAGCACAATTCACTCCACGAGTTTAAATTTTCAAAAAGACTGTAGATCACAGTCATGGAAAATACACAGGAACAAACAATTCCGCGAGTGCTTCCACAACTACAGGACAGACTCTCAGCAGCTTAGTTTGCTGATGGATTCTGCCGAGAACCTCCTTCTCTGTGGTCATGGATGGAGGCCTCCTCTTACAGCTGTCCTCTCACTCGCTGCTCCCATCACCTGGTTTCTGATCTCTAGAGCTGTCTTCTTGTTGCTGTAGGTAGGTGCCTTCTGTTCCGACTCACAGTGACTGATGGAGAACAGAACATTGCCGAGTCCTGTGCCACCCTCACACTTGTTTTAATGGGTGAGACCGTCAGTGCAAGCACGGTGTCCGTCCATCTTGTTGAAGGTCTCCTCTACACCTTGACTGTTTGTTACACCGCACAGTCCTCAGCCAGCGAGAGCAGAGACAGTGCTTCAGTTAGGCTCTGCGGATCAAGGATCCTTGGTTTGCTAGCACTGACCTTCTCTTGACTTAGTAAAGATGATATTTCTCATTGATTTTTTTACAAAGGGTATTCCTCTTTATGTTTATTTCCAAACTAGACATTATTTTTATATAAAATCTAGATGATGAATAACAACTTAAAGTTAAAAAAAGTTACTTTTTATCTTACCACCCAGCAATTACCACTGCTGGCACACATTTTTATTATAAGAATTTAGATCATACTATATGTAATGCTTTGTATCTTGTTCTTAGTATTATATCAGGGTCCTTCCTCTATATTATTAAAAATTAAATGATTGTGTAGTGTTTCATTATACGTATCCACCATGATACACTTTGCTATATCTTAGTTATTAGGTATCACTGGAATTTTGCCATGATAAGAACATTGATGTTGGCATTGCTTTAGGTGCTGACGGACAGCGACCCCATGTATAAAGAATGAAGGACTGCCTCTATGTATCATGCAATGAATGAATAGAATCATCGCAATAAATTGTCCTGGCCCATTGGTTAAGCCATGATGTTAATCCATCTTGTTAAGGGTTTCCTTTTGTTCCCTGACCCTCTACTTTACTAAACAGGGTGCCCTTCTCCAGGGAGTGGTCCCTTCTGATAACATGCCCAAAGTACGTGAGATGGAGTTTCATCATCCTTCATTCTAAGAAGCATTCTCACTCTCCTTCCTCCAGCAGAGATCTGTTTGTTCTCCCGATGGTCCTTAGTATATTCAATAGATTTTTTTGCCACTATCATTATTCAACTGCATCAATTCTTCATTCTTCCTTATTCATTGTCTCATTTTTATGCACATGATGCAATTGAAAATTCCATAGTTTGGTTTTGTGGTAAGCAATGGGTTGCTAATTAAAATGTCAGAGACTCGGACCTATAAGCCATTCTGGGAGGACGATGTGTAGTCGGCTTCCTTGAAGATTTGTTGTTGTGGTTCCGAGGTGGCTTAGAGTTGCTTCTGACTGAGTGGCCCAATGTGCACTGCCTAGTCCTGAAACAGCCTCACAATTGTTGCTATATTTGAGCCGATTGTTGCAGCCACTGTGTCAATCCATCTCCTAAGGGTCTTCCATTTTTTTGTTGGCTGATAATCTATTTTACCGAGCAAAGTGCTCTTTATCCAGGGTCTAGTGTCTCCTGATAACATTTCCAAATTACGTGGGACAAATTCTTGCCCTCCTCCATTCAAAGGATCATTCTGATTGAACTTCTTTCAAGAGGAATATGCTTGTTCTTCAAATAGCCCATGGTACTTTCAATATTCTTTGTCAACACCGTTATTCAAAATGCATCAAATCTTCTTAGCTCTTCCTCATTTATTGTCTAACCTTCACATGCCTATGAGACAACTGAGAATACCATGTCTTGGGCCAGGAGTACCGTAGTCCCTACAGTGATATCCTTGCACTTTAACATTTCACAGAGGTCTTGTGCAGCAGATTTCATACTTTTGTAGCTATCTTGACTGATGCATTCATAAGCAATGATTGGGAGCCAAGCAATTTGAAATCCTTCATGATGTCAATCTTTTCTCCTTGTATTATGATGTTGTCTATTGGCCCACTGGTAAGGATTTTTAGTTTCTTTGCATCAAGCTATAATCCGTATATCCACAGGCTTGGTTCTTTGATTTTCATCAGCAAATGTTTCAAATCCTCCTCAGTTTTAGCAAACACAGTGTATCATCTGCATACCACAGAATGTTTATAAACACTCCTCCAATTCGGATAATTCTTCCTTCTTCGTGTAGTGCAGCTTCTTAGCTTATTTGCTCAGTATACAGAATGAATAAATATAGTGAAAGGATACAATTTTTACTGATGCTAAACCATGCAGTATTTTCTTGTGCTGCTCAGATGACTACCTCTTAGTCCATGCATCTTATAAAACAATGGGATGTCTGGAAATCCCATTCTTCTCTATGCTACCATAGAATTTTATAGTCCACACTTTTGAAAGTCTTTGTATAGTCAATAAAACACTAACAAGCATGTTTCCGGAATTCTCTATTTTCACCTAAGACATATCTTACATCAGCAATGATGTCCTCTCCTGAATCTGGCTTGAACCTTTGGAAGGTCTCTGTTGATATACAATCACATCCATTTTTGAGTTATCTTCCACGAAATTTTACTTGCATGTGATATTAATGATATCGTTTGACAGTTTCTATTCTATTCGGTCTTTTCCTTGGAATAGGCACCAATATGGATCTGTTCTAGTTGGGTTTCCAGGTGACTGCCTTCCAAGTTTCTTCGTATAAATGAGTGAGTGCTTCCAGGGCTGCACCAAGTTGTTGAAACATTTCAATTGGTATTCTTTCAATTCTGGAATCTTGATTTTTGCTAATGCCTCCAGTGCAGCTCTGACTTATTCCTGCAGACCCATAGGTTCTGAAATGCCTGTATGTAGATCAGTTCATTTTTTTGTGCAGTGGCTTTCTGATTCTTTCCATCTTCATTTGGTGCTTTAGTATTTTGTCCATCGAATCTTTCACTATTACAACTCCTGACTTGATTTTTTTTCTGTAGTGCTTTCCATTGGAGATAGACAGAACAGCTGAGAGTGTTCTATCCTCATCGTTGTCTAACCCAGGACTTTGCATGCTCCCTTGTAACAGTTTGTCTTCTTGAGCTGCCCTCTGAAATTCCTATTCAGCTATTTTACTTCATCCATTTACTTTACCAACTCTGCGTTCAAGAACAAGTTTCAGAGTTTCTTCTGACATCAACTTTGGCATTTTCTTTCCTCTTGATCTTTTAAATGATCTTTTATATGTTGTATTTAAAATATGTATTTATTTATTTACCGTTAAGATCATTTTATTGGGGGCTTTTAAAGTTCTTATAACAACCATACATCAATTGTATCAAGCATATTTGTACATATGCTGCCATCATTATTTTCTAAACATTTACTTTTTATTTAAACCCTTTGTATACGCTCCCCTTTATTCCCTCCCTCCTTGCCTCCCACCTTTGTGGCCCCTTGATAAATCATAAATTGTTAATATTTTCATATTTTACACCATATACTTTCTCTCTTCCCCCACAATTTCTTCCCCCTTCCTCTCCCCCTACTCTCCTAGTATTGCTACTCTCATTTCTATTGCTGAGGGATTTGTCTTACCTGGATTTTGTATGTCGAGAGCTCTTATCTGTACCTGTGTACATGCTCTTGACTAGCCCACCATGAAAGGCAGGACTGGGATCGTGACAGTGGGGGGTGAGGAAACCTCAAGGAACCAGAGGAATATTGTGTGTTTCATTGGTGCTATATTTCACCCCGGTTGACTCATCCCTTCCTTGTGACCCTTCTGTGAGGAGATGTCCCATTGTGTACAGATGGGTTTTTGGTCTCTGCTCCAGGGTGTTGAAGCAACAGCAATCTAGCTGAGAGGAATTATTAAGGTGCAGAAGTGTGAATGTGCTGCTGGGGCAGAAAGATGGTAAAAGGAAACAGAGGAAAGGTTTAGGAAGCAAAGACATGGATAGAGGTATAAACACAGGTGTGCACTCGTGTAAATATATTAAATCACAAAAATAGAGACATTGGCCTATGTACATAAATATATGGCAATACGCCGAGGAAGTGGACAAACTCTACTCAAGACCCCCTCAATGCAAAAAACACTTTGTTCTAATAACCTGGCATTCTGTGATGCCCACCCTCCTGGCACAGTTGCTGAAGACCAATCAGAGCACAAGCAAATGTCGTGAAGAAAGCTGAAGGTGTCCGGCTATCAAAAGATATAGTGCTTCGGGTCTTAAAGGCTTGAAGTTAAACAAGTGGCCATGTAGCAGAGAAGATAGAAACCCACACTGAAGAAGCACACCAGCCTGTGTGATCATAAGGTGTTGACGGGACCATGTAACAGGCATCAGAAGACCCCAAACAAACAAACAGAAAAAGATGTGTTGTTTTAAATGAGGCTCATATATATTGTTCTGGATGTCAGTCCACAGCTCATTATTCTATTAGTGACCACTGTGTCAAATGTGTTCTTGAGATGTTCACAAAATTAAAGTGGGGTGGACTCATGGCCATCATTTGGCTATTGTGGACTGGTTTTAAGTTTCTTAAACTTCAACATGAACTTACAGATAAGCAATTTATGGTCTGTTCCATAATCAGCCACTGGCCTCTTTTTGACCGGTGACGTTGAGCTCCCCCTTCACCTCTTCCTGTCGGTGTTGTCCATTTGGTTCCTGTGTATTCCATTCGGGGACGTCACGTGTGCAGTCCTCATTTGTTTGTTGAGACAAAGCTATTTGCAATGAAATTGTTGGTCTTGCAAAATTCTATCATATCATCTCTGGCTGTGTTTCTATCACCCAGGCCACATTTCCCGACTACTGTTCGTCCTCTCTGTTCTCAGTTTTTGCATTAAAATCACCAGTACTTATCGCTGCTTTTGATACATGTCTTTTCAATGTGAGTCTGAAAAGTTGGTGTAATTCTTTAGTTTTTTCCACTAGATTTAGTGGTTGGCATACACATCTGAGTAGCAGTTATATAAACTGGTTTTCTCTGTATGGTTATAGGTATTATACTATTGCTGACAGCACTGGACTTCAAACTACATCTCAAAATGAATAGGACAACCATGTCAGCTCACCAATGCCTAGACTATCTATCTTTATTTGCTCCATTTCATTTTGGGGGACTTCCAATTTTGCTAGATTCATATTTTGTATATTGCACATTCTGATTATTAATAGATATTTGCAGCTATCCTTATTTTGATTCATGCTCCTTTAGCACACGAAGGTTCTGAAAACTATGACAAGTCATGGTGGTCAACTTGACCCCTCCTCAGTTGTATTTGGAGTGCGTTCCCACCTGAAGGGCTCGTCTCTGGCACCGTCTCTGACAGTGTCCTGCGGGCTGTTCATAAAGGTGAGGCCGACCTCATCACCAAATGAAAGCTTCAAAGGTACTTGATGACAGATATGGAATGGAAAACAAATGTTTGAGTACTAGGCTATCACTCCTTCTCTCAGAAGAAAAGGTAGCATTTTTCCTGAGATAACTTCTCCAATCTGTACGTTTTTATTGAATGCTAGAGTCAAAAGGCAACAAAACTAGCATTTTTATCAAAGATCCATAGAATATCTGTTACTTCCAAACCCAATTTAGCACTACGAAGACAATCTCGGCTCATGGTGGCATCATTATAAGGCAGAGTGGAACTGCCAAGTCCATGAGTTTTCATGGAACCAGACTGCCACATCTTGGCTATGAAGCCACTGGTGAGTTCAAACCACTGACTTTTCAACTAGCAGGTGAGTGTTTAGTCACAGTGCCACCAGAGCTCCTAAAAAAAGCTCTCTTGTTAGTGTTAAGTGCCATCAAGTTGGTTACAAGTATGCTAGTTTCTATTATTTAATTAAGTTACTTCTAACCTTCATTATAGATTTCAAGTTTTAAAAGATTGACAGTTGTAAAAAGTGTGACCTACTACTTAACTCTCTTTGGCTTATTTTTCCATAAGAAATTTCTGACTATCAGTGAAAACAGCACTGTCAGTCTCCTGGTCAGAAAATCTGTTTGGGAGTTGAAATCAGAATCTGGGGCTGCAGTTCATTTCTAACTTTTCCTCTTTGTGTGAATCCTGTGAAGAGGTTTAACTTCTCTGATTATCAAGGTCTTCACAGTGAAGTCAGAATTGTTATAACATTAATTGATCATTTACTGAATGTAAAGTTAAAATGAGCCATATGAAATGGAATTTTGAAATTTCAGAGTATTCTCATGTTAGTTTCTGTTTATAATCAATACTGATTTCATCCTAACTTTTTGTTGTTGTTGTTTTCAAAACATACTATTTTGGCTGTGGTTTTTCTACTTCTGGTCATTCGTTCATTCTTTCAGTCATACATACATTCCCTTATTTATCAAAACATCTGTTATGCCTTAAACTGGGTAGATTAAAAAGAATATATGAAAATCAGAAGTCTGAATGTGACTGTTCTTTTCTACACTATGCCGATAGGTATCTCAGCTTGTATTCAAACTAGAGCACCTGATCTCTGATTTAACTTACTTTCCTCCACTCTTCCTTACCTCAGCCAATAGCAACTCAATTCATCCCAGTGCTAAGAATAAGAACTTTGGAGTAAAACTTGACTTCCCTTATTTTATCTTGCAATCCAGTATTTCAGAGAATCTTGTTGTCTCTGTCTCCCAAGTACATTTAGAATCAGAGCACATCTGTCTGCATCCATTGCTGATGTCCTTATCTAAGCCACATCCCTATAATCCTCAATAAATGCAAACCACCAATAGCTTCCTAAGTAGATTCCTTTGTTCCAACTGTGTGACCAGCAGTGTATTCTAATCATGTCCCTCCAATATACAAGACCTTCCAATGACATCTTATATCATTCACGGGAAATGTTAATTCCTCAAGAGCATTTGCTTCCATACCTAATTTCATCACCTACTACCTTCCTTAATTAACTCTATTGCACTTGCCCATGTATCAGTTACCCAGGTGCTCTGTCTCAGGTAATTTTCACTTGCTGTTGCTTTGGTCCAGGGTGACTGTCTAATACTTGCTCGTCAGTACTACTCAGGCATGGCTTAATCAAGATGGATGCTGGCCAGGGGACTGGGGCTGAGTCTTTGAAGCACTGTTCTATGAGTTTTTCCTTTAATTGTCTGCTGCCTGGGGAAAGGTTTATACAGGACAATCCAGACATATCTTAATATTTTAATAACTTCTTAGCCTTACAAATCTTCCTGGATGAACCTCAGCTTTAGCTGTGCTAAATTTTCTCTTTTCTTAGAAACACACGGTGTGCGATCCCTCATCTCCTCTCTCATGTCTGTGCTCAGATGCTCCTTTTCTGTGAGTCCTACTTCAGACAGACACAGTACTTCTAAGTGGCAACCACCCACTTACATGTCAGCCATTTCCTCTACTGTATGTTTCTTTCTGGACTGTATTGCCATCTGACATACAGATTTCATTCACTTCTCATATTTACTGCCTATCTTCCGAGAAAATGTAAACTTCGTGGGGAAGGGATATTTTGTTTATTTAGCTTTATTTCGTTTCTTCAGTTTTGTCACTTTGTTTTGATTCCCGAACCTAGAACAGTGCCTAGCGCATGTGGTTGTGCCCGGTTAAGGGAGTCCCCACTCATAGAGATTCATTCACGAGGACGAGCAGAACTGTCGCACAGTGTTTCAAAGTCAGCACGTCTTTATATAACCAGAGTGCCACATCCATCTCATGCTAAATGGACGGAGATTTCCAACTACCAGCCTTATGGTTGGTAGCAAGCCAGCATTTAGCCCCTGCACCACGAGTCTGTGCCGGCCCATCATAGCATCTAAATAAACATTAGTTTAATGAATGAACAAATATTTCCAAATGACTCTGAAAATGGCTGTACACATACCTACACACACACACACACACACACACACACACACACACACACGGGGTACCCCCTCAAATAAAAAACCTGGAATTTTTTTCAAAGCTATGTATTTAATTTATTTTTACAAAACAACCATATAACCTTCAAAGCACTCTCCATTACACTTAAGACATTTGTCAAATCTGCGATTCCATTCTTGGAAACATTTTTCAAACTCATCTGTTTGGATGGCTGGCAGCTCCCATATTTTTTCTTTTTGCCTCTTCTATGTCCTCAAATCGCTGTCCTTTCATGTCCCTCTTCATTAGCAGAAGCACAAAGAAGCTTCACAGAGTGAGGTCAGGTGAGTCAGGCACATGGAGCAGGAGAGGCATGCTGTTTGGGGCCCAAACCTGGTGCACTAAGAAGGCTGCATGAGCAGGTGCGTTTTTGTGGTGGCAAAACCAGTCCTCTATCAGCCACAAATCAGACCTTTTTGTTGCACACTGCTACGCAATCTTTTCAGAACCTCTAAATAGAAAGCTTGATTAACAGTCTCACTTGGTGGAATGAACTCCAAGTGCACCATGAGTCGACATTTTCTTCTGTTCAGGAAGTTCAGAGATGTCCAAAATGAGGTTTATCATCAATTGACATTTCACCTTTTTTGAAACAAGAAAATCTCTCATTACTTTGAGTTTTTCCCATAACACTTGTGATCGGTAGGTTTATTGTGCCAAACTGGCCAAATAGGAACATGTGGAATTAATAAAGTCACAGTTTGATTGTAAGGCAAAGAGATAAATGGCTCTGAAAGCTCCGTATGTCTCTCTTGTTCTCTGGTGATGGGACCAGTGTGCGACTGCCTTAGCTAATTCTCTGCCTCAACTTGTGAGCTATACTATGTGTAGGACAGCCATCCCATGGATCGTGTTGCCAGAGCTTGAGGTTCCTTAGAAACCTGCTTGGCCACGCTGTTGGTGTATACATTGCTTGAGCTTGGGACTCTTGGATCCTGTCATCTGGCTGACTGGTGGTGAGCCACCCTCCTGTTTGTGGCCTGTGGCTGGACTGCCTGTACTGCTCTACAGGAGACTGCTGTCTGCTTTCTTGACCTTGTACCCAAAAGCCCTCATGAGTTGAAAGACTTCCAGTATATTATCTCTGTACTGCTGTGTGAACTAATTAGCTGTTACATTCGTTTGTGCTGTACATATTTATATCTATGTCTATTTCTATCTGTATCTATCCATCTCTATATATATCCACATCCATATCTATATATCATCTATATTTATGTTTATCTATTTATATATATATCTATATTATCATAAGTGTCCTGGTTTTATTTCTCTAGAGAACCCTAACACAGCACTGTGCTTGTAAGCTATGTTCAATATCACAACAGCTTCTGAGGCACTTTTTCCCAGCCAAAAACCAAAATTTCACAGTCATCACAAAAAAATGAGGTTTGAGCAAAACTGCTTTTGTGAAAACATTCACTGTAACCAGAAAGAACCTTCCCAGGCAATGTCACTGGGTGCACTAACTTAGAACAAGTTGATAGATGCTCACCTAGTGGGAAAAATGTGTAATAAAAAAGTTCTGCCTAACAGAATTTTTTTCCTATTTTGGGGAGTGGGGTGGGGGGAGTACCCCTCGTGTGTATGTATATGCAAAAAGAGAGAAATTTTAAACAGCATGTGTGCTGTAAGAACTGTCATTTTTAATACTCTCATCTGGAGTGTTGTGGTTCAAGCCAGTTCTTTTCACTCTTCCACTCCTTCCCAACCCTTTGAGCTAGCCCAGCATGAAGGAGCAGGGCTCCAAGAAGGTTCCTCTCCAACACTCCTTTACATCTTTATAATTGTGATTAAAATGGATTTTGTGACAGAATTCCAGTATCTCCTTTCATGGCAAGCAGTTTTATTTATATTTTTCCAGGTAAAGTATTATTAACAAGTTGCCTTGTTTTGACAGCATGATACTATAATTAATTTCTACTGGAAAATGCACCAATTAACACAGTTTTGTTTCTTAGCATGAATATAAATGAAAATGAGTAAGTTAAATGACAACATGTAAAAGAGTCTTTGTTGCAACTCACCTTCTCTGGACTAAGGAAGCTGTGTAGTAATTTAGATATTCTGTCAAGGGGAAAAAAGGAGTCTTTGTGGTGTAGTGGTTTTGCTCTGGACTGCTAACTGCAAGGTCAGCAGTTCAAACACAACAGCCACTTTTTTGAGGCAGGAAGATGAGGCTTTCTACTCCTGTAAAGAGTTACCATCTCAGAAACCCACATGGGCAGCTCTGTTCTCTCTGACAGGGTCACCATGAGTCAGAATTGACTTTATGTCTGTGAGGTTATTTTTGTTGTTGACTTTCAAGGAGTTGTTCTGCCTCTAAGTAATTCCTCAAGGCATTATAGGAATGCCTGTTCATTCATTAGCTCTTCATTCTCTGAAACTCTTCAGAGTTACAGGTTTATATTATCGCATTTAACACTCAGAAACAGACACGGTTAGCCTTTTAAAATAATGTGAATATGACAATGTATAAAAAACTTGAAATACTGTGCAGTAGATGATTGATAAAGAGCCCCTGGGTAGTGTAATCAATCAACACTCTTGTCTGATAAACAAGATGGATGGTTTAAGCTCCCTGGGAAAGGGCTTGGACAAAGGGCATGGTGATCTGTTTCCAAAACATAAGCCGCTGAACACTTCTTCAAAGAGCATTCTACATTATTACACACAGGCTGACCATCAGTCGACGTTGACTCAATTTCAACTCTAATGGATACATAGACAGATAAGCTATCTCCAGGATAAATTTACCTGAAGTAAAATTACTTGCAAAAACAGTATTATATGCTACCTTTTGTCCTGGACAAGAGGGAAAATGAGAATATATGTATATTATTTGCATATACTTGAATAAACAAGCACTGGAAGGACAAACAAAAAAGCATTAATAAAAGGTTATCAGTGGGGCTCGTGGGTAGAGGAAGGAAGGGGCCAGGGTAGTTGTAACAAGCTCCATGTATACCTTTTATATCATTGTTGCATTTGATTGAGGTAAATATATTAGATATTCATTTTGTTGTTGTTGATTTATAAAAGGACTGTTGTGTTACATGTTTGTATTCCTCACAGGAGTTAATGTATGTGACAGCAAATCCTCCTTATGAAGAGCTGACATATGGAAAATGAAGCAATGACGCAGGTATGTTTTCATGAGTAAAAGCAAGCCTGATTTCTCCTTCGGAAGGTAGATATGCTTCCACGAAAAGAAGATAGCTAAACTAATGAACTAAATTAAATCAGATATCATTGTCCTTCTTGAGATTATCTCTTTGTTTTCTGTCACACCAACCCCGTCTTCTACTTAATTTTCCCTGAGGAATATTAGAGAAGCTAAAACTTTATAACACATTCTTCCTTTCTGATAATAATTAGCAGATTTATAGTGCTTCACAGTTCACGTGGCTGTTTTGTACAATGTTACCTTTGGACCATTATTTATAAAGGCCAGATTTTGTTCCTAGAATATAAACAGCTTAGATGTCTTTGATAAACTGAGCAGTCTTTAAGGAAAAATGCACAGTGGCTACATGCATGGATTCTGAATCAGTAAAACCTTGGAATCCAGGATTTACCACTTAATTGCTTTGTCATTTTTCCAAGCTTCTTTATCCTCATCTGCAAACTAAGCACAATGATGCTTAATTATTAGGATTATTATGATCTTTCTATAAAGTTAAAGAAGTCAAATGTTTAGTACCAGTCTCACACATGAGTACTCAATGAATTGTAACAATGACTTGTTGTTATTGTTCTTAATTTTAACATTTATTTTTAGTTTATCCTCATTCACATAACTAAAATATCTCCTGCTCTTTGGCCCAGTGCCCTTTAGGCCATTAAAATACATTACATTTGATTAAACATTAAGCATA
>NW_022111372.1:91221638-91224302 GCF_000313985.2 Echinops telfairi
GAGGAATAATAGATGAAGAGACAGACTTGGGCAGTTAAGGGAATATGGGAGGAGGCATGAGAACCTTGTCCTTAGTTTGAGACCAGAACTGGAGGGCCTGAGAGCATGAGTCCTCCTTCATAGATCTTCAAACATCCCCATCAGTCTTAAGTTGTTCTGAATAGAAAAACAGGCCAGCACAGATACTTTCCACCTTCATATCTGCCCATTAGATCTGATCTGACTATAAGCTTAGATCGGCATATTGGATTTGAATGGGTACTACAATGAGATTCTACTGCAATTGCTTTCTCCTCTCCATAAATAAATTTCAGGCTCTAGATTTGTGTGTGGTGTTAAAAAACAAAATCTGGATGCTTTTTTATGATAGAATGACTCAAAATAACAGCAAAGTATTGTCCATAAGTGAAGTAATGAGGGCCAGGTAACATCGGGTGTCTTTGCCTTTCCTCAATAGTTACTCCAATCTGGGGCCATGATCACCAATTCTACATCCAAGTACCAATTCACATTTGTCACCAACTTTGTTATTTCCACATAATAAGGACGATCTTGATGTTATTCCACTTTGGTGTGTAAGACTGATTGCTTCTGCTCTTAGGTTCCACTGAGGTCGTTCCTGATGCATCATGACCCCAAACACCATGGAATGAAATACTGAGCCAATACCACAATCAACTGTGGAAAGGACAACCTAGTGTTTTCATTGGTTGACTTTTGGAAGTAAATCACCATTCTCAATCAATTCTATTAAGATGGCTCAACTGCTTGATGTTGTTGTTGTTGTTGCTGGTGTTGTTGTTAGGTGCCCTGGAGTTTTTTTGTGACTCATAGCAACGTGATGTACAATAGAATGAAACACACCCTGGTCCTTCAGGATCCTCATAATTGTTCTTATTCTGAGGCAATTGTTTGAGCCCGTGGTTGTAGCCACTGAGTCAATGCATCTTGCCATGGGCCTTCCTCTTTTCATTGCCTCTTCATTTTACCAGGCACTGTCTCTCCTAACATCACGTCCAAAGGACAAGCCATGAAATTTTGCCATAGACGCTTCTTCAGTATTTCTTACGTATATGAGATGATTGAAATACCATGGCTCGGCTATATGTACTTTCCCCCCCTAAGGCCCCTCTTTCTTTTCTAGCATACATCACTATAGATTAACAGAAAATAAAATGGTAGACTCACCAAGTTAAGGTGAACCAGCCTGGCATAGAAAAGAAACAAGCTTAGCATCTTTAGATTAAAAAGTTAATCACTTCAGATTCACTAGTTTCTTTGTAGAAATCTAAGTTCTCAAAAGAACATAGGTATGTGTCTTTCACAGCCTATTTAAAGACTCCAGGCAAGGAGGGTGAGATCTTTGTGGAGAATAAAATTAAAAAAGATAGCATGGGCATGATTCCATTCTTTAGCACCCATGTTCTGAGAATAACTTATCGTTCCACTTGCAGTCATCTTTCTTGCTCTTTAAAGCAAGTGTAGTCAACTCATGATCGACTACTAAGTGAATATGTCATGGGAGATTTCAGACACAGAATGGCTTACTTTTTGGGTCTATTTCTCAAATAAGACAGATTTTCCTTCAGAAAAGTCATTTTCAAAATCACTCTGTCAAGTAAGTCATGTGTTGTTGCTTTTACATGCCATCGAAACAGGTCCACCTCATGGCTATCCTATTTGCAATAGAACAAAGCACTGCCCAATGCTATGGCAGCCTCCTGATTTTTGCTACATTAAAGCCCCATACATTGTTGTAAACACTATATCAACTTATCTTGTTGAGGGTCTTCGTCTTTATAGCTTATCCTTTACTTTTCCAAGGATGATGTTTTCCTCTGGCTTCTTATTCCTTATGATAATAACTCCAAAGAATGTGAGACAAAGTCTCATCATTCTCCATTCTAAGGAGCATTCTGATTGTATTTTTCCAGTCAAATTTTGCTCATTTTTTGTCAACTTCATGGTCTATTTACTATTCTTTACACCACCATAATTCAAAGGCACTAATTCTTCTCCAGACTTCATTACATACATCCTTTCAGACTTAGGACATATTTGTTCTTTAAAGTGATATTGATTTTTAACACTTTAAAGAGGTCTTTGGTGATAAATTCTCCCAGTGCTATATGACTTTAAAAACTTTTCTGGCCTACTGCTTTCATGGGTGTTAACTACAAATTCAAGTAAAAGGAAACATTTACAACTTTAATTTTATCTTCATTCATCAGCTTGATCCCTATTGATCCAGTTGTGAGGCTTCTTATCTGTGTGTTGAGGTCTAAGCCTCACCGAAGGTTGTGTTCTTTGATCTCCATCAGAAAGTGATTCAAATTCTCTTTGTTTTCAGCAAGCAAGATTGTGCCAACTATACATCTGAAATGGTAGTGAGTCTTCCTCCTGTCCTGATGCTGTGATTTTCACATGAGTGATTTGCATATAAATTGAATATGTGACAGAATACAACCTTGATGTACAACTTTCCTGATTTTTCAGCAATGCAGTTTCTTTTTGTTCTATATGAATGCCTATCAATGTACAGGTTCCATATGAGCACAGTTAAAGATATTGTAATTCCCATTTCGCAATGCTATATATAACTTGTTATGAGCCACACAGTTCAAAGTATTTGTACAGTCAATGAAACCGAGGTATGTATCTTTG
>NW_022111372.1:91225368-91226569 GCF_000313985.2 Echinops telfairi
TTGGAGCTGACAGGATGGCACCTAACTATAACAACACCTTGCTTACTCTGAATCCTACCATAATCGCCCCCTTCTCCTCTGGAGAATATATCCTCCTACATATAAGAATTGATGTGTTTGAATTGTGGTGCTGGCTAAGAATACCCCAAATACAATGGGCTGCCAAAAGGACAAAAACATCTGTTTGGGGAAAAGTACAGCTGGAGTGATACTTTGAGGCAAAGGTGGCGAGACTTCACTTTGCATACTTCGGACATATTGTTAGGAGAGAGCAGTCCCTGGAGAAAGGTTATGTGCTTGGCGATGTAGTGGAGCAGCAAAAAAGGGGGAGGCCCTCAAGGAGATTGGTGACACACATAGGAACAATTGGGAGGGTGATGCAGGGCAGGCACTCTTTCACCCTACTGTTGCATATGGGTCAGAACCATCTCAATGACACCTAACAACACCAAACTATGAGAGTAAGTGGAGAATTATTGCTACAAAATTATAGACACCTTTATTTATAAAATATCAATATATGAAGCTATTTTTCTTAACGCCTTCTTCCTCTCCATAGGCGTGGTTCTGAAGGCAGTGCTTCAATCTCTCTTTCCTTAAAGGATTCTGCACTCTTTGATGGACACCACATCAAAAATGTAGCTTTGGCATCCTCAAGGGGCTAAATCATATTCCTTTTAGATGATGTTTCTTGAATTCTGAGAACAAAAAGTAGTCTGAAGGGACATGATCAGGATTGCATGGTGGATGAGATAAATTTTCTCAACAAAATTCTCATAGGACAGCCTTGCTACACTCAAAGAATTGTTGTGATTAAAAATATATATTATTTGGCACAATTTTCATGGTCTTTTTCTTACCAGTGCAGTTCTCAATTTATTTAAAAAAACTTCTTCATAATAAGCCCCTGCTCATCATTTGTCTTCCTAGAAAATCAATCAAAGTGATCCATTTGGGATTCTTTTTAAAAACATTATCATAACCTTCATAACCCTCCGAGCTGACTTCTCTGCTTTGAATTTAACTGCCCATGCAGATCCCCACAGAAACAACTGTATTAATTAGATCTGGTTTTGGAAACTGTCCTAATGAGGCTAAAACAATTTTATCTCTGCAAGGGCTTGTCTTTGGCTATCCACTGATTGCAGAGACGTGTTTAAACATGTTTTGTTTGGGATAAACCTGCGCATCATGAACTAGA
>NW_022111372.1:91226931-91232001 GCF_000313985.2 Echinops telfairi
GAGGCAATGCAGTGGGCTAAGAATTGGGCTGCTAACTGCAATCCAGTTTCTGTGAAAGAACAATAAGACTGTCTGTTCGAGTCAGGAACTACAGACTTGTAAACTCTAAGAAGCAGTCTACACTGTGAGGGTTAATATGAATCAGAATTAATTTGATGGCTGGGCTTTGGTTTGAATTTTACCCTAGGTTTGCCTCATTTTAGCGAAAATTGCTTGATTCACTTTTGTATTTAAACACAGAACCATGCCTTGCACAATGATGTGATTTTCATAGACATTTGAATGCCAGGCATTTCAATCGGCGCCACAATAAAGGGCCGCTTCCTAGCCTTGTTAATGAGAAGTATACAATCTAGTTTAGGACATAAGATATGCGCAGGATTAGCACTTCCTATTTTATATAAAGTCCTATAGGAACAATGTACCCAAAGTGTATTGGGAACTCAGAAAGAAAATGTCTCTGAGTACCTAGTCATAGAAAGTTTGTGGAAGAAATGGCTTTTAATCTAGAAACACATATGAGAGAAGAAAAATAGTGGGAGATAAGAATATTTGAGATAAAGCAAATAACAGAGATGAATGGATAGGGAAGCTGGGAATATGTATTATGTATATTATTCAGGTTGGTTATAACTTTGAGTAGCTAAAACAGTAAGAAATGCCAAAAAATAATTTAGATCTTAAATATATTTTTGATGTAGACAGTACATTGCATTTTATATAGGCTGTAGGGAATTACTGAGTTGAGCATTAAAAAACACCTAGAGCAATGGATACATAATAATCTATTCTTTTAGAAAATTCAGCATTATAATTTAATAGTGAGCAGTGCTATATAATCACCTTTGAAATTATTTCAGTATTTCCAGTAGCTTAAGTCATTTAAGTTATCTGAGATAAGTGCCTGCAAAAAAGGAATTTTTTATTAGTTTAACTCAATCATTCCCAAAGCACCACTATTCATATACAAAGATAACTTTAAGTGGTACAAAGACAAATATGTTTATTTTAAAGTATTATTTGTTTTAATGTGTGGTAGAATATGAAGATTTTTTTATTTTTGATAGCATACTTTAAAAGGATTACATTTTAAAGACAAACATAATATTTTAGGCATTATAAGTAACTAAAAATATAAACCAGAGACTTCAGGCAAGATGTCAAAGTAGGTTCATTTTCTGTACTTATTAATTCAGCTACTACATACCAAATATTTTGGTAAATGCTCAGCTACAACAGACAAAAAGTAATATGTGATAGCTTCAAAATTCTCATGGAAAAGTACATTAACTTCAATTCACTTTTTCATAAACTTTTTGAAGCCTCCTCATATAATGATGAGGTGTCTACTGCCATCCAGGCAATTCTGACGTATAGAAACCCTATAGGACAGAATTGATCTGCCCTTTGGGTTTTCAAGACTTCGGATCTTCAGAGCAGTAGACAGCCTCATTTCCCACCTTGAAGTAAATGGTGAATTCAGACAGCTGACCTTTAGGATAGCACTTCAATATGTAACTCATTATATCACCAGGGCTCTTTAATAACAAGTTATATAGCTGCTTAGAGAACAAATGTTATATAAGATATGAGATACATTGGGCCTATACTCAATAAATTATACAATATCATGTTCAATTCAGTGGATCCAAGTTTTCCTAAATTGTTAGTGTGTGTTAGAGCAAAGAATGAAGGTCTCTTCCTTCAGATCTCCTGATCTAACGACTAGGAGAAACTTAGTCGTCAAACTTCTCTGTAAAAAGACCATGGCTTAAAGAAGAACAGATGGTATCCAATGATGACTGATCTATGGGAACAGATTTTAGATTTAACTTTGAAGGAGGCAAGGATGGGCAGAGTTCACCTAGTGTTCTTTAGCAGCCAGTAAAAGTAATTGACAGTGGACACTTGAATGAAGCAAAAAGAAATTATTGGTTGGCTTGCCCAAGTCAACCAAAAATATTCATTTATACAATTAATAACTGTTGATTGAAGCTAAATTACGTTCATGTACTTGTCTAAGTTGTTAAGATATGGGAATGAAAATAACAGACACTATTCTTATTCTCACAGTTTATTTGATAGTACCAGGAAGTGCAAGTGAAGAGCAAATAAATAAGCAAACATACATAGGTGCATGAGTGAAACATACTCTGGTAGAATGAAAATGATGAAGTGAGAAAGTGTGTTAGACTAGGTTCTCTAGAGAGGCAAAAGCAGTGATGCTTTCATGTGAATGTATACAGGAAGAGATCCATCTCAAGAAATGGCTTATCGTGTTAGATAAGTAGGTAAGTATAGTCACGTTCAAGTCTGTACATCAGATGTAAGCTAGAAGCCACTCAACTCGGGTAGATGCAGGAACTGAAAAACAGGAAGCAGTAAGATGAATCCGAAGGACCACAGGCTGGGGGATGCAGAGCCGAATGATCCAAGGTCACCAGTTCGCTGATGTCTCTTGAGAATCATCAGGCAATATAGCAGGAGATTGGCAAGCCAGACATAGGATTCAGATCCAACAGAAAGTGAAGGGGCAAGAGACATCTTGATTCTGTGTGGTTCTTATACAAAAGGCCACACCCTCAAGGAGGTGTCTTCAGGCTGCAACCTGATTGATAGGTTAGCTCCACCAATACCTTCACTTGGGTACATCAAGTTGCCATAAACTCTAACCATCATAGAAAGTGGCATTTAAATTGGAATCTATAGGAATTAATAGAAAGTGGCAATTAAATTGGAATCTAATAAGAAATATACAATGTAGTGATCTGGTGGGAAATATATTCACACAACAAGAGGAACAAGTTCAAAGATTTTAAGTAAGTATGGGAAGAAAAATTAACTGATGAGAAGTTGGAGAAAATTCAATTGATAGGAGATCCACAGTTGGAAATGGAAAGGAAAGAAAAAGTACAGAAATGGTCTTTTAACAAGGAATGGAAGTCTAGCTAGCAGACTACAGCCTGAAGTCATTCAACTCCAGACATTTTCTTCTATCCTTGCATTAAGAATTCAAGAGGAAATGCTTGGAAAGGAGCGTCCCATCAGTCAGATTATGGTCAACTGCCTATTTTTGACTGAACCAAGGTAATGGAAGAAATAATCCACCAGGAAAAACTTTCAGGGACCTTTTTGCTACCTTAATTGTTGGTAGGCTTATAGAATAATGGTTTCATTATGATGCCCCTGGAGAAGAGTTAAACCCCCAAACTGAAACTGAAGTATCATTAGGAAAAGAGATGGTTTCTGATTGGGCTGAACGCAACAAACACCTACTTCAGGGTCAAAAATGTTGACACATTTTTAAAAAGAAAATGACTAGTGACAAGCAAGTAAGACAGGTAGAATAGAGTTCTTGTTTGTTTCTTTCCAAAATACCATATTGCTACATATTCTTTCCAAAATAACAAGAACTACATATAAGGATCCTTAACATATAAGGATCCACTTGGCAGGATCGTCTCAGTTTCAGTATATTCAAATTCCCATTGAGTGTGACACAAAGTATGTCCTTTTCTCGCTTGAACAGTGAGAATGAAGAGGATAATTTTAAGACCAGGAAGGCATTGAACAGCTTGAGGTTGGAGGAAACATAAATTGTAATGAAAGTGAGAATCTTATGAAGTCATAATCCTTGAATATATCATGCAGAAGAACCAGATGGTACTTATACAAATTTGAGTACCTGGATACATCAGCTCTATCTTCTTTCATTGTCTTGTGAACTGGGCAGATTTTATAGGCCTGGCAAATAATTAGTGACTAAATATATCTTCAGGACCCTGACACTCCAGCCAACCTAGACCTTTGAACACATCTCTGAAACCTTTATGTCTACTTCATGCCTACACTCATATGATCCTTTCCAGCTAGCGTTCCAGTTAAAATCCTCTGCGTGCACAAATGGTAATGACTCGATGAGTTCTTTTATGATTGATCTTAACAGATAGATGTTACTGGTCCCTCTGAATTCTGGTAGAACTGTAACTGTTTCTCCTGTCAAGTATTCACTATACTTTTACTTATTTTTCTAGTTACATTTGTAGTCATAGTATTCCCCAGTAAAAAATAGTTATTATTAGGGACAGACTAATGGAAATCTACATTGATATACAAGCGAGGCTACCATATCCGACACCAACAAGATCTTGTCTGAAAGTAAGAGTACCAGAGAGATGTTTATTTGCTTTATTGACTCTGTTAAATTACATATGTTATAAGAAGCCATTGTTAAAATTGTGAAGAATGGAAACGCCAGACAATCGTGCTCATGTGAAATCTATAAATAGACCAAGGGGCAGTCAGTGAAATGAAATAAGGAAATACTAAGTGATTTAAAATCAAGAAAGGTGCATGCCAATGTTGCATCTTTCATCAGACTTATCCAGACTACCCACTGGGAAAATCATATGAAGAAGAATGTGGCATCAAACTTGAGGGAAATCTAATTAACAACCTAGCTTATCACAAGTGAAGAGGACTTGAAGAAAGTACTACAACCTTCAATATGGATTACACCATAACACAGAGAGTCAAAACACAATTGGAGCAATCAACAACAGCATAATAAATTAAGAAAATATTGACGTTTTCTAGGGTCTCATATCACTTGGCTCCATAATCAATGCCCAGCAGTTAAGAAATGAAACACTATATTAGGCACATGTACTGCACGCAACTTTCTAAAGCGTTGAAGAGCAAGGGTGTTGTTTTTAAGATTAAGACGAGCTTGACCCAAGCCATGGTATTTTCTTTTTCTTTTTTATCAATCATTTTATTAGGGGTTCATACAACTCTTATCACAACCCCTTTACCCCCTTGTCTGTTGTCCGCCCCCCTGGGATGGGATTATAGGTAGGTCATTGTGTTCAGTTCCCCCTTTCGCTCCCCACCTTCCCCTTCCCCTCCTGGTATGGCTACTCTCAATACTGGCCCCGGTGAGTTTATCTGTCCTGTATTCCCTGTGTTTCCAGCTCTTATTTGTACCCAAGTACATTCGCTGGTCTAGCCAGATTTTTAAGGTAGAATTAGGGTCCAGCCAGTAAAAGTAATTGACAGTGGACACTTGAA
>NW_022111372.1:91232659-91233507 GCF_000313985.2 Echinops telfairi
TTGCTCCTAGTTCTTTCCTCTATTTTCTTTTACTTTCCTCTTGTCCCACTATCATGTTCAGCCATCATTTGGGTTTCAGTAATTCCTCTCAGTTACATTGCCCTTGACCAAGCCCTACCAAACCTCCTACACCCTCCTTGCCACCAATTTTTGGTCACTTGTTGTTCCCTTGTCCCTCGGTTTGTTAACACCTACTTCCTTTCCCCCATCTCCCTCTCTCCCATGTCCCCCCTGGAACTGTCATCCTGTTGTTCTCTCTTCTGGCTTGTTTATCCTGTCTATCCCATCCAGATAGACATGCAGAGACAACAATATGCCCAAACACAAGACCCAGAAAAACAAAGCAACAATAGAAAATAAATAATAGCTACAACAACAAAAGCCTACGACAAAAAATAAGAATAACCTAAAATAGTTCAATGTCTATTTATTGTCCTTTATGAGTGTTTTCCAGTTAAGTCTGATGGGGCGCCATGCCCTGGCCCCACAGTCTATTTTTAATGTTTCCTGTGGACTTCATTGCTCTGCGCCCCGAGCTGCTCTGTTGCACACCCCCAGTGTCTCACCTTGGTGTGGTGGGGTCAGAGTGGGCACAATTCCTGCCATGTGTCTCCAGTTTTGACCCCCATGGGGCTATGGGTCAATGAGGAATGTCCTGTCTCCTGGTTGGGCCGGTCCTCTGGTCCTCTCTGTGCATTGGCTGCTCTGCGCGCAAATATTGTCCTCAGGGCTTGGTGGACCAGGATGTTCTTCACTCTTTTTTCCTCACCCTTCATTTGCTCCTGTGTGCTCTGATCAGACACTTCCCTCTCCATAATCCACCAGGAAAAACTTTCAGGGACCTTTTT
>NW_022111372.1:91233799-91235780 GCF_000313985.2 Echinops telfairi
CTATTAGTTGGATTGTCTTGTTGACTTTGCTCTAGTTACTGTAAATTTTGTGCCAGTGTATCAATCCTACCTCTCTTACTTTTTCATGTGTGCATGTATTGCTATGAATCTTCCTCTGTTAACTGCCTTTGCTGTGTCCCATAAGTTTTGGGATGTCATGTTCTCATTCTCTTTTGTTTCTTGGAATTTCCTAATTTCATCTCTGATCTGGGCTAGCTCACTCTCCTTTTGTAATAGAGAGTTATTCATCCTCCAATTGTTTGCCCTTGTTTTATTCATCTTCCTTTTGTTGATTTCCAGCCTTATGGCACAGTGGTCAGAGAGAGATGTCTGTATAATATCAATGTCTGTATAATATCAATAAATTTATACATATTTGACTTATGCCCTAGCATGTGGTCTATCTTCAAATATGTGCCGTGTGGGCTTGAAAAGCATGTGAATGTTTTTGTGTTTGGGTGGAGAGCTATGTAGGTATCTATCAGGTCAAATCGTCGAATTGTAAAGTTTAGATCTTTAGCCTCCTTGTTGAGTTTCTTTCCCAGTGATATATCTTTCTCAGAGAGCGGTGTATTGAAGTCACCTACTATAAATGTTGAGGCTGTGATTTCTTTTTTCACCTTTTGTAGCATTAGATTATAGCTGTACATACCTACAGGTCCACCATCAGTGGACAAGAGTTCCTATCTCTCCACAGCCTCTCCAACACTTGTTATTTTCTGATTTTTTGAATTGGGCTATCTTTGAGGGTGTTAGGTGGTGCCTTATAGTTGTTTTAATTTTCATTTCTCTTATGGCTAGAAATCTGGAACATTTCTCATATATGTATTGGCCATTTGAATTTCTGCCCTTAAGAAACTTCAATTCAGGTCTTTGCCCACCTCCTCAGTGGACAATGTTTTTTTGTCTTATTGTAAGTTACCAGAGCATTGTAGATTTTACGAATAAGGTTTTTGTCTGATCTGTCATTGCTAAAGATTTTTTCCCATTCTATTGTCTCCCTTATTACTCTCTTGGCGAATTCTTTCAATGTACACACGTGTTTTATCTTTAGTATATCCCACTGGTCAATTTGTGGCTCCTCTATGTTTGTGTCCTATTTCCAATAGCCTATGTATTCCCTGTGTCAAAGTTCTCAGATTTGTTCCAATTTCCTCATTGATAGTTCTAATAGTTTGGGGGTTTACCTCTAGGTCTCTCATCTATCTTGAGTTTATTCTTGTGCATGGAGTGAGGTAAGGGTCTTGCTTGATTTTTCTGCAGATATATATCCATTTATCCCAGCACCTCGTATTGAAGAGGAATCCACTTCCCATTTGATATTTTGGGGGCCTTTATTGAAGATCAGTTGTCTGTATGCTGATGATATTATTTCTGGGTTTTCGATCCTTTTCCATTGGTCTGAACATCTATTATTATGTCAATACCACACTGTTTTGACCACTGTGGCTGTATAGTAGGTTCTAAAGTCGGGTAAAGCAAGCCCTCCAACTTTGTCCTTCTTCTTGAGGAGTTCTCTGCTAATTCTGGGTTTCTTCCCTCTCCATATGAAGTTGGTAATCTGTTTTTCGAATATTTTGAAGAAATTTGATGGTATTTGGATCAGGATAGCATTGAACTTATATAGTGCTTAGGTAGAACTGACATCTTTACTATATTAAATCTTCTGATCCATGAGCATTGGATGTCCTTCCATTTGTAAGGGTCATCCTTGGTTTCTTTTAATAATGTTTTGTAGTTTTCCTCATACATATCTTTTGTTTTTTTCAGTCAGGTATATCCCTAGATATTTCTATTTGGTTTTGGCTATTGTGAAGGGTACCACCTTTTCGATCCCCTCTTCTGAGGATGTGTATAGCAGTCTGAAAGACTTCTGTTTGTTGATCTTGTGACCTGCCACTCTGCCATATTTCTCTATTGCTTCCAGTACTGCTTTCCTGAAACTTTTGGGATTTTCCATATATAAAATCATATCATTTGC
>NW_022111372.1:91235880-91283105 GCF_000313985.2 Echinops telfairi
GACAATTAAATGTTTAGAATGCTTAGTGGTTTTTGGTCTATGGTTGTTTTGAGCATTATACAGTGTCCCTCCTTATCTCTTTTTATGGTTTACACTTTGAGATACATTTCATCTCAAAGAGATTAGGATTGCAACTCCTGCTTTTTTTGAATTGCTATTTGCTTGGCATGTTTTTCTCCAGCCTTTGATTCTCAGCCTATTTTTGCCTGTAAACTTGATGTGTCTCCTATAGGCAGCAGATCGAGGGGTGTGTTTTCTAATGCAATTTGTTAGTCTCTTGTCTCTTAAGGCCGAGTTCATTCCATTGATATCCAGGGTTATTACAACTATCTGTGGACTCTGTGATGTCATTTTATCCCTCTTGCGTCGGGTGTTTTCCTACCTCCAGTTCTTTTCAGTAGGGTGTGCATATGTGTGTTTGTGGTTCATTCTGGCCTTCTTTCCATCATTGAGGCAGTGTTATCTTGGGGGCTGTTTTCCCTTTGATGGTCTCTGGGTAGCGTTGTTCTGTGTGGTGGTCTCTTGTATGTGCTTGGTGAGTGTTTTCTTCTGCCCATACTGGGTCAGCAAGGATCTTTTGTAGTGCTGGGTTGCTTTTAGCGTATTTTTGAGATTTTCCTTGTCTGGGAAGACTCTCACTTCTCTATCAATTTTGATAGATAATTTGGCTGGATAGAGTATTCTTGGGTTTGCATTAGTTTCCTGCAATTTTCAGAATACGTTGCTCCACTCTCTTCTCTTCTTCATAGAGTCTGCTGATAGGTCTGAGCATATTCTTATCTGCTTACCTTTATATGTGATTGTTTGTTTTTCCGTAGCTATTCTCATACTTTTCTCCTTTTCCTCATAGTTGAATACTTTAACAACTATATGTCTTGATGACTTCTTCTTGGGATTCAGTCTAGCTGGTGTTCTTTCAGCTTCCTGGATGGTTGCCTGGTTTTCATTCATTAAGCTAGGGAAGTTTTCCTTCAAGAATTCCATCACTATTTTAGATGTTGATTTTCTTGATGTATAATTCTCCAGTAAGCCAATTATTCTGATGTTGTTTCTTCTCATAGCATCAGACATAGCTTTGAGGTTTTATTCAGCTCTCTGATGGACTTGTTAGACGCTTTCTCACATTTATTAATTTCTGCTTACGAGTCCCCTAGGTCACTTATGCAGTTCTCTCCCTCTGCCATTCGCTGGGCGAAGCCCGTGAGTTTGCTATTAATTTTTGTTATCTTGCTCCTTAGCTCTTGTATTTCCCTTTGGTGCATGCCTTTATCTCCTCTATCATTTCATCCTTTTACTGTAATGTTTCCTCATGTACTCTATAACTCTAAGCTGCGTTCTGAAGATTTCTTTCTGTGGGAGGTCAACGCCTGCCTTTCGTATGACTGCTGTTAGGTCTAGGTGGTCCTCTGGCATTGGATTTTGTTTATCTTTTCTTGTTGAAGCTGTGGAAGCAGCTTGCTGATTTTTGGTAGATTTATTGGAACTTGTTGTCATTTTCCCAGGTGTCTCAGAGCCCTGGCTCTCTCTTTGGAAATTTGGTGTTGGTGTTTCTGTAGGCTGCCTTTAGCCAACTGCCTTGAGGGGTTGTGTTTCACCTTTGTCCTGCTGAGGTTTCCCTCTCACCTTGGCCTATGCTTTGTGTTCCAACCACCTGCAGGTCTCCTTAGGGGCAGTTTGCAGCTGTGCAAAGTGCTACAGTCTAATGGAAAGTGTTGTCTGGAATGCAGGGGAAGGTATTTCAGGGATGGGTTGGGGATTGGGTGATTTGTTCCTGGCTAGGGGCACTCCCCACAGGTAGGCAGGTTGGAGGGAGGGCCCACTACTTCTGTTAGCTGTGCAGATCCACTGCTCAGAGCACAGAGGGGAGGGGAGGTTTGAGTAGGGAGAAGGGAGAATGCAGTAGGAAATCCCCAAAGTCTTGGGTCCCTATGGCACAGCTGCAAAAGCTTCTGCCACACTTGTGTATGATGCCTGGCAGGCCTGGAGCATGGAGGCAGGATGGGAACATCTGTGTGTGTGTGTATGGGTGGAGGTGGGGTCTGTGGGGCATGTAGAGATGGGGTTGGGACCTCTGGGTGGAGACATCTGGGTGTGGGGGTTCTGGCTGATGGGTCTGCACGAATGTCAAGGCAGGGCAGAAGTCTCTGCCGTATGCCTGGTTGCCCTGTGCCACTGGGGCATGAGACTATTGGGGGTAGGTAGGTAGGGGTTGGCTGGCAGATCTGTGAGGAGCACCCAGACAGGGTGGGCACCTCTCGGGTGTGGGGATTACAGGCTGGAAGGTCTGTGTGCAGCGCTGAGGGTGGACATAAGCCTCTGCTGTACACCTGGCTGGCCTGTGGTGCTGGTAGAGGCAGAGTAGGCACCCCGAGTGCCCCAAAAGAGGCAGCTGGTGAGCCTGAAACCATGGGTGTCCTCAGGGAATGCAGCCGATGGGGTCGAAGTCAGCTTCTAGTTCAGAGAAGTGCTCTGAGCTGTCTTGGGAATTGACAGACAGACTTTATATCTCTACTCGGTCCCCCCCAAATCTCTCCACTCACCGATCTCCACGGAGCTCTGGGTGTGAGCTACCTATCTGGTCACCATCTTGGCCAAGCTTCCCAAGCCATGGTATTTACTTCAATCACCTCATATGCCCATGAAAATTGGACAATAAATAAGGGAGACCAGAAAAAAATTGATGAAATTGTATTATGCTATTTTCAAAGACTTTTCAGAAAAACAAACCAATATATCTTGGAAGAAGTACAGCCAGAATGCTCCTTTAGGAACAAGATTAGCGAGACTTGGTTTCATGAACTTTGGCTGTGTTATCAGATGGGACCAGTCCTTGGAAAAGAACAGCATACTTAGTATGCTAGGGGATCATTAAAATGTAGGGTGACCATCAATGAGAGGAACTGGTATAGAGGCTACAGCAAGGAGTCAAGCATAACGACCATTGGCCCAGGACTGTGCAGTTTTTTTTTTTCTCTTCTACATGGCGTCACTGTGAGTCAGAACCAACTTGAGAATCCCTAACAACAACATACTTATTTAAAATGTATCATTTACTTAACTTTGTAAGTGTACCTATCTTATAATCAATTTACCTCAATAAGCAGAAGAGTGTATATTTCATTCTAAAGCAACTATATTCAGGTCATGCTTTACATGGTGCATGTAAAATGCTTAAAGGGTGTTAGTTGTTACTGTCCATGTGGCTGCTACTGCTGTTATTTTTCTATAATCCTAGGAGGTAGTTCATATAGTACATTAAAATATTTGTGCCATATTTTCATTTGATAGAAGGTTGCATACATGAGCTTATCATTAATTCATCCATTCAATCAATGCATTAACAATCTAGCCTTGCCTTAGGCTAGGTGCTAAGGATGCAATGACAAAGTTAACATCAGTTCTCCATAGAAAAGTAGACAAAACTTAAATAAATGATTACAATGCATTACGATAATTACAACAATGGATACTTAAAGGGTCAATGAGTAACTTCAATGGGAGAGAATAGTCAGAGATTAGCATGGATGAGGGTTTCCCAGGAGGACATAATGGGGAAGGCCATTTCAGCAAGGGAGAAAACAGGCATAAAGGAACGATGACAAGTGGTCCATTTGAACAATCATATATAGTCCTATTGGATCATATCCCAGTGTGTGCTAGGGGAGTATTAGGATATGAAGTTTGTAGTTTTTAAAATGACACTGTTTGCTATATGTTGAAATATGCACTCTGCCAGGAGTGGGAATTGATGGATGGAAGAAGTATTTGGAAATGGGAAGTGCAGTCAAGAAGCATCATCTAAAAGAGGAAGGATAGGGAAAAGCAATGTTCGAAGAGAAGACCCGGTTGAGAGATTTATGAATGTTCATAGCAAGTAAGGAAAGACCCAATTAAGTTACTTAAGAAATACAAATAGTTTATTATAGATGGTGTAAAGATTGTTACATTAGATATGCATTCATTAACTTTCTCTTCTGCTGTCTGGCATGTTCTCTTGGACCTGTGTCCTCCAGCTTCAAGATGTCTCCTGTGAATGAATTGAACACATCTAGAATCAGCAAGGTTGACCTGAAGAAAGAAAGAAATTTAATTCTACATACTTCTTTTTATCAGAAATCTCTTTATTTTCATTGGCCAGAATTGTGTTATCTGCCTATTGCTGAACTAATCACTTGTGAGGGGAATATAGAGACACATTTGTCTAGATTAATCAAGATCCATCCAGTCTCCCCTGAAGCACATGAAAATGAAATTTTCCTAGCCTGAAAGAAGGAAATCCAGAAATAGCTACTGAATAGAAAATCACACTTTCTGGCACAAATGGCAAAAAGATAGACTTCAGTGATCAATCCGGTGTGGGTCTTAGATGATTATATCTAATAATCTATACAAATGTGTAGAAATAGGTCTGGATAAAGAATAAAGGTTGTATTACAGCGCATTCACAAGAGGCTAAGGGATAAATTAAAGTCCTGAAATATGTTCTTGCTGTTGTGTGGAGCCTTTGAGTCACTTCTGACTCATAGAGATCCTGTGTACAATAGAATGAAATGATACCTGGTCCTGATCCATTCTCATAATTGTTCTTATGTTTGAGTCCACAGTTGCAGCCACAGTCAATGCATCTCGTGAAGAAACTCCATGTTTTTCATTGGCCTATACTTTATCAAGCATGTCTTTCTCAAAAGACTGGTCTCTCCTGGCAATATCTTCAAAGTGTGTGAGAGGAAGTCCAGAATACCTTATCTCTAAGGAGCTTTCTGGATCCACTTCTTCACAGACAGATTTGCTTGTTCTTTTGGCAGGTCATCGTACATTAAATACTCATCCCCAGCACTACAAGTCAAATGCATTCCTTGTTCAATGTCCAAATTTCACATGCATATGGGGTGGTTAAAAGTACCATTGCTTGAATGAAGCACCCCACAATTCTCAAAGTAACATTCTTGCTTTTTAATACTTGAAACCTAAAATATGAGTGCATCTTAAATCTTCCTTGGAAGGGATCTGCTTTTGCATAAAAGCAAATACTTACTAAATTGTTGTCCTAAATTGAAGATATTTGGAAGCAATAAGAACATATCCAATGGGTTGATGTCATTTGCTAATAAGGGAAATCATAACTATGGGTCAGAATTTATGCAAAATAAAATATTCTGCCTAGGAAATAATTCCCTTTTAAACAGAAGAAATCTGTTTTCATCTATGCATGACCCTTCAATAACTATTAGAAATATTGTCTCCACCTTAAATATTCACTAAAAATATTTCAGCTTGAAATAGTTTATTGGCCATGATGGCACCGTGGCAGTGGCTTGAACCCACCAGCTGCTTCTTCAGAGAAAGGCGTGGAAGCCTGTTCCATCAAGATTACAACCTTGGAAAGTATATGTGGTATCTCCACTCTGTTCTGTAGAATTGTGATCAGTTAGAATCAGCACCAAGGAAGAACGTATTTGGTTTGGTAAGCATTCAGGCTTCTATTTCCAAAACATTCAATTGTCCAGTCATTCTCATCAGAAAGACTGAGAAAACAAAAAACAGCCTGAAAAGCAGGTGAACTTCAATAAGGGCTTGTTTTCTCTCCTCCTATTATGGAAGACCTGTCTATTTGTAAAAATAAGTTGCTATGTTACAAATGCACCATCTCCCTGCTGCAGGCAGGAAGATAGTTGTAGGAAATTAACCTAAACACACTCAATAATGAGAAAAAAATAAGCCTGAAAGAGATTTCTATAAACATGATTCTTGTTTATGTTTTCCTTCCCTCTTAAAATAAATCCAATTTTCTTATATTTCTTTGTTTTTTTATCTCTCTTCTCTTTTCGCAGAAAACATTCAATGTTCTCAAATAATTTAACATTAAAGAGACTAAATGATAGATTAAAGTTGTTCATAAACTTTCCTAGTATGTGAATTTTCTGCTGTATTCTAAACACAACTTAACTTTAGCACCCGGTAAATAAACGTTATCTCTGTTTGTCAATCGGCAGTGTTAGCAGTGCCAGGAGTCATTCTGATTTTCAATTTATGTAGAATAAGCAGCACGAAGACCTTTCAACAAGGAGTCCAGCCCCAGAGAGAACAGAGAGCCCTGTGCAATAAGCTTCCACAGCGACATCCTTAAGTAACAGCAAGCAAAGGAAAAAAATGACAGGATACTACTCTATACCTGATGTGAAGAAGTTACAGTATTACTGTTTTCAAATTATGTAACATTAAACACTACTTTGTAGGACATCAAATAATCTTAGAACATGTACAATTTGAGAAGGTGGTAATTAATAGGTATAGAGGTTCCATCATTGAATATTTACCAAGTATCTACTATGTGAATCAATTTGATCTCAATAGCATATAACTCATATGAAGTATTGCAGTAGCCTCCTGGTTGTTTTTCCTGCCCACCTTCTCTCTTCCAAAGTGGGTCTATTTTATAAGTTATTATTTTAGGACCATATCGATCAGATCACTAGGAGACTTAATTTTCCAAGAAACCCCATTGCCTTACTGATAACATTAGCATTCCCTGGCCTCACAATCAAAATCCTATGGTGTACAGCCCCATTCAATTTCCAGTCCCATATGCCAGGTCTCCTGTTTTGCCATGCACATCAGTGGATTTACTTGAAGAAGGAGTTAATCGTGCTACCCGGATGCCTACTTCTTTGAACATAATTTATAAGCAAAGGATCATGTGTTTTCTTTGACGACACGACATGTTCTTCCTACCTCTACATATGCTCTTCCTTCTGCTGGAAGAAATTTCCATCACACTCTAACTCCTTTCTAAGCTCAAAGACTGGTGGAATTTCAGCTCAAAGGCAAAATGACTAGACTTCAGTGTCTTTGTGCAAGCTGTAAGCTCCACCTAGCATGCTCTTCTCTAAGAGGCTCAATGGATGACTACTTTCCCCTCTTTTATATTTTGGCTCCACAGTCACCTTCTCACTGAAAGTCACCTTGATGACCTGATGGGATCAAAACCAGGACTCCACGTGGTTAACCCAGTCACAGAACATTTTATTTGAAGAGGTAGTTATTCAAGAAAAATTAAAGTAAATCGAACCCAAGCTTTACTCGCCATCTTCAGTTTAAAGATAAAAGAAGAGTGCATCCTTAACTGAGAGAAAGAGGAGACCCTCTACCCCCATAGAGTTACAGTCTGAGAAACCCTCAGGGGTAATTCTGCTCTGTAGGACAGGGTCCCAATGAATCTGAAAAGACTCCAGGGAAACGAGGTCTTTTTGTTTGTGCTTGTTGTTTTTCATATTCTTAAACATCAGCAACATATTTTAAGAATTTTCTCTATTGTTTTATTCTGAATAGCTCTCATCAACTCAAAGGCTATCCAAGTCTGTCTCCACCACACTTTATCCTCCACACTCTTCAAAATATTTTTCCATTTTCATGCATACTTTCAACTGCTTCCAACTTTCCAAAATATATAATGTATAACATATTGTAATATAGTACAGTACAATATGTAACATAACAAACAATATAATATTGACATGCCAGTTTCTCATCTCTGGATTTCATAGTTTTGCAGTTTGCTCTGCCAACAGCTGACTCACAAAGGTGATTCCTGGTCCTCAACCCATAAATAGAAATCATTCACCCTTGAAGAAGAAATATAGAATATCATAAACATTTATAACTTATGAACTTAAAAAATAAATCCCAGTTAGTTAAATTATATTTTCAGAGACGTTTCCATAGATTAGATGGAACCTGAGATGGACCGTGAATTCTGGGTAGAATCTCAACATAACTTCTATTTAGGTGTATACACTTCTAATAGTTTTAATCCCAAGTAAGATGAAAAGCAAACAAAACAAACCATAAACAACTCTAAATGGGATGGGATGGGGAAGATGGCTCAATCAGGCAGCCTTATATGTGTGGAAAGAGGGTAAACATGGTGAAGCTCATTGTGGATACCGGTAGGAGGGCACAGCTGGTTTTTTTTTATTTTTTATTGTTATTCCTCTCCTGTGAAACTTCCCTTTGCCTAAGGTCCTGCTTCTTCTCCCAGGGCCACAGCTCCTAGGCAAATATGCTTCCATAGCTATAGGTCTCTCTCAGCGTTCTCCTTGGTAACTGCCCCCTTCTTCTATCCTTGAAGCTGAGAGTTGTGCCAGCTCTTTGCTATTGTATGTACGAGGGTGCTATACCATCTTTGTTGATTTGGCTTAATCCTGTTGCAAATTTTATTCAATTCCTTCTCTCAATTCTCTTTGATCAATTCATCTGATCTATTGTTGTCTTTTGAAGAAATCTCAAACTGAGATCCTTGTTTATTTGTTAAATAGCTTTTCCGCCCCCTGCACACTCCTACACCCACCCACTACCACCACCAGGACCACCCCTCTAAGCTAGGGATTTTGTGACCAGAACAATTCATCATGCTTGAAGAATTTGATGATGAGTGGATAAAAGAATGGCTACTCTTTCTTACATTTACAAAATATGCATAATAGAAATGCTGAATATAGTCTTCATTCTTCAAATGAGGAAATTGAGGTGCAAATAATTAAGGAACTTAAATCAGGGCGCTATATTTGCATTAACTTCCGAATTTGCATTATATTTTTCATTAAATATCCTGAAATTTTTCATATTTCTACCATCCAAAAGGTTATTAATTGTACAATATATATTCCATCAAATTGGATTAGACTACATAGTTTGAGGATTACATAGCTGAACCTGCACTTAAGTAATATCCACACAAATTGGCCTCAGCTAGCAAGTAGTCCAAGGCTTTCTGCTAAATATTTTTGACTGATAAAGTTTTTTCTTAAGAATATTGTTAGAAATGCCTCAATAAAAGTATATTAAGTCTTGAATCATAGGAGAGACTACCGTCTGAGCCATAGGTATGATTGACTAAGAGCCCACTAAAGTGAAGCACTTGTGACCCCACAAGGGTTGATTAATCTCAGGCAGAGAGGGATTTTATCTTCACACCTGAAACCAACCCTTATTTGCCCCAGATCACCACACTCCAGGACCATGGCCTGGGTTACTCTCATTATCAAACACAGCACTTTATCATGCCTCTAAAACCTGCAAAAAAGAAAATACTCTCTTTCTCTTTAGCTTAAAAATTCTGGTGGAAAATCAAATGGAAAGATAATGGAATTTGTATGCTTCTCATAACAGAAAGAACTCCAAAGTAATCAGAGATAGCAAGAATAAGGTGTTAGTAAAACGTCGATGGAAGAAATCACACACACACACACACACACACACACACACTCACAATTCTCGACTATGCATATCAAATTAAATTAAGGAAAAGATCATTTTATAAAAGCTATCTCTCTATAGATCTGTCTCCTTTAAAAAGAATGAATCATTGCCTGGCCCTCCACCACTCTCATGGTCACTAGCATGTTCAAATCCACTGCTGTGTCTATTTTCCCAATCAGTCTCACTAGGACTTCTTGTACTTCACTCTCTTCTACCTCATCAAGCATTTTGCCCTCCTGCAAAAATAAATTCCCAGGATAATGTGTCCCACAGAAGTGAACCAGGAAATGTTCTATTGTGATCTACAATGTTTTTATTGATGAATTTTCAGAACTAGATTACCAGAATTTTATACCTACTACATCTTAGAATGGAAGCTTGGCTGAAACTTGTTTACCATGGAGAATCCTGATAGTATTTGAAACACTGGTAGCAGAGTTTCTAGTATTATAGTTCAGACCTGTGGTGGCCAGAGAGATGAACAATAAAATAATTTTTTTAAAGCCATTGCCATTGAGCTTATTCTGACTCACAGTGACCCTATACATTTATGCCCAGAGAAGCAATTCTACTCTGTCTGAGTTCTGATTCATATCAACCTTATATATATTGTTTCTGAGGTGATAAATCTTTAGGGGAACAGTCTCATATTTCTCCCATGGTAAGTTTGAACTGCTGAACTTGAGATTAGCAGCCCAATATACAAGCCCACTACACCACCAAAAGTGCTAATGTATAAACTGTCATGCCCTTTTAAAGTTTAGGGAGGGCGTTGGAATAGACTCAATGTTGCCACCTCCAATGGGTTGACATGAATCACTGGGCCAGCTCAAGCCAGTGTGTGAGAGGACTATCGGAGGAGGAAACTATCAGAAAGTGTGGCTTGTGGAGATAATATTTAGAAACTAGCTACCACTCTCCGTGCTCAATAAATTAATTTTAATCAAGAGGGGACGCTGCATAAGTTCCAGCCAATCAAAATAAAATAAAAGGTAAGGCATAGTGGGTGTTTCAGACACAGAAAGCAGCATATTTGATGGTGAGTAGTCAGGTTCAAGTGAGTCTTGTTGGAGGCATTGAGAGGGGTATGATTCAGATGAGCTCAAGGGGAGGGGATGTGTAGAGGATGAGACTAGACAGGAGAACTGGGAACATGTTGAGCCTGGAGCGTGACGACCCCTGAGCATTTCAGTTATGAGAGCTCATTGATTTCCTTTCCCCCCTTGCCCGTTTGTGCTGGTTTTCCATCTTTGAGTCAAGAATCATGACTAATTTAATGATGGGTAGGTGGAAAATCATGCTGCCCAGGAGAGGAAGTCCTGAAGGTGACATCACCATTGAATGCAAAACATTTGGAGACAACCTGTTCTGTACAAATGCTTAACATGATGATTATTCCTAATGGGCAAGCTGTGCATTCCCCTTGAGTAGGACAGAAGCTGCCCCTGAGTGCAAAATGAGGAAGGTCTGTGGGCGGATGTTAGTTATGGATCAGATGCATAATTCACACCAATCGTCAGCCACTGCTCATAGTTCCTGAAGTAACTCCTCACTCACGTTAAAATCTCTGATCCTTACAATGTAAATTGTCAGATGCATTTCTTCTAGCTAAAGTTCTAGCATGCTTTATCTAGACCAGTGATTCTCAACCTTCCTAATGCCGTGACCTTTTAATACAGTTCCTCATGTGACCGCCCAACTCTAAAATTATTTTTGTTGATACTTCATAACTGTAATTTTGCTACTGTTATGGATCGGGCGACCTCTGAAAAAGGGTCATTTGACCCCCAAAGGGGTCGTGACCTACAGGTTGAGAACTGCTGATCTAGACCAACATAACTTTGAGGATTCCTGTACTATAAGTTAAGGGGTCCTGGTGGCCTAGTTGATTATTTGTTGGGTTGCTAACCTCAAGGCCAATTGTTTGAACCTACCAGGAATTTCACCAGGGAAAGATTAGGTTATATACTCCTATAAAGATATAGTCTCAGAAACCATAATGGGCAGTTCTACTCTGTTTTACAGGTTCTCTATGGACCCTGGTGGCATAGTGGTTACAAGTTGGGCTGCCAACCCTAAAGTCAACAGTTCGAAACCACCAGCAGCACTTCAGGAGTTAGTCTGGGAAACTCACAGGAGACAGTTCTACCCTGTTCTGTAAGTCCTATGAGTCGGCATCTACACCATGGTAGTGAGTTTTATGAGTCAGAATTCACTTAATGGCAATGAGTATGGGTTTGTGTATATTATAAATTTGTTCTGAAGATTCATTAGGATAATTCACACAGTTCTCAACTCAGTACCTGGCCAAAAACTAATAGAACCTCAGCAGATGTTAATTTTTTCTTTATTGTTATTTTTATCTCATTTCCCTCCTGAAATCTCAATGACTTTGTAAATGTGGTGAACAAATGCCTCCTTTAAGGGTCCAAGGTCCAGAAATATAAACCAGAACCAGAGGTCATCATGCTGATTCTGACTCTTGGAGAACTCATGTGGGTTAGAGTAGAGTTGTACTCTAGTCTACAGGGTTTTCAACTGTGGAGTTTTGAGAAGTAGATCACTTTTTGTCATAGTGCCTCTGGGTAAGCTAGTAGCTGAGCATCTTAACCAGACTCACCACCCAAGAATCCTCCAAAACTGTATGTTGAGCTAAATCTAAGGCAGAGAGGGCTTCTCTGAGGTCTCCTATCTGAATCAAACTAGTACTCTGGAGATAGCTATCATATTAGGAGCCTTGATGACGTCGTGTTTACACATTGGGCTGCACCTCCAAGGTCAGTAGTTTGAAGCCACCGGTAGCTTCTTAGGAGGAATGTGGGGTTTTCTACTCTTGTAAAGGACTACAGTCTTGGCAAGTCACAGAGGCAGTTCTACCCTGTCCTATAGGGTTGCCGTGAGTTGGCATCGACTCATAGGCAGGGAGTTTGGTGGGTTTTGTTAGACTTCTGCAGGGCTCCGGAGTGGATGACCAGTGTCCTTAAAGAATTCTGCAAGGCTCACATGGATAGTCAATGTCTTTTTTGCCATGCTTCACTTCCTCAGTTTAGGACAGTCTTGGTGAGGCAACTCTCAGGCATCATGGACTACCACACCAGTCATTTCTTTCAGAGCTCTGAATCACACATTGTACACAAATGTTTATCAGTGGGTTATTTGGTTACCAATGGACTCCATTACTTTACAATGAGCTTCATGAAAACAGGATAAAATAGATTTTGCCCTTTTTCTTTCTTTTCGTTACATGCTATATGCCATTGCACATGGCATTTGTTCAATAAATAATGATTCAGCAAGTATATAGAAGCATTCTTGTTATCTGGAAGAAGTATAGCTGAATGCTCCTAACAAAGATGACTCCACAGTTTGGGGACTAATGATTGAACTCACCAAGCCAGTGAAATGCTAGAGAAACTCTACTTTCATAAAGTTACAGTCTCAGAACCCCACAAGACACTTCTATAGGGTCCTATATGGGCTTTGTGAATTGGAATTGACTCAATGACAATGAGTTTGGAGTTTTAGGTAAAGGTAGGAAAGAATTCACTAGATAGTGAGGGGGAGTGGTTCATTTTTCCTTGTCCAACACCGTAATCACGCCATTGCTCTTTGGGCATTGGTTTCTTTTAGTTGTTCATACCCACAACTGAGAGTTTCCCCTAGAAAGCATTTCTCCAACGTCAAAGAGCCACATGCAAATAGAGAAAAAATCTTTTTCTCTTGCCAAATAGTTCATGGAACCTGTCTGCCTTCTCTAGAGTCTTTCTCTGACCAGCCTCCGAAAGAGAAGTTATGTAAGGATTAATAGACAATGGTTTAAACAGATCATCGTTCTATATGGAATACTCCTTTGAGAGTGTTTATGCTTAGCTACCCACTTCATAGTACAGGCAATAAAGCATAATGGTTAGCAGAATACACTGTAATTTGGGGTCAAGTGGAGCAGGACTGATCAATTAGAAGGAGTCAATTAGAGAATTTAAGGGAAAAGACCATCCATCAAATTTGAACTGCTCCATTCTGTCACTTCTGTTTATTGGTATACAGATCCTACTGCATATTGGTAACATACCATCACTGCAAAAATACAAGATACCATTTTTCATGAAAATGTCACTCAACTGGAAACTTTTTTTTCAGATTTAGGTACAAACCTTAGAGTATTTTATAATTACTAATCATTCCGTGATGTTTTTCTTTCAGTGTGTATAAGCATGGGCGATGTAAAACTGTAGACCAAGGTAATATTTCAAAAATTACAAAATAATAAATAAAATATTTCTGTATTCTTACAACTTTGTTCCAGTGTTCAGTTTTTTTAAGCACTAATGACAATTCCTTTGAGAGCTCTGTGTAAGACACATATTAAAATGCTTCATTAAACCATCAAAAAAATTGAACTTTTAGCTGAAAAAGAATATCTTGTACAAGAGTTGAACATTTCTGATCTCAAAGACTTGGATGAAAGGAAAAAAGAGTTTTTGATAGGACACAAATCTGAAATTCAATAACATAATTTAATATATACTTTTTGTCCTAAAACCACCATGATGATATGAAAATTACCTCTTGTGAGAGGTAATTCATTCTGTTCCTTACACGATGGTTTCTGGACCAGAACGTAAACAGGTCTCATTGTTCCCTTGACAGACACGATAAGAGAGCACGAGATTGCTCTTTTGTGAGGTGTCGTCCAGTCAGTTTCCATTCACAGTGACCCGATGTACAGCAGAATGAAACACGGCCTTTCCCGGTGCGAGCCTCGTGCTTGCGATGTTTAAAGCCATCTTCGTAGTCAGCGTGTCAACCTACTTCCGTGAGAGTCTTCTTCTCCTTTGCTGCTGCTCTACTGGACCAAGAATGATGTCCTTTTACAGTGACTGGTTTCTCTCTTTTTTATTTTAAAAATCATTTATTGGGGGCTCATACAGCTCTTAGCAAAATACATACCTGCATACCTGTATCCATTGTGTCAAGCACATTTGTACATATGTTTCCATCATCATTTTCAAAACATTTTCTTTCTACTTGAGCCCTTGGTATCAGCGCCTCATTTTTTTCCTTCCTCCCCTCCCTCCCTCACGAACCCTTGATAATTTATACATTGTTTTTTCATGTCCCACCTTCCCCTTCCCCTCCTGGTATCGCTATTCTCATTATAGGTCCTGAGGGGTTTATCTGTCCTGGATTCCCTATGCTTCCAGCTCTTATTTGTACCTGTGTACAGGCTTTGATCTAGCTGTATTTGTAAGGCAGACTTGGGATCATGATAGTGGGGTGGGGGTGGGGTGTGGAGGAAGCATTAAAGAACTAGAGAAAAGTTGTATGTTTATTGATGCTATACTGCACCCTGACTGGCTCGTCTCTTCCTTGTGACCCTTCCATAAGGGGATGTCCAATTGTCTACAGATGGGCTTTGGGTCTCCACTCTGCACTCCCCCTCATTCACATTGATATGATTTTTTGTTCTGGTTCTTTGATACCTGATATCTGATCCCATCGACACCTCATGATCCACAGGCTGGTGTGCTTCTTCCATGTGGACTTTGTAGCTTCTCAGGTAGATAGATGGCTGCTTGTTTGTCTTCCAGCCTTTAAGACCCCAGATGCTATATCTTTTGATTGCCAGGCACCATCAGCTTTCTTCACCACATTTTGAGACTGGTTTTTCTTGATAACATGTCTCAAGTACATGAGAAGTCTCACCCTACTGGCTTCTAAGAAGAATTTTGGATCACTGTACATGGTACATTTTAATATTCTTTGCCAGCACCATAATTCAAATGCATCAATTCTTCTTTGGTCTTCCTCATTCAGTGTTCAAATTTTGCATCCATATGAGGTGATTGAAAATACCATGGCCACCTTAGCCCTGAAAGTGGCAACTTGGTTCTTCAGCACTTTACAGAGGTTTTCCACAGTATATTTGCCCAATGCAACATTTCTTGCACTGTTGCTTCCATGATCATTGATTGTGGATCCAAACAAAATGAAATATGGGCAACTATGATCTTCCCTCCATGTATCATGCTGTGACCTATTCAACCAGTTGTGATCATTTTTTTAAAACATGGGGTTACGGTACATATAGAAGGCTACTGTAATTGATCTTTATCATAAAGTCATCCTTGCTTTTGGCAAGTAAGACCGTGTCATCTGCACATCACAGGTGGTTTCTTCAATTCTCATGCAATGCTCTTCCTTTTATAGTCCAACTCCCTGGGTTATTTTCTCAGAACACAGAATAAACAAGTAAGGTGAAAGAATATAACCCTGATGCACACCTTTCTTGACTTTAAGCCATACAGTTTAAAGTTTTCTATTTGAATGACTGCCTCCTGGTCCACATACAGGTTCCTTGTGTACACAGTGAAGTGTTCTGGAATTGTCAAACTTCTCAAAGTTATTCATATGATGTTATTTGTTATGATGCACACATGCACTCAAAGTTATTTGTTATGATGCACACATGCACTCAAAGTTATTTGTTATGATGCACACATGCACTCAAAGTTATTTGTTATGATGCACACATGCAAATGCCTTTGCATATTCAATAGACACGAGTAAACATAATCTGATTTTAGACAAGATTCATCTAACGTCAGCTAATGATAACATGTCCAAATTACATGAGGCAAAATCTTACCAAGTTTTCTATGAATGAGCATACTGGCCATACTCTTAATTCTCCTGGAAGTTCACAGTACATTCAATTATTTTTGGTAACTCTGTAATTCAAATTTACCAACTCTTACATAATCTTCTTTATTCATTGCCAGCTTCCACAAGCATATGAGGTGACTAAAATTACCATGGCTTGAGTCACCATCATATTAATTTTCAAAGTGACCTTTTTGCTTTAACAAATTTTAAAGAAGTAATTTGCAGCAGATAAACCCAATGCAATGATTTTTTCTTTTATTCATTGACTGTTGCTTCCATGAGCCTGGAGTGTAGATTCAGGTACAATGAAACCCTTGACAACTTCGTTCTTTTCTCCGTTTTTCTCATGATGTTTTTCTCATACTGGTTCAGGTATGAGTACTTTTCTCTCTTTATGTGTCGGGGTAATCCATACTAAAGGTGGTAATCTTTGATTTTCATCAGTAAGTGTTTTAAAGTGTCTTCATTTTCACCAAGTAACGTTGTGTCATATGCATATCACAGGTTGCTAATGAGTCTTTCTTCAAACCTAATGCTGCATTTCTTCATATATATTCCAAATTGGAGGATCATTTATTTATTCATCATACAGATTGAATGAGTATAGTGAAAGGACACATATCTTAAACAAAACTTTCCTTCTTCTAACACATAGTCTATCACTTTATTCTATTGGAACACTTGACTTTGGCTCTACGGAGCTTCCACTGGAGGACCATGACGTATTCTGGAAATCTCATTCTTTGCAGTAACATTCAACAGCATAATATCCATAACTGTTTTATGACTCGCACAGTCACCTATCTTTGCACAGTCAACAAATAACAGGCAGACATTTTTCCGATAGTCTCTGCTTTCCACCAAATTCCACCTGATATCAGCAATGTTATCTCTTGTTTCACATGATCATTGGATTCTGCCTCAGTTTGTGAGAGTTCTTTGTGATATCTGCTCAAACATTTTCAAATGATCTTCAGCAAATTTTTACTTACATGTGATAGGATTCAATGGCTTCTACATTCTTTTACGTCACCTTTCTTTCCAATGAGCCCACATGTCATCTGGCCAAGGAGCTCCCTTTCAATCGTCTCAGCCCAGAAGAACATTTCCAGTGTTGCTTCTGTTTGCTTAAACACCTTAATTAGTATTTTGTTAATCCTTGGAGCTTTGAATTTCACCACAGCCTCCAGTGAACCTTGGGCTTCTTTTTATAATACCATCATCCTTCATCATGTACTAGTTCCTGCAAACTGTGGAGATAGACTGAATCCTTTTGTTACTGTAACTTTGTGTATTCCTTTCATCTTCTTGTGATGCTTCCTGTACATTCCATTTTTTTTACATCACTCACTATCATTGAGGTGAATCTACTCATAGTGACTCTAAAGGACAGTGTCAAACTGCCTATATAATTTTCCTAGACTGTGGTTTTGAACTGCTTGCCTTGTGATTAGCAGTTCATTGCGCAACCCACTACAGCACGAGGGCTTCCTCTTATTTTTCCATAGACTCATTCAATCCTGTAACTCAAGGTTTGAAATTTTCCTTCAGTTCTTTTAGCCTGAGAAATGTTGAGATATGTTCTTCAAATTTGGTTTTCTAAGTCAATGTTTTTCAGACATCATTATAATATTGCTTTGATTTCTTAAAACACATTTTTAAATCTCTAGCTCTTTTATATCATAATTTCTTCTGTTACTCTAGCTGATAATCATATCAGAGAAAACCTCAGAGTCTCTTTTGTTATCCATTTTAGTGTTTATAAAAATCCTGTCTTTTTATTTATGATACCTTCAATGTCATCCCACAATTCATCCTGTTTTTGTCATCAGTGTTAAAGGTATCAATTCTATTCTTGAGATGCTATCTGAAATTTGATGGATGATATTTAAGGTGAGCAGCCCTGGTGGAAGAGCAGGCAGCTATCCACAAGGTCAATGGTTTAAACTAACCAGTGACTCTTCATGAGAAAAATGAGGCTGTCTACTCCTATAAAGATTTAAGATCTTATCAAAATGGGGCAATCCTACCCTTTCCTGCAGGGTCACTGTGCATCAGAATTGATTCAATGTCAGTGAATTTATACTCAGGTAGTATATTCGCCCTAATAAACTTATTTTATTTTTTCTCAGTTTCCACCTGAATTTGTATATGAGCAATTGATGATCTTTCCTCATTGGTCTCTAGTCGCATCTGTCTGATAATAATAAACTTCTCTATGATCTAGTTCCAGAGATGCTGTTAATTTGATGCCTGTGTATTTCAGGTTTTGAGGTATATGTGTATAGCTACTGTTTATATTGTTGGAGGAAGGAATTTCCAGTGAAATTGCAAAATTCTATGATGTGTTCTTCATATCAGTTGCACCATATTTTCCAATTATGGGTTCCTCCTCTTTGTTTCCAATATTTGCATTCAAACCACTAATAAAAAGTAAGCCAGGAGGGGACCCCAAAAGGTCATAAAAATTGAATTAATAGATAATGGATTTTTTCAATAATTTTCTGAAGCTCCCTTATATGTATTATTTGGAAGTGGATTAGGAGAAGTGAAATAAAAGATTATAGGGGCATGGATTGAGGACCACAGAGCTCAATGTATTTATCCAGGTCAGCTGTATTGATAAGGTGGTGTTTCAACATAAGAGATCATAGAAGATGAAGGAGTGGCAAGTGTCATTGGGAAAGAGCAGTTAAGATAGAGCTAACAGACAGTTCTATGACAGAGGCAGGGTGGTTAAAACAAAGATCCCAGAGAATATGGACTCGTGGAGGTGGATTGGGGGCAAGATCGTTCATGACTTATGTACTTTATACTTGTGGGTAAAATGAAGAACTCATGATAGATTTTGAACAGAGTGTTGAATAATGTGACCTGTTTAAAAGGATGATTCTCATTTATGAAAAGAGATATAAAGGATAAGAGGGAAGAAAGCTGACCAATCAGGAAGCTACAACATACATACAGTGGTTTAACTGATAATGACTCAAGGTACAGTAATGTTAGGGATATTAAAATAGCTGTGTGGGGTTTTTTTCAGGGCATTTGGAAATATTGTCAGTATAATTGCTAATGCATTAAATATAGGAGGTGAGAGAAAATGAAGCATGTCAAGGATGAGTCCATGGGTTTTCTCTGAAATATTGGATGATGCTGTCAATTGAGAAGGAAATTGTTTATGGAGATTTAGGAGGGAAAGCAAACATCAGTAGTTTATTTTTAGAAATTTGAGACTGATCTATCTAGGATGGTCCAACTGGATATGTAGTAGGCAGTGTAGGAGAGAAGACCAGCAACGAGATCAGGTTTGGAAATCTTTGACATAAAGTTGGCACTTAAACCCATCAAATAAGAATAAATCATAAAAAGAATTAGTGAGGATAGAGGACAAAAGACTTTTATCAAATTTTATGTGCATTTGTTTCCTTTTGCTGCTATAACAAATTATCACTAATTTTGTGGCTTGAAACAACACAAATTGATCACCTTACAGTTCTGAAGGTAAGAATTCTGAAGTGCACCTTATGGGGATAAAATAAAGATTTTAGCAAAGAAATTCTGGAAAGTCTTTAGGAGAATCTATTTTCTTGTCTTGCCCATATTCTAGAAGCTGTTCTCATTCTTTGGCTCTTGGCCCCTTTTATTTTCAGAGCTGATAACTGGTTAAGACAATCTCACATTTTGCCACTCGGACACTGAAACTTCTCCTTCCCCACATTTATATTGAGCCTGCATAAGTGACCCATAATAGTATCTCGCTCATGATTTTTAACTTATTCATATACACAAAGTCCCTTTGTCCATGAGAGGAAACCTGTTCACAAATTCCAGGGATTATGGCAAAGGCATTTGGGGGCTGGGGTCATTATTCTGCCTTCTAAATTATGAGATCTTGCTAATAATGTAAAATCCTGTATTCTACAACAGACCTACTAAATCTTAATTTCTGGAGCATGGTATTCAGGGATCTTCATTATCAACAAGTCCCTTGTGTTATTCTTATGTACTTTATTGCCTCAGTCAGAAAATTTGTCATGGATTAAAGAAATGAGTAGAATTCGGTGCACTCCTCTGTAAACTCCTGTTTGCTGTGAACCAGGGAGAACTTGTGTGAAGTTACCAACCTTTTGAAGGCTACAACAACTGTTGAATTATGTTACAAGATAAATCTAGCAATTCTCAGCTGATGGTTACCCCTAGCAAGACAAGGCTAGAATATGACATCACACTTGGGGACTGCTTTTCTTTTCAAATTCAGAACACAAAGACTGACCTTGAACAGAAGAGTTCGTCCAAGGTTAACTCACAAAGAAATGAGGCAAGTGGATTGAAGAAAAATGACATTCCTCTACAGACACTTTTGATTAAGGGCATTAACATTTGGGTTAGCATTTCTCTTCACAAATAGTAGAAAAGTTCACGAACCCTGTGGCATGATTGAAAATAAAATAAGATATAAATAAATCAAAGTAAAACTGTTCAAAGCCACCACAGGTGTTACAGGTGAATAAGTTAGGGCCATGGTGCTTATATCTCCAAACTTCTAGATAATGTTAGAATTTTTAAAATTATTATTTGAAAGATAAAACAGAGAAATGTTAATCATAGGAATTAAAATTTTTAAATATTTTCCAGACATGCTTAGAGGAATGAATTTAAATATTTTGAAAATCACAAGCAAAGAATGAACCATAAATGCCTTCCTTTTTATTCATCCCTAGAGGCAACTAACTATAGTCATAAGCTTAGAGAATATCCTTCCTTTTACCTTTTTATGCATTGAACATATATATATCCATATGTTTTTCTATAATAATATCATCGCAAAGATTATGTAAGCAAATTTTATTATTTTCAACTATGGCATTAGAGTGCTGAACTTCTATTAAACCACAATATATTGGACCTGTTGACATCAATGGATAGATAAGCTATTTCTCCTGGTTTTGTGACCTAAAGCAAGTGACGGAACCTCTTTGATGGACATTGGTTTTCTCACTGTAAAATAGGAGCAATGATTTTACCTACTTTTGAGTTGGGATAGCCTCGAGGGCAGTGAGTTTGGTGATTTAGCTGCACTTTGAGTAGTAGGTTAAGTGAGCAGAAGCTGTATCATCTCTTGCTGATACACCTGGGTTTGGCTTTCCTACCACAATCTCATCCTATTAAATACTACCATGACTAAGAGCAATAGCTGGCATATGGTCAAGTTTCATTAATATTGACTATTTTTATTATTACAAACAGTGCCTAAAAACATCTGTCCACATATATTTTTGGTATTCACTCATTTCTGCAGATTAGATTCCTAGAAAAGAAAGAACTAATCATAGTACCATAGCAAATATACATTTAAAATTGCTGCTTACCTCACCAAATTACCATTCAAAAATCTTCCCTAGGAGGATTCTTATACCCGGAGTTTCTTCATTGAGGGCTATTTTTTAAAAATTAGACAAATTTTCTCTAATTTGAAAAATCTACACATATGATTAACTCCTTCTTGAAGTAGAATTAAAAAGAAAAATTAAACACGCCTACCTTTCCTACAGGTAGGGAACTGAAAATTAGAAGAACTCTCATGAAGTGTTTATGAGAAAAGTGTTAGGTGAGGGAATGACTAGGCACCTACCCAGCAAAGCTGTCAAATGGATTCTGACCCATAGTAAGTCATCACGCAGAGCAGACCTGAGCCCAGGGTTTCAAGACCATAACTCCTTATGGGAGCAGATGCCTCTTCTTTGAGACTGGGCTAACTGTTGATCTTAACTCACTGGACCACCAAGCTTCCTGGAAGTTAGCACAGGACATTCTTTTGGATGGCACTATAAGTGGCAGAAGGAACCCAGGGACTGTAGTGGTTTAGTGTTGGGCTGCCACAAAGCAAGGTCAGCAGTTTGAGACCACCAGCCACTCTGCAGGAGAAATAGGCTTTCTGCTGTCTAGGTTAGATGCAGAAACCCACAGGGGCAGTTCTGTCATGTCCTACCAGATCCCAAAAAGTCAGATATGGACTCAAAGGCAGGGTGCTTCAGTTTTATAAATGAAGTGACAGCGCGGCCCTGGTAATGTAGCCCAATGTCATACTATGGCCTGCTAACTACTGAGGTCAGCAGTTCAAGCCTACCAGCTGCTCCTGGGGAGGAAAAAGAAGGCTCTCTGCTCCTAGAATGTTACATCCTAGGAAACCCATGGGGGCAGTATGGGACCCTGTTCTATATATAGATTGCTCTGAGTTGGATGTGAATTAATGGCAGTGAGGTTGGCTTGGGTCTGGTTAGTGACAGAGACAGTGTGAATCAAGGTTCAGGATGAGGGTAGTTTTTTCATGACCAGTTCTACAGAATTACTCCTAGAAATATTCTAGAACCCTAACTGAAAGTCTCTTTCTCTAGCAATGCGAATTCTCTGAACACATAGCAATTATTTATAAATCTCTTCAATTTAAATGAGCTACAGTCTACAGTGTTGTTGGCAGTGGAGAACTCCGATGACGTCACCAGACAATTAACAAACAAGTAGTTTGCTTCAAACTGCTACCCGATAGGCAAAATATATGTCCTCATTCTACAAAAGTCTTAACATTGACTTTAAATTAAAAAAAATCTTACTTCCACTTCATCCACATATCATCCAATTCAATCATATCAAAAAGAGTTGTACAATCATTACCATAATCAATTTTAGAATGATTCTCTTCATTGTATTCCTTTTATTAGTGCAATTCATTTTTTAAATTGTTGTAAAATATATACAAGATATTCTCCAACTCAACAACTTCCACATGTATAATTCAGTGCCATCGGTGATACTGTTCGCATGGTGCAACCGCTCTGGATATCCTCTTCTATTTGTTCCACCACCATTGACATCAACTCAATGCCCTCTAAGCTAACCCTCTTCTTCCTTCAGCCAGGCTAACCACCGGTCAACTTTGGTTTCTTTAAAAAATATATTATTATTATTTTTGAGTAGTGGTCTTGATATAGTATTCACACATCATACACTTCCATAATTAAATAACTTTTTAAACGTTGTATACGCAACATCACAATCAGTTCTAGTGCTTCCTCTGCCCTCCCACGCTTATTGTTCCCCAATTCGCCCCTCCCCCTCCCCCAGCCTTTCCCTGATAAACCATTTCATCAGTTATTATCTCTATGCATCAAATCCTTCTGTGAGTCAAAAGCTGGAAAACCTAAGAGAAATAATTTTTTTTTAAAAGAAAGAAAAAATAATAATATAAAGAAAATAATAAAAATAAAGAGCAAGAAAGAAAAGGACAACATTTTCAAATCCAGAGCAAAAGCAAAAATATCTGTAGTGGAATAAGTGAGAAATATTTGAGCCAACAGCAGATTCAGGTTGGTCAAGAGAGAGGTCAACTTACCAAGTATCATATTATGTCATGGTTCAACCCACCATTATCAAGTTTATAATAAACTCTGCCTGATAGTAAATCTATTCGACTCCCTGCCTGTGGACAGTGAAGGATTTGCCTGAGGCTTAATATGACTAGTTACTCTGAAGATAAATTTTGGATTCCCACTGTCTTCCATAGCCTTCCGTGAAAGGGGTGTTCGAAATTTAAGCTCTGCTACTTTTCTCTTCATCATATTTGGATTTTGTTATCATCATCTTTGAACCAAACAGGTGGCTGTGCTTCATCTATGTGGACTTAATTGATTCCTCACTTAGATGACTGCTTGCTTGAATACAAGCCTTTAAGACCCTAGACATTATTCCAGTTGATAGCCGCACACCATTTGCTCTCTTCACCACCCTGTGCTGTAGCACCCTTGTCCACAGTAATCTATGACAGCAAGGACTGATGGAGCAGGGCCATGAATCGCCAACTTTTTCGTGTTTTCCAGGGGAATCTGCATCTGAATGTATTGAAAGGAGAACCATTTGGTCTCCTGATGACTTCGCATATGTGCAGTGCTTTCATCTCTTCTTTTACATTTCCCTTAATAGCATTATTATTATGAGCAATATTAATATTATATAAAACATTTTGGATAACTCATTTAGAACCATGATGCTTAATTATTTATTTGAAATGACTGCGGTAGTCTAATTGTCATCTTTATTACATTAAAGATTCGACATGCAAATACATATTCTATTTGTGATACAACATTTTTGCCCCACCATTGCTTTTTTTGTTGTTGTTTTTAAATCACTTTATTGGGGCTCTTACAATAATCCATACAATTGTATGAAGCATATTTGTATATATGTTGGTATTATCATTTTCTAAACATTTTCTTTCTGTTTCAGCCCTATATATTAGCTCCTCTTTTTTCCTTCTTTCTCCCGCCCTTTCACCCTTGTGAAACCCTTGATAAAATGTAAATTATTATTATTTTCATATCTTATACCGACCACGCTCTCCCTACACCCATGTTTCTGGTATTCTTCCCTCTTTGAGGGGTAGAGTTAAATGATTAGATGTTGATCATTGCGATCAGTTCTCCCCGTTTTCTCCCCCTTCTGTGGGGTGGGGACCTTTCCCCTACCCACTTGGTATTGCTACTCCCATTTATGTTCTTGAGGGGTTTATCCACCCTGGATTCCTTGTGTGAAGCAAGAGCTCTTGTCTCTACCAGTGTAAATATTTCAGTTTAGCCAGATTTGTAAGGTAGAGCTGGGGTCATGAATTTGGGGGTGAGGAAGCCTCAGAGAACCAGAGGAATATTATGTTTCATTGGTGCTATACTACACTCTGGCTGACTCGTCCCTTCCTGTGACCCTGTGTGAGAGGATGTCAAATTGTCTACAGATGGGTTTGTGGTCTCCACTCTGACATACCTCATTCTCAACAATATGATTATTTGTTTTGGGTCTTCTGATGCCTGTTATCGATCCCATTGACACCGTGTGATTACTCCAGCTGGTGTGCTTCTTCCATGTGGGCTTGCTGCTTCTCTGCTAGGTGGCTGCTTCTTTAACTTCAAGCCTTTAAAACCCCTCACCACTGGTTTTCATGGAGATGTTTTGCATAAAATCATTTTTAAGGAATTCAAGTTCCTTTTTGTTTGCTGTCCTAAATATAATTTATAGTAAATACATTGTTATAGCATAGTATCATATCAGTATTGATGAACATGAATTTGATTGTACTTGCTCTATTTCACCCTGCTAAAATATTTATACTGTTATAAGAGGTATTTAGCCAGGGCACCAAAAGGTGAAGGATGTTTATGTGGCAGTCACGAAGCACTGTTTGGTATGAATAAACATATTGGAAGAAATCTTTAATTTTCAGTAGTAAAAATCAGCTCATAACTTGTCTTAAAGCATGAAATAATCCTATGAAATAAAATGGCATAGTGTTTTCCCTAGATATATATATATATATATATGCAAAAATTTTCAGAAAGCCAAATTATTTTGCAGGACAAAATAAATATTTACTAATTATAATTTAAAATATAACTTTAAATGAAAAGAAACAATAACTTATAATGAAGGCTGCAAGTACTGAAGAAGCTTTTGCGTTTCTTCCCAGATGACCAAATAGATGTAATTAATCTCTTAACCTCACACTGCACATGTTTTAACAGTGTATTAAATTAGAACACATTGGTAAATGCACTTTAATAACAAATATCTAATTCTTTATTCAACCTTCACTTATCTACATGAAATAAATGATCTATTTACATGCATTGCTAGACCATCCATTTTCATGTGAGGACCCAACACATAATTTGCTAATTGTGTCTCATGTTTATTCATCATTTTTACTCATTTTCTAATAAATCATGAAAATCTAGGACCTTTAGCAGACAATTTTCACCAGTAGTTAAAAGCTTGGCCTCCCTAATTGCATAATAGAACAGGGCAAAAGATCCTGGCAAAATATGTACCTTAGAAAATTGTTAGTCAAATACAATGTACCACTCTTATTTTGAAGAGATGGAGAATTGTGGAGTGAGGTTACAGATTTTAAAGGGCCTTATAAACTTAGAACCAGACATTAGTAGAATTAGAACCTGAAATAATATTTTTCAATGGCCTTCCTGAAATGTTTTCTTCCCAGATGATTCAGTGATCACCTTCAACATTAATATGTACCTGAATGGATTAGTTTAATTACTCACTTAATTAATATAGTAGAGGAGAAAAGTTACAGATATCCCAGAGCACCAAATAATCCAATAATATTCCCAAATTGGTTTGAAAACAAATTATGGTGAAAAATCAAAAGCATGAGAAATTGTCTGCTCCCATAACGATTTACAGTCTTTATAGGAAACCATATACGGAGCCCCAGTTGCATCATGGATACTCATTGGGTTTGCTTTATGCTGCTTAAAACAAAATGAAGACATTTATATAATGGAAACAAGAGCACAATGTATGGGTATTTTCAAGATAAATTGGTGAATTTCTCTCAAGGATCATAGTTATTTCCTTTTGCCGTCAAGTTCAAGGATCATTTAAGGAAGTATTGATACGGTAGATTTGAATGAACTCCAGTGGTCAGATAATGGAAGACAAGTGCAGCCCTATCATTCTTCAAGAGGACAGAGTCTCCTCCCTTTCACACGGAGAATGAGGACATCCAGAGGAGTGACACGACAGCATGTCTTGGACAATGATTGTAAGGCTTCTAGGACCAAATTTTCCTAACAGCAAAATTAACGCTTTAGATAGGATGTTCCTCCAATGGATTCTAAATCTCTTAAATCTGCTGTGCTTTTAAGTTTGGGGCCTAATATGATGTTCGTGCCCATAAAGTGGTAACAGGAAGGAAACAAATAGTCCTATCTCTTTTTCTTAAGTTCTTTACATTTGGCTATTGAATGACATCTGCATACTATTTTTTTTGATCCATCACTCAGATATTATCAGTAGAGATGTTACACATAGATATTTGTTTGCTTCTATTACATTTTCTCACAACCAAGTGCCTTTAATAGTTATCTTCTACAACTATATCTGTAAAATATCAGTGGGGTTTATGTTGTATCCTTGAGAAATTAAAACCATTGCTCCTTAACTGTAAAAGTGACAGAATTGGGAGTGTTTATAAATCTATTGAAAATGAGATTCTAGTGCACTGATGGTGGAAGTGTAAAATGATATATTCACATTGGCGAGCAATTTGGCAATACTTTAGTATAGTTGAAATGCTGACAATTATAATCCAACAATTTCACTTAAAAGTATTTATCCTACAAAATGCTTGCACAGGTACATGGTATATTTGTTATCTCAATAAAAATAAAAAATATATAAACATGAGACACTAAATGCAAATATCATTGGCAGAGGGGTAGATAAACTCAAGGTTTTTTTTCTTTTTTTCCCCCAAACAATTTTATTGGGAGCTACTACAGATATCCTGTCATTCTATAGCTCAATCACATCAGACAGTGCTGTACAATTGCTACACAGTCAGTTTCAAAGCATGCTCTTCCTTCTTGCACTCTGGGACATCAGTCCCTCCTTCCGCCCTCCCTCAGTGTACCCACCAGGAACCTTGCTGTCACAGGTCCCTCAATCCTGGGTGACAAATGCTGAAAAACAGAAACACATAGAACAAAAATTCAAGAGAGATAACCTAATGACAAAACATATCTGAGCTAAACCCCAATATAAAAAAAGAAGAAAAGCCAACAACAAAGAGACACAGAAAATGTTGAAAACCAGATCAGGCCTAACATGTATCAAAGGGGAAATCAACTGACTAGGTTTTAACCGATCAAGGCAGGTTTATCATTTTGATCTTCTATGGTCATCTCTCCAAAGCACCAGTTTCTTCTCATCCCACTATAATGGATAGAAGGATATCACCAGGGGTTTATTTCCAATGGAGATATCACAAATGTATTTTGAGCTTCCATTGTCATTCAAAGAATTCTGCAAACCAGAATCTCACAATTTAAGCTCTGATACTATATCCTCATTTGGCTTCAGAACATATCATTTACAATCCTTCGGTTGGTGTGCTTTTTCCACATGGACTTAATTGATCTTGGGTTTCTTGTAGTGAGACAGCGGGGCACTATTTATAGGTTAATATGTCAATTTTAATAAATTCCGGATTTAGTAATAAAAATAAACAGTTAACAGGTAATAGTATATTTCATTTATGTTATGTAGTAAAATAAAGAAGATGAAGTACAGGTAAGACAACTTTGAGGAAGAGGAGGGAGAATGGGGTGGAAGAGGGATACAAAGATATCTCGACCCTGGGAAAATGGCGACCCGATAGGACGCCCCCATCCAGAGCTCCTGCTGTCAGACCAGAAAATTAGGAGATAAGGTGAAGGGAATGGGGAGATGGAGTCCAGAAATTAGAACTAGGGTACTAGGGTCTCTCCTGAACCCCTTTTTTGCGTGTGATTTCCACTCACAAAGCAAACCGAGAATGCTTTAAAGTGTTCTAGCTCCTGTGAGCCCATCAGCTGCACCCTTGCCAGTGCTGCGGCTTCTCCAGGCTGACACCTTAAAGGGAACAGCACCCCCAGACACAGGAGAACCCCACCCGTGGCTCTCCGTGCTCTCAGCTGCCATGAGCTGATTGCCTGGGGAGTGGCGGTGGCTGGTAGCCATAATTTAGAATAGAAGAAAAAGCAGATCATGTTGTGGGAGAAAATAAGCAGAATCCAGGGAGCAGAATTAATTCCAATTGATGGAGAAGGAAAGCCCCCCGCCCTGATAAGCTGGATCTCCCCCTCTGGGGACCAGCCTGACAGCCCCCAAATCGGAGCACATCACAAACAAACAAAAAAATTAAAAAGGGGAAATATATATTATTGGTTAATAACTCAAACTGCAGTCTGGTTTCTCAGCTGCAAAGAGCACATGGGGCGGGGTGTCTTTAACATAAATCAGCATATGAATTAACCTAGCTAAGGATTTCCAGAACCCAGCTACAGGGCCTGGAGGCTTTTTGCATAACAAAGATCCGCTGTAGCAAGTGTCAGTTTCAAACAGCACGGGGCTGCAGACTAAAGCTTGTGTGTGACAAGTTAATTTGATTTTAGTTTAGCTGGCTAGGGGGATAACAAATAAATAAATAAAAATAAAAGCCTCTGATCTAGAAGTAGGACACCAGCAGCAGCAGTAGGACACCAGTAGGACAACAAGCCCAGCTTCCATTTCAGTGACTCTACACATAGCTGGGGAGGCCCCGGGAACACCCAGCCGCCCCCCCCCCCACCCTTGCTGCAGTGCTACATATAGCAAGGCAGGCATACCAGTAAAAGTCAGAGCTCAATGGACGCCTGGTCCCAGGTGTGATCTAGCCTTTGAAAGTAATCCCACACAGGATCTGTAGAACCCTACATAAAACTGGTACAGCATCCTGCTAACTAGAGGAAGAGTTGGAACTCCTCCAGCCTCACAGACAGGTTATCAAGCCTCAGTTATCACCTTACCTACTACTCTATTTCTTCCCCTATGCATTCAGTAGCATTTCTATCCTTCCCACTGCGGCCAGTCTCAATGAGCTCAGCCAGTCTCAAGGAGCTGGGGTTCTTTTTTCTCTCTTTCTTCTTTTTCCCTCTTTTTCCTCCTCTCTCCCACTCCCTCCTATCATAAACCACTACTGACTTCCAGATCACTACCATCCATTTAGGGAAAATCAACCCAAATAGCAGGAGGAACTCCAGCCTGCCCTCTGTGGGAGTGCTGAAAACTACACAAGGCAGCTGGGACAGACATCTACACTGTGCTGCGCTGCTGAGGAAATCTCCGTTGGACCTCTAGGCGAGCTCTTCAACTAGGGCAATACTGCCCAGCACTACTGGGTCCCTGCATCAAAAGAGCACACTAACTTGCCATTGTGAGGCAGGGTCTAACCCCCTTTGGCACCACATACAAGTAATCCAGGATCAGCTATCTCTTTATTCTTTATTTCACCCTTCTCACTCTTCTCCCTCTTTACCATCACAGACAATCTTAGAGAACACAGTGGGGTTTTTGTGCCCTTTCCCCTTCCTTCTCCTTGTTCTCTACTCTTTCTATCTTTGTTCTCTTTGCTTCTATCATTACTTGTATGATTCTCTCTTCTCCCTCTCATTCCCTTTACATGCCACCACTGGTTCCCAGACCCCTATGGCAACCATAGGGTTGCCTAGGGCAACCCTGTCCTAACAGTGGGCAGCCTGACTCCTAAGACAGTGCTCCACACAGGATGAGTCAGTGCTACACACAGCACAGCACAGCGTCAGCTATTTCGTTATCAATTTTGTCAGTTCTGTCTCCCTTTCCTTCCTTTTTTCTTTTTTTTTACTTTATTTGTGTTCTTCTTTCACTTTTTCTTCTCTTCTCCTCTTATTCAAACTCCTCTCTCTATCCTACCACAGCCTCAGCAGATTAAGTTCTCCTTTCTTGTTGTTTTCTTCATTTCTTTCTTTTCTTTTTTCTTTTTACTGTTTTCACTTTTGTTTACTGTGTGCATCCTAATTGAGTGTGGGTGAGTGGCTGTCAGTCTGCTAGACATTGTTGCTCCGGTCTGTGTCTTCCTTTTTCTCTCTTTCTCCTCTCCTTTCACTTTCTTTTCTGTCACAAGCCACTTGTGGCCACCAGGCCACTCTCCTCTGCCTAGGAAAACTCCGAAGGCCCAAGTGGGGGAGCTCCCACCCGCATTTATAGGCCTGGCAAGCGTCTGGGGAATTCATGTCCTCTTCCACATACCAAGCAGCAGGGGGTTCTCCCCTACAAAAAGTGGGGGCATCCCCAGCTGAAATCCCGAGGCCCTACAAGTAAATGGGGGAAACGACTGGCCACCACGAGTGGGGCTCCATGCTACTGCGGAAAAACCCACCCAATCTCCAAGGTGATCTCTCTGTCTACAGTAATCCCCCTACCAGCTACAGAGCTCTACACCAAGGTGGGTATACCCACATGCCCTCCTCAGTACTCCAGTCACAGAGGAAAACACCACAGGCCAGCCGAGGTGCTCCTAGAACCGTGAAGCAAACTTAGAGATCAGTCAGGGAAGCAAGGCCCTTGTGGGCCCACAACAACCTGACCAGTGTCACATGAGAGGAATATCCAAAACACATTCCAAGTAACGGAATACTGGATGGCCAGGACAACAGTGAAACCACAGGAAGATATAGTGATAGCCAGACCTCTCAGGACAGCTACCGGCAAGTAGTTCAAAGAAGAACGCATACAAATCCCCCAAAAGAGACCCCAGGGCTCTTTGACTCAGGAAGATGGCTCCAGGCTCCTCTAAAACAACACATAAACAGCAACCAGTTCTAACAGCTTCAACGAAAAAGCAGGAGAATCAGAAGACAATGCCAGAAGAAGTAATGAACCTAACAATGGACATAGAAGAAGCAGATATTGACCTGCCACAAAAAGAAATTTTCAAAATGCTGCTTGAAGTCATAAAGGATATGAGAGAAGCAATGCAGAAAAAAGATGAGATGACAGAGGAGATAAAGGCAACACCAAAGGGAAATACAAGAGTTAAGGGATGAAGTAACAAAATCTAGTGTCAAATTGACAGATCTTGCCAATAGACTTGAGGAGGCAGAGAAGCACATCAGTGACCTAGAGGATAACCAAGCAGACTTCAGCAAATGGGAAAAGCAGTCAAGTAAGACAATCAGATTAGCTGAAGAAAACTTGAGAGCTATGTCTGATGCTATGAATATGAAGAATGTTAGAATAATTGGACTACCGGAACAAGATACAACAAAGAAATCAACAGCGAAAATAGCAAGGGAATTCTTAGAGGAAAACTTCCCAGCTTAATAAAGGAAAATCAGGTAACCATTCAAGAGGCTGAAAGAACACCAGCCAGATTGAAACCCAAGAAGAAGTTACCAAGAGACATAAAACACATAATTGTCAAATTACCCAACTATGAAGAAAAGGAGAAGATCATAAAAGCAGCTAGGGCAAAGCAAACAGTCACGTATAAAGGTACCCGAATAAGAGTATGTTCAGACCTATCAGGAGAAACGATGAAGAAGAGGAGGGAATGGAGTAACATATTCTAAAAATTGAAAGAAAACAATGCAAACCCAAGAATACTTTACCCAGCCAAGTTATCTATTAAGATAGATGGTGAAGTAAAAGTCTCCCCAGACAAGGACAACCTCAAAGAATACATCAAAATAAACCCAGGCCTACAAAAGATCCTTGACGATCCAGTATAAGAAGAAGATAAACACTCACTGAGGGCAAATAAGAGACCATCACATAGAACAACTCCGCCCATAGTACGACAAAGAGGAAACATCCCCCAGGATAGCATCAGTTCAATAGTGGAAAGAAGGCAAACAAACCACACACACAACACAAGCGGATAAGTTAGGTAGATAGGAAAATACCCATCACAAAAGGTACAAGGTGATATCACAGAGTCCACAGACGGATATAATAACACTGAATATCAATGGCCTGAACTCAGACATCAAAAGGCAGAGGCTAACAGATTGGCTGAGGAAACATAACCCATCGATCTGCTGCCTCCAGGAGACTCATCTCAAGCTTGCAGACAAAAACAGGTTGAGAATTAAAGGATGGAGAAAAATATACCAAGCAAATGAAAAAAAAGCAGGGGTAGCGATCTTAATATCTGAACAAATTGACCTTAATATACAGGCCATAACAAGAGGCAAGGAGGGGCACTATATAATGCTCAAGGGAATAATAGACCAAGAACCAGTGAGCATAATAAACATATATGCACCTAACGAGAGACCAGCAAAATTCGTGAATCAAACACTCAAAGAGATGAAAAAAGAAACCACAGGCTCAACAATTATAGTTGGTGACTTTAATACCCCACTCTCTGAAGAAGAGAGATCATTGGGAAAGAAACTCAATAAAGAGGCTAGAGCTATAAATACCACACTTGGACAACTTGACTTGATAGATATCTTCAGAGCATTCCACCCACATGCAAAAAAATTCACATTCTTTTCAAGTCCGCATAGCACATATTCAAAAATAGACCACATGTTGTCAAATTTGAGTAAATTCAAGCACATAGAGGTTATACAGACATCTCTCTCCGATCATTGTGCCATAAAGCTGGATATTAACAGAAGTACAGTGAAGAAAACTAGGGCAAACAATTGGAGGATGAACAATTTCCTGTTGCAAAAGGAGTGTGTATTGACCCAGATCAGAGATGAAATCGGAAAAATTCTAGAAACCAACTAGAACGAAAATACGACATACCAAAACCTGTGGGATACAGCAAAGGCATTTATCAGAGGAAGGCTGATAGCAATAAACGCACACACTAAAAAAGAAAATAGACTCGTGGATGATATGCTGGCACAAACTTACATCAATTAGAGCAGAGTCAACAGAACAACCCTACTAATAGCAAGAGGATAGATATAATAAGAATCAGAGCTGAGATACAAGAGAGGGAAAACAAGAAAACTATGGAAAAAATTAATGCCGCTAAAAGTTGGTTCTTTGAAAGAATTAACAGAATTGATAGACCCCTGGTAAACCTTACCAAAGAAAGGAAAGAACAAATGACATTTGCAAGGATGAGGATTGAAACGGGGGACATTAAAATGGACCCTAATGAAATCAAAAGGATAATTACACAGTAGTACTATGAAGGTCTATACTCAACGAATTCAACAATTTGGAAGACATGGACAAATATTTTGAAACACAATCCCTCCCTAGACTATCCCAGATGTTTGTCAAGAACCTCAACAGACCCATAGCATGTGTGAACTCGAGCTGTCGAATGGATCGGGTGTCAAGCATCAAAGAACAAGAAATCATGTCAAGTAAAGGTGGGCGAGTGCAGAGTGGAGACTCAGAGTCCATTGGTAAGCAACTGAACACCCCATTGCTGAAGGGTTGTGGGGAGGAGACGGGCCAATCAGGGTGCAGGGTAGCAACGATGAAACATAACTTTCCTCTAGTTCTTATATGCTTCCTCCCTCCCACTATCATGATCCCAATTCTGCATTGCAAATCTTGCTAGACCAGAGGACGTACATTGTACAGATAGTAACTGGAAACACAGGGAATCCAGGATAGATGACTCCTTCAGGACCAGTGGTGAGAGGGGCGATGCCTGGAGGGTGAAGGGAATGTGCGGTAGAAGGGGGGGGGACAAATTACAAGAATCTAGGTATGGCCTCCTCCCTGGGGGGATGAACAGCAGAGAAGAGGGCAGAGGGAGACATCAGACAGTGTAACTTATGACAAAACTATAATAATTTATGAAGTATGAAGGATTCATGAGGGAGGGGGGAGTGGGGAGGGAGGGGGAAAATGAGTAACTGATATTAAAGGTTAAAGTAGAGGGCAAATGTTTTGAGAATGATTGACAAAATGTATGTATATATGGACTGTGATAAGAATTGTACGAGCCCCCAATAAAATAATTTAAAAAGAAAATGAAACAAACATCTTATGGGTCCAGTCCCATTATATAAAGCTTTCAGATATTAAAAAAAAAGATATCTCATCTCTCTTTGTAATGTTTTTTCTAACTTTTTTTATTTTAGCATATGAAAAATGTCATTAGTTAATTCTGGATTGAGAACACATGGACATTTTTATAATGTGTAATTTTCCATTTTAATTGCTTTTTCTAAAATAAATCAAAATTACACAAAACCTCGTGTGTAGTCATGCAGTGCAACTGGAATCCTATATCACTTGAATCTAAGGAACCAGAGTTCTATATGTAAATTGTTTAATATACTGTATTTATTAATTTATAATGCTTATACTAGATAAGTAAACTAGGGGCTTTAGAAGGCTTTCATGGAATCTTTGTTTCAGTAGGTCCCATTGTGTGCTAGGTAAATGTAGGCAAACTAATGTTTTAAACATCTATTTACTCAAGGAATGCAAGCCAGAAAACATATCCTTTCCCTTTGACTTGTTCCTGTCATCCTGTGCCGACTTGAACATCAGCTTGATTTACAGGATGTTTTCCATGGAGAGCCTCAGGGCTACTGGTAAATGCCACATGGGCATATTATACACTAGCTATGTAAATAAAATCACTGAGAAGAATTTAGTACAGGGAGGATCTATGGAAGTGTTAACAGTATGAAAATCACTTTTTCTTTTGTGGAGTTTTAAGTATCTCATATTTCCTCTATGTCCAAATTGCCTTGTCTGGACTGATGATGTAAACTGGACATTTACATTACACCGAATTCTAGAACTCAGGGTGCTGAAAATCAGGAAAGGAGGGGGTGAAAATGAGCATTGACCTCAGATTTGGGTTCAAATGCTGGCTCTGTCACTTACTCACTAAATCACTCATGACAGACTAGAATTCTTCATCCCTAGCTTTGTGATTGGGTGCATAAATTTGACTAATAGTTGAATTGATTGAATTTCCTTGAAGGCAGATAGGTATAATCCTACTGCAGACAGCATTGTACTTCATCATGGATTTAGCAAGATCCTTTCTGTCAACGAATGTCCCTCCATTCCTATTGAGCTTGTGTTATTCCCAGCATAGGAAATCACATGATTTTATAATTCAAAATGGCCAATACCCATCCATCTCAGCTCACTAATGCTTAAGATCTCAATCTTCATGTGTTTTATTTAATTTTTGACCACCTCTAATTTTCTTAATTTTAAAAACTTTGTCAATGCTTGGAAGCTATGCATACGGATTTCAGTGGCTCCTTCCCCTGCAGTGGGGAGCCAAGCCCGTTTTTATTATCTGTTCTTAGCATGGAAGCTCCGCTGAAACCTATTCACTTTGGTTGACCTGCTGGCATTTTGAAATACCACTGACATCGCTTCCAGCATCACAGCAACACACAAGCCACCACAGTCCAACAAACTGACAGACAAGGGATGAATTTTCCTTTTTAGCATTTGCCTGGAATATAATTTGACAAGTTGTATAATTTAGATACATTGTCGTTTTCCTATTAAAAAAATGGGCCAGAGAATTGTAACCATAATTTCCTATTATATAATGGGGAAAAATATTTGATGAAACACTCCAACCAGTTAAAAACAATCAGCTGAATTTTTCAGTTAGTCGCCATGAGGAAGCTAATGTAAAACTTGAGTTATGTTTATTTCAAAAGAAGGATGACCTAACTTGATCATTGTTCTTGGGAGACGCCAATCTTGACCAAGGACATTTAGCTAAAATAGCAATAAAGATATGAGTAGATAAAGCTACTGGTGAGAATTGTTCTAACCCAAACCAGTTGACCCCAGCCCAGGGCAAGTCATTAACCTGTCAGATCCGTGGGATACGAGTGCTATGGAGGTGCTTGCTCAGTAGTGACTCATGTTTAGGGCACTTCCCTGTAATAGATTATATTAAATGGATCCCACCCCCCCCACCCCCCCGCAGCATTTCTAGTACCAAATACAATAATGAATTTCAATGGACTCTGGCCCATGGTAGAAATATATTTACATGTGATCCTGAGGGAGTCCATGCCTAGGCACATCCCTCTTAAAGTTTTATAAATTTTAGGGTAACATGTTACCAACTCTTGTGTAGCACTTAAGTATTATATGTGTTATACATGTGTTAAACATATATAATACCCCTAAGATTTTTATTTTACTTCTTTTTCTTAAATTTCAAAGAACTCTCAAATTTTACCTCATAACCTACATACACGTGCGCACACACACACACACACACACACATACATAATGATTTGTGTGTAGCTGCACAGGAATATTTTCCTACTTATGATCTTTTTCAACATCATTTTTGGTTAACATCTTATAAACCATTGGCATAAATGGTTCACTTTGGTTTTTAGTCTTATGATCTGAGAAGTAATACTAATCCCACACTGTAGCGATGTACTGTACTGTACTGATTGAATGTTGGTTTGACAACAGTGAATTTATATTTATTTGCTTTCCTTCTTGTATATAAGAAGAAATTAATGAAAAGTGTGGAAAGAGGAATAAACATTTTTATTTTGTGATTTCTAAAATATTTGTAAATAATATTTAGAATTAGAGAAAGAGAATATTGCCCACTGGGTTAACTCCTTTGTTTAGTTGTTCTAGTGCTAGACTGTCATTGCTCTTTGTTGCTCCTGTTGTCTGCTTAGTGCCATCATGTTTGTCCCAACTCTGAGTGACCACATGTGTAACAGAACAAAGCGATACCCAGGACTCTGTCAGTCCCCCTAATAGTTGCTATGCTTGAGCTCCTTCTTGCAATCACTAGGTCTATATGCTGCTTAAGGATCTTTCTCTTTCCCTTATCAAGCATAATGTAGTTTTCAAGAAACTGCTTCCTTCTGATAGTATATCCTATATGCTTGAGAAGAAGTCACGTCGACTGGATGTACTACTTCCAGGGTATATATTTTGGAAATCAATTCAATATTCTTCACCAACCCATCATGAACCAATATTGATTCTTCAGTCTTCCATACTCACTTTCCAGCTTTCAAATGCATATATAGGGGAAAACATGACTTGGAATGGGGTTCACGTCAGAGTGACATATTTGCTTTCCAATACTTTAATGAGATATTTTCCCAGCAGAATTGCCAAAGCATTACATCATTTTATTTTGTGACTGATGTCTCTCTGGGCATTGGTTGTGGATGCCAGTAAAATTGAATTATTGACAATGTCACTCATTTCTCTGGTTTTAATGAAGTTTGTTTTTATTTGCCCAGGTGTGAGCATTTTTGATTTTTTACAATGAAGGTAATCCAGGTAATTCATGCAGAAGACTGTAAAGTATTTGATCTTTCTTAGGAAGTATTTCATCAGGTTTTCAGGAGCCCGCTTTTAGAAAGTAGATCACTAGCTGTCTTTCCCATTATATCCAACTGAAAGTGTTGCTGAAACTTGCCCACCATGAGGGACCCCATGACAGAGTTCCAGCATCACAACAACAGAGAAGTTACCGAGTACAATAAACTGGCCAATGAGTAGTCGTTGAGCAATTTTACAAGTCTGTGCATTGTCAATAAGTGAAAGAAATACAGATAACTACTATCTATGCCTATGAAAGATATCCAGTAGAGAACACACATCTTCTTCCCTTGCTCTCCGCCTCTTCCCTGTGAAGAGAGTTCTACCAACAGACATTCAAAAGTCAATTTCAAAGATCCTGGTCTATAAATATTTAGGCTCTTGGAAGTCTCCGTAGAACCAATTGTATCATCTTACAGGCTGTTTCATTAATAATGAGTTAAATATTTTTAAAAGGTTTGTGGTTTAACTTTTTAAAAATTGTCCTGTAATATTTGCACTAGGAATGTTAGGTAACCCAATAGAATGTACAAATTAGAGAACAGTATTAATATGACATGCAAGTAACATTTTTCTCAATATCACTGAACAATGGTTGCAGTAGTATATTGACAGAGATTCAGGCCAGATTCCAGAAAGGACCTCGAACAAGGAATATCATTGCTGATGTCAGAAGCATCTTGGTACAAAGCAGAGAATCCCAGAAAGACCTTTATTTGTGTTTCATTGACTAGGCCAAGGCAGTCGACTGTGTGGGCCGTAACAAACTATGGAGGGCCTTGAGAGGAGCGGGAATTGCATAACACTTCCTTGTGTCCTGAGGAACCTGGACATCAATCGAAAGGCAGTTGTGCGAATAGAACAAGGGAAATATTACAGAGTTTACAATAAAGAAAGATGTCCATTAGGGTTGTGTCCTCTCACCATACTTACCCAATATGTATGCCTAACAGATAATCACAATAAATATGCATGTGTCTTATATACATGCACATGCAAATCAGAAGTAAACATCTTGTTTTCATTTGGTTAATGTGCATTCTCCTAATTTCTAATAATATAATGTGAAAGGACAAAGCTTCATGATCCTATACTTTTATCCTCAGCCCTGACTTAATGTGCTTATGACCCATATATGACAGATAAACACAACCAAACTATTTGTCACGGTGGGAGATGCTTTGGACTGCTAAGCACAATGTTGGAAGTTTGAACCAGCTGCTTCCTTGGAGAAATGTGAGGCTCCAAATGCCTGTCAAATGTTACAATTTTAAAAATCCACAAGAGAGTTCTACCTTGCCCTATAAGGTCACTTTAGGTCAGAATCAACTTGATAGGTAGTGAGAATTTGATTATTATACTCAGTTTTGGAACTTATTAGAACTGCCAGGGAATAAACCTTCTCTTTCTACCTAAATGTATAACACAAGCTTGAACTTACTGTAGTCCTTTTTCCCACCAGGAAGAATAAACTGACCTGGAAAAAAGAGTAACACAAATAACATAGCCAAGTGATGAAGAATTTAAGAATGAGCCCTAAAGATTATTTGATTAGTTAGGTCTAGGTACCTGAGTCTGAATTGTGTATTTTCATTTATAATCAAGAGTATTAACTAAAAAGGGTATGAAAATTGAAGAAAAATACTATGTATATTTGAGTTTTGGAGTGATGGCTATTTTATATGCTTTTTGGAAAAATATTTGAATAATAGATTTCAGGCTACCACTCAAATACAAGACTGCATATACAAAATGCAAAAGATTTTATTTTTCACTTTGAATATGCAGAGTTCCCTCCTTGGTTCACTTGCTCTAACTATTTCCAGTAACTGAAATCAACAGATACTGGTTGTTTTGTTATACATTTGCATGCATTTTCTAGAAGGCATTTTTCCAAATATAATGAAAAAATTTAATTGAAAGTATTATGTGAACATATTAGTTTCTGGTGCACAGGAGCTTGAGGAGTAAATATCTTAAGTCAAACTTGGGGCAGGGCTTATGCATAAGGAGCAGTCTCTAACAAAATCTCAGTCATTTCTGTGTACTTGAAGCATATTCATTTTTAACTTTTATTTTGAGATAACAATATAGATTCACACGCAATTTCAAGAAATAATAAATCAGAATGATATAATATTCTCTTTCACATTATACCCTAGTAGTAACATGGTGCATGTTACTGCCAGTTGGGTTTTCAAAATTTCATAGATAAATAGAATTAAAAAGTAACTGAGGTTTTCTACCACAAACTTTTGGTGAACCCTCATGCTATTATATCACAGCCAGGGAATTGACATATTTGGGTTTCACTAGTATTATATGCATCTCTGTGTGTGCTTATGGCTACACAATATCATTAACTACCACCACAATCGAGATTCAGAATCATCAATACAAAGCTCCGTCTTGAAGCTTTTTTAATAGCCCTCCCACCTACAATGTATCCCCTCACCCTTGGTAACCAATATTCTCTTCTTTGTCTCTAGAATTTTGTCATCTGAAGAACGTTTTCAATATATATTTTCTATGATCTAGAACTATCTATAATAATTGAATGTGAAAGTTAAGTAGACTTTCATGACCCTGTAGTTAAGTCAATTTGTGGCTGTATTATGACCACCGAATCTCAGTTACCACATATACAAAAAATGATTTACAACTATAGTTGTAAATATCATGGTTTGAAATTGAAGTCCAAATGCTGTATCCAGTGCCTTAGCACAGTATGCTCAATCAACAGAAGTTGTTTATGACAGGAGACCCGGTACCAATGGTGCCAATTGAATTTTTAGCAAATTGTTCCTCCTAAAATGTTAGAATAATCTTTCTCCACATCATTATGGTTGACTCTCTATTGAGAAGGCAGCTCTTCCTCAGTCTTATTTTGAGAGTCTTTCTACCTGACAGATGACAGGGGCTCATCTTCTGACAGTGTTTCATGCCTAATCATGAGGTCTTCAGTACATGGCAATGGTCTGCTGCTTTTTATAAGGTTCTTGGTGACATCCCTCTGAAGTGAATGCCCTATTCCTTCATAATAGTCTGCTCTTAACCTGGATGACAAGAGTTTGTCTTACATACTTTGGACATGTCAGGGGAGATCATTCCCTGGAGAAGGACAGAGGGGCAGTGATTTAAAAAAAAAGGCATTCGCTGAGAGCGATTGACACAGTGGCTGAATAATGAGATCAAGCATAGGAACAATTATGAGGATGTCGTGGGACCTGGCAGTGTTACATTGTGATGTACATAGGATCACTATGGGTCAGAACCAACTCAATGGGACACAACAACAATTGTTTACTACGCTGGAAATGACAAATTCAAGAGCAGTGGAGAGACATTCATTGTCAAAAAGACCACTTCATGATGTGCTCTAAACTACAATGTTGTCTATGATAGGATAATATTTATACACACAAAATGAAATCCAATTAATAAAAATATTGCTCAAATTTCCACATTGTGGTAGTTACACAATTTCATGTCAACCTGATAAAAGAATGAAGGGATGGAATCTAGCCTGTCAATGAGGTCACAGCCTGATGTTCCCTCCTTGTGGGCAAGGTCTTCTCATGAGGATTCTGGGAACTTCCGCTCTCTTGATTCTGCCTCCAAAAGAGGAAGTCACTCTCTCTCTCTGCATCACCTTCCTGTTGACAAGCCACATGGAGCCATGTTGACGGCAGCCAGAGCTCTGGAGATGTGTCCACTGCTATTGGATCCACAGGACTTCCGAAGCACTGGCTTGTGATATTTTTGCATTTGGCATCATTGCATGTGCTGTGTGAGTCTGAAGAGGAGTTCATGGGCTAATATAGAAATTATGGACTCGATCTGGACTGGGCTGGGACATTTTATTGATGCATAACTACTTCTTGATATAAAGTAATCTCTTAAACATATATGAGTATCTCTGGATTTGTTTCTCTAGTTGATCTGGTCTAACACACACATCAACCATTGCAACTAATTATGAAGAAATTGAAGAATTCTACCAACATCTTCAGACCAAGAATGATCAAACATGTAATCAAAGTACAGTCAGAATTATTGAAAATTGTAAAGTGAATGTCAGTAACAAAAATAAATAGTAGCTAGAAAATAGGCTTTGGTGATAGACACAAAGCTAGGGATGGTGTAAGAGAATTTGCAAGACCAATAACTTCTTTAGCTGAAACGAAGACAAAGGCTGACATGGGCACAGAATATAAATTGCTCATATGTAAGTTCAGTTTGAAGTTGAAGATCCAAAATCTAACTTTGAGTACATACCACCTGAAACTTGAGGACATCATAAGAATATGTTCCACTCATTGGACATTAATGACAGAAGAGCTGATGAGTTGTGGAAGGACATCAAAACCATCCTATGTGAAGAAGGCAAATAGGTCATGATAAACACAAAAACCTGGTGATCGAAGTGGATTTCAGAAGAAACTCCGATACTTGCTCTTGATTGTAGAACAGCTAAAGCATTGGGAAGGAATTATAAAGTAAAAAGCTGAACACAAAAGTTTAAGTGGCAGCTCCAGAAGACAAAATAAAGTATTACAATAAAACATCTAAAAGCCTGGAGTTAGAAAACCAAGAAAGAAGGATGCACTCAGTACATCTTAAACGGAATGAACTGAAGAAGAAATTCAAGTGCTGAGTGGCAATATTGAAAAATTATTTGAGAAAAAATCGATCAATGCAGGAAACATGGAAATAAATGAAACAGATACACAGTCACTACACCAGAAAGAACTGTTAGCAAATTCAACTCTTTCAAGAGGCAGCATATGACCAGCAATCAATGGTACTAACGGAAGAAGTTCAAGTTTCAATGAAGGCATTAGCAGAAAATGAGACTTCCAAACAACTGAAATGTTTCAACAAGCTGTTGAAGCACTAGAAGTACTCACCTATGCCAAAAAATTTGGAAGATGTGGTCAACCAACTAGAAGAGATGTATATTTGTATCCATTCCAAAATAAGGTGATTCAACAAGACTGTGGAAATCATCAAATAATATCATTAATATCACATGCCAGTAAAATTTTTCTGAATATCATTCAACAATGGTTGCTTCAGTGTATCAACTAGATGTTGCCAGAAATTCCAGTTGGATTTAGAAGACATGGTATAGGGATAGCATTGCTGATATCAGATGGAACTTGGCTCAACGCAGAGAAAAGCATAAAGATGCATACTTGTGTTTACTCACTATACAGAAGAAGTAGACAGTGTAGGTCATAACAAACTATGGATAGTATTAAAAATAATAAAATCTGCAGAGCACTTAATTTTGCTGATGTGGAACCTATACGTGGATCAAGAGCCAATAATTTAAACTGAACAAGAAAATGATTGGTTTAAAATTAGGAAAGGTGTGAGTTAAGATTGTATCCTTTCACTATTTTTATTCAATCTGCATGCCTAGCACATAGTCCAGGATGCTAGAGTATATTAAGAAGAATGAATGTGGAATCAGGATTGGAGGAAGGCTTATGAACAACTTCAGATATGCTAGTAACACAAACTTGCTTGGTGAAAGCAAGGAGGACTTGAAGTACTTGCTAGTGAAGATCAAATACTACACCCTTCAATATGGATTGCAACTCATTATATATAATATATAAAGCTAATATATATATTAGCTTTCTTCACCACATTTGCTTAAACACCCATTTTGTCTTAACAGAAAAGTGAGTGAGGGGTGATGGAGGATGATGTAAGATATGGAAAAAATAATCTATAACTTGTCAAGGGTTCATAAGGGAGGGAGGGCAGAGGAAGGAGGGGGAAGAAATGGGGAGCTGATATCAGGGGCTCAAGTGGGAAGAGAATGCTTTGAAAATGATGATGGCAGTATATGTGCAAATGTGCTTGGCACATTGGAGGAATGTATGGATTGTGATAAGAGATGTAAGAGCCCCCAATAAAAGTATTTAGAAAACAAAACAAAAACAAGTCATCAAAACTTGACCAATAGATAACATCATGATATATAAAGAAAAGATTGAATATCAATGATTTCATATTGCTTAAATCCACAATCAATGCTCATGCAAGGAGCACATCAAATGGCACAATGCATTGGTCAAATGTACTGCACAAGACCTCTTTGAAGTGCTGAAGGACAAAGGCATCACTTCAAAGGCTAAGGTGCATCTCACCTAAGCCATGGTATTTTCAATTGCCTCATATGCATGTGAAAATTGGACACTGACAAAGAAAGACAAAAGAATATCAATGCCTGTGAATTATGGTGTTGGTGAGGAATATTGAGAATACCATGGAATGCCAGAACAATCTTGGAAGAAGTATAATCAGAATGATTCTTGTAAACAAGGATAATGAGACTTTGTCTCATCTACTCTGGACATGTTACCAAAAGAACGCAGTCTCTGGAGAAGGACATCTTGCTTGTAATATAGAGGGGTGACCAAAAAGAGAAAGACCTTCCCTGAGCTAGGTTAAAACAATGGCTATAACATTAGGCTCAAACAGAGCAGCAATGTGAGAAGAGTGTAGGACCAAGCAGCATTTCCTTCTATTGTGCACAGGGTCTCTATGCGCAGGAACCAACTTGATAGCACCTAGCAAGAACAACAACATAGCTTCCTTAGGTTTGAGCTCAAGTCTCCTGCATGAAATGTTGTTCACCCAACTCTGTCCGCTATGTAAGTATGGACATCATTATCTCCTAAAGATCTTCCTTCACTTTAAATCGAGGACAGATACATATGGACTGCATTGTAATTTCTTATTTCCTGGCTCAAAAGTTAAAGTAAGGTGTAGTGTAGAGAGGTATTCTATCTCCCCTGCTCTTTGTAAGCTCCGTCTTGAAGAATCGAACTATGTACATATTCTGATTGTCAGTTTACATGACGAGTGGGAGATGTGATGAAACACAAGAGGATCTGACTCAACTCTACATGAATGTCCACACTGTCTTTTTTGTAAACAAGCATCATACTTTAAGTTTTGTTCTCAAGCTAGATTTAAGAATCCTGCTTTGCTTTACAAACATTTTGAATTCAGTGCAAACAATTTCAGTGTGCCTTGCGGGCTTTCCTTATATGGTGGCAAGAGTTGTTCATTATCTGTAGTCTTTCCACTCCAATTATAGTCTTTCTGTGGTAGACATGGGATGTTTGATTCTCCCCTCCCATATTTGCAAGATCCAAGAAGTTCAGAGTTTCTGATTAGCAAGAGGGATATTGTTCCTTAAAAGATGCATTTCCCAAATGAGTTAGAATACTCAATGATTTATTTCTTTCATAGTAATTTTATTCTTAACAAGTAACAGTTTCTATTCAATTCATTTTTGATCTCTGAGTAATTTTCTTAAATAGTAAGCTTTTGTTTATTTTATTTTTTTACATTTCTTTGATGGTGTGCCCAGTACCACAAGACGAAATGAGAAACTTTTTTTTAAGTCTCATTTCAGTCTACAGTGCAGCAGCATCCCATGTCTTTTTAAAAATAAATTGAAATGCCACATCTCCTTATTGGGAACTGTATTTTGGCATGAATAAAGGAAATCTTGTGAGATGGAAATCTCCAGAAGTTTTCAGGGGTCCTGGTGGCACAGTGGTTAAGCACTTGGCTTCTAACAGTAAGATTAGTGGTTCAAACCCAGGCAGCACCAGATTACAGCCTAGAACCCTGGATGGGGTAGTTCTATGACATCACAAAGGTGGCTACAAGTCAAAATTGACTTGAAGGAACCTAATAGCCACAACCACCATCAGTTACAGTGAAATCACAGACATATACAAACACATAAAACAAACATATATGTGCATATACATATGTACACACATTTTTATTTATATACACATCCAGACACATAGGAGGGGGCTTTAAAATTCATGAAAAAATTCATGATTTCTTAATTCAGTTTTCCCATGAATACTTTTAAAATTAGTTTTTTTGGGACATAATCCACATATCATACAATTCAGTAGTTCAATCATAACAAGAAGAGTTATACAATAATTACTAAAATTAATTTTAGAACATTTTCTTCTTTCTTGTACTCCTTAGTAGCTCGCCATTTCCTCTTAATTTCCCCTGCCATACCTTCAAGGAACAATTAATTCAATTACTGTTTCTGTAGATTCATTCATCCTGGATTCCATATACCAAAAAACATGGAAACACAAAAAAGCTAACAATAAAAAATAAAATAGAGAAAAACCTCAATTGAAAAGAAGGCAGAAAATATTAAAAGCTAGAATAACGTTAAAATGGGTCAAAAAGGGGGTCAAATGGTAAAGTATTGCATTTTGACTCATCGACTCCTGTCACAATGCACTTTCCAATACACTCTGCCTGGTAGCAAGGCTACTCACATCTCCGGTCTAAGGTCAGAGGGTGGTCACTGGAGGCTTCATGCATGTGTTTTTCATCTACATTTTCCTAAAACACTGATACATCTTTAAACTGAGCCCAAAGGGATATAATATAAGCTGTTATATTTTAACCTAACAATCTCTATTATAATCATTTCTACAATACTCTCTGTCTGATAACAAGGCTATTCACATCCCTGGACTATCGTCAGGGGGTTCACCAGAGCCTTAATCTATGAGTGAGCCCTGCAGGAGATTCTGGGCTTCCACAGTCACCCATAATTTTTACATGGATTTTTAAAAGTTCAGCTATCTATCTCTATTTAAACATACCTATGTATGCAAGATATGCACCCAGATATTTATTGCTGCATAGTTTGAAATAGTTAAGAAGGGAAACAACCAGACTATTCATAAACTGAAGAATGTTTAATATAGATGGTCACAGTCCATCTATATTATAAAATAAAAGTAGCCATAAAAATGTTAAATTTATATATACTACCCATGATTTACTTCAGTGAAAAAAACAGCTAACTCATATGTATAATGCAATTATTTTCCAAGAAGTGTGGAAAAGTGGGAAAAATTCTATATCTATGTATAAATATATTTTAAAATGTCTATGTAGTTTTCAGAGTATTGTCAAAAGTCTGGAATATTCCAATCTATTAGCACCAGATATTTAAGACAGTGCTGCAAGTTAGAATCAACTTGCTGGCAGTGAGTTTTTATGAGTTATTTGGGGAGATAGGATTGAAAAATAAAGATATATCATTATATGTCTTTGGATCATTTCATTCCAATAAAAATATATGAGGAAGAGAGCCTACCTAGAGTGCATGAAACATTTATACCCCCTATATATGTACATCTTAAAAACTACTTTGAGAGAGGAGAATTCACTTCAGTGGGAGTCAGTTTTCCAAGCTGTGGGGAGAGAGAGATCATTCTGTTGCTGTCATTACAAAATATGATGCCCAAACATGAGAAAACTTCCAACTAATGAAAAGACAAAGTTGGATTTATTACTTGGAGTAGTCCAGGAGAATAGAAAAGCCTTCAATGGAATCCTCGCAGCATCGTAGAGGCAGAAAGAAGGGGAAGACTGGGATACTGATGGAATTGCAAGCGCTGGTTTAAAGCAGGTCTTTCAATGCAGGGAATTCAGTAGTGAGAATTGGCTAACAAACATGATTAAATTGCTGAAGATGGTAGACACAGCAAAATAAAAAAGTTGAGGCAGAATTTTAAAGGACC
>NW_022111372.1:91284577-91285764 GCF_000313985.2 Echinops telfairi
TATCTTCCTATCATTATATATAAATATATTTACATATGTACATGCCTGTATTTAGACCTCTATAAATGCCCTTTGCCTTCTAGTTCTTTCCTCTATTTCCTTTTACTTTCCTCTTGTCCCACTATCATGTTCAGTCTTCATTTGGGTTTCAGTAATTCTTCTTGGTTACATTGCCCTTGAGCCCTACCAGGCTTCTTACGCCCTCCTTGCCATTGACTTGAGATCATTTGGTGTTCCCTTGTCCCCGAGTTTGTTAACACCCACTTCCTTTCCCTGCCTCCCCTTCTCCCATGCCCCCTTGGAAACTTCAGTCCTATAGTTTTCTCCTCTGGATTGTTTATCTCACCTATCTTATCTAGCTAGACAAGCAGAGACAACAATAAGCACAAAACCTAGGCAGAGCAAACAACAAAAACAACAAAAGACAACCAAAAAAGCAAACAACAACAACAAAAAGTGAGGAAAAAAAGAGAAAAGTCTATAGATAGTTCCAAAAAGTCTATAAATAAGTCTGTTTGTTGACCTTTAGAAGTGTTTTCCAATCGAGTCTGATGGGGTGCTATATCCTGGCCCCAAAGTCTATTTTTGGTATTCCCCGGGGACTTCACTGCTTTGCTCACCTTGCTGCTCTGTTGCATCCCCTTAGTGTTTTGCCCTGGGGTGGTGGGGTCAGATTGGACACCATTCCCGCACTGTGTCTCCAGTGTTGTCCCTCATAGGGATATGGGTCTGTGAGGGACGACATCATGCCTCATGGAGGGGCTGGCCCTATGATCCTCTCTGTGCATTGGCTGCCCTGAGCAGGAATATCATCCTCGGGGCTTTGTGAGTCAGGATGTGTTCCACTCTCTCTCCTTCCCTCTTTGTTTGCTCGTGTGTGCTCTGATCAGATGCACCCCTCCCCCTGACCTATAGCTTCAGTGCTGTCTTCTGTAGGGAACTCTTCTGGGAGGGGAGACGGGGGAGAGGTGGAGGTGTCCATGTGATTGGGACTGAGGTTGGCCTTACAGACCTCTCTGTTTGTTCCCTGCTTCATGCCAGTATGTTGCATTCATACTTTGGTGCACCTGTTGAAGGCTGGTCCCTTTCTCCCTCTCCTGTGGAGATATAAACAACACCCTTCCCTTGGGTGGGTTAGTGCCTTGTTCCCCCGGCTACCTATGGCTTCTTTCTCTCTCTCTCTCTCT
>NW_022111372.1:91287528-91289522 GCF_000313985.2 Echinops telfairi
CTCAGCCATGATCCATCTGTCATCAGCAATAATAATGCTAGTTCCATGTCTTCTTTTCCAAATGCCTTAAATTTCAGGCAATTCCCTGTAAATATATTGTTGTACTGCTTTTTAAATTGTCTTTAGCAAAATTTTTATTTCATATGATACTAATATAAATATCTATAGTTCTTTCTTACTTCTCCTATTTGACATATTTCTTACCATTGGGTCAATTATTTAAAACAAATACCATAAAACTTTATGCACTTTTCCATATGTGGATTTGACTAACAAAGAGAATGGTGACAGTATTAACCAGTTATCTTCATATTGCAAAAGCAGGCTTCATGTATAGTTAAAGTCTCCATAAATATTAATGAAAGACTCTGGACACTACACTCTTTCTCATGTGGTCTTAGTGGTTTAAGTTATTTGATTAACTTTGCAAGGTGGGTGCAACCATAAACAATGAATAGTTAAACCAAATGCTTTGGGAATAACTAATAAACCACATATCCCTGAAAAGTTAGTTTCTTAGGGAAGAAATTCAGTCTATCTTAGGAAAGGCTAATAAAAATATGTACATTCAATTGAGATTTCTGACTCAGTGAAGACTTTAACGCCAAATGGTTAATGTCTTTAACTAAAATTATTGTGACCATTACCTTGGCATTGGCATATGATTTTTGATGGATTGTGTCTAAATCTTCAGGCAGCATCCACGTTTGTATGGCATTAATGTGATCAGGTCAAAAGGATGTTTCTCTTTTTTTTTTTTTCTCTTCTCACTTTAGGTCTAAGTTTTAGTATGTTCCCTTACACTTTAAAATACATGCTCTCAGGTTATAGCTATCTCTACACGCATGCTAGCTGTTATGTGCCATTGAGTCATGCAGAGCTGATTGAAACCTTACTCAGCCCTGCTTCAGCCACACCGATGTTATAGTTGTGCCCAATGTTGCAGTCATTGCACCTTCTCCTTAAAGGATTTCTGATAACATATCCAAAATACATGAGATTAAGTCTGGCCCTCCTCCCTTCTCAGGAGCCAATGGCTGTACTTCCTCTGTGATACATCTGTTCATTCTTCTGATCATCCATGGTATCTCAACATTCCTCACCAACATCATCCTTCCAATGCTTCAGTTCTTCTCCAGCCTTCCTTACTCCTTGTCCACCTTGTCACCTTGTAAATGCCAAGCCTTACTCAGGTGCATTTCTGTCCTCAAAGTGACATCTTTGCTCTTTTGTCCTTTAAAATTTTAAAGAGCACTTGTGGAGTAGATTTGCCCAGTGCAATATGTTGCTTGATTTTTTTGACTGTCATTTTCAGGTGCATTAATTGTTGATAAAAAAATTGTCCTTGACAACTTGTCAGGATGCTTGTTTTCTTTACATTGACTTGAAATTCATTCTGAAGACTGCAGTCCCTGATCCTCTCAATAAATGGTTCTAGACCTCTTCACATTCAGTCAGCAAGATTCTGTCATCTGTATATTGCAGATCATTAATGAGATTTCATTCGATCCTGATATTCACCTAGTCCAGTTTCTAGGGCTATTTGTTTAGCAAACTGATTAAATATGTATAGTACCAGAATAGAACCCTGGTGCACATCTCCTTTCCTGTTCAAACAATGATTTGGTCTTGGTCTATACAGGTTCTACATGAGTACAATTAAATATTCTGGACTTTCCATTCTCCTTAAGGTTGTTCATAGTTTGTTATAATCCATACAGTGGAATGCTTTTGCATAGTCAGTAAAGCAAAAGTAAGTCTCCCCCTGGTATTCTCAGTTCTTAGCCAAGATCCATCTGAGGTCACCATTTATATACCTCATGCAACATCCTCTTCTAAATTCAGCTTGAATTTCTAACAGCTCCTTGTTGATTTACTTTGGCAGCTGTTTTTGGATTATCTTTAGCAAAATTGTACTTTGAACCCATGAAACCAAGGAGATCAAGAATTATAATCTGGTACTTGTCTTCTGGACCCCTTAGTGTGTACTCTTT
>NW_022111372.1:91291631-91299507 GCF_000313985.2 Echinops telfairi
AATACCAAGTAACAACATACAACAAAATAACAACAACAACAAGCCAATAACAAACAAAACAAGAAAGAAAAGCTTGTAGTTAGTTCAAGGATCATTTGTTGGCCTTTAGGAGTGTTTTCCAGTCCAGTCTGTTGGGGCACCATGCACTGGCCCTAAAGTCCACCTTCAGCATTCCCTGGGGGCCTCACTGCTCCATTCTCTTGCTGTTCTGTTGCGTTTTTTTAAAAAAAATACTCTAATTCTCCATCTGTTTCTTCCCATTCCAGGCTGCCAGCTTGTACCTGCAATAGCAACTCTTCGCTGGTCTGTTTATTTCTATGTATGAATTGAATGTTGTGAGATGACCCCTCCCTACTGCTGGCTGGTTCTCCTCCCATTTTGCCCTGATCTTGGCTACTTATTTGGAGGTAGGTCCAGTAAGAAACACTCAATTGAAAATATAAAAACGAAAAAAAAATCAATGCCGATATCTATCTTTATCTACAACTACATATTTATAAATTATATTTATATATAATCTAAACATATACTTAAACCTATATATCTATATCACCATAAGATACATCTATATCTATCTTCATATTCATACCCATATCCATGGAGTCCTAGCATGGAGTCCTAACCATAAGGTTGATAGCTCAAACCCAACCAGTGGCTCATGGAGAGAAAAACTTAGAGCATCCTCAAAGATTGTAACCTAGAAAAGTTTATGGGAGAGCTCTACTTTGTTACAAATGGTCACTATGAGGTGAAATCAACTTGACTGTACCTAACAACAATAACATATCCATATAACTGCAACTATATTGATCAGTTGATGTCATGGTGTTGATTAAGAGTATTAAATAGACCAAGGACTTCCAGAATATCAAACCAATCTGTCTTGAAAGAAGTACAGCTAGAATATTCCTTAGAAGCAAGGACATTGAGATTTAGTCTTAGGTACTCTGGCCGTGTTATCAGAAGGGGCCAGTCGCTGGAGAAAAGCACTATGCTTAGCAAAGCAGAGGGTCATCCAAAAGGAAGACCCTGTGTGGGTAAAGTTGTTTGCTCCTTAGGCAAACAGGACAGGACCTCCACCTTCCATGGTTCACGGCCTGTGGCAGAAGGCTGATGGCTTAGCCTTGGGAGCTGATGAAGCAATGGCTGGCCTGTCTCTCCTCCTGAGATAAGCAGACACTTGCCTCCTGTTCCCTGATTAAAGCTGAGAAGGCAACAGTTTGTGAACTTATCAGTTACCTCAGGTTTACATGATGAGAGGTCCCCCTCTCATCTGTGAATAACTTGGCTGATGTGTTAATGCTCCTTTGTACCTTCAAAGACTTATGAACTGTCATTGTGTAATCTTGTCATCGGTTGCAGGCTATATGCAGGAAAGGTCTTTAAGGCTTCCTCTAATAAAGTACCAGACCCTGGAGTGTTTACACTGCAGGTTCCCCTTTGTCTCAACTGCATCTACCCCTTATCTATCTATACGTTTTCTCATTGTGGATCATGCCCCTCTCTAACCCATTATGTTTGTAAGATAAGACCTGGTCTCTATAGTATCTCACAGAACCTCAGTGAAATGGACCGACACAGTGGCAGCAACAATAGAGTCAAGCAGCAATGATGGTGAAAATGGCTCAGGATGAGAGTATTTCTTTGATTGTACATAGGGTCGCTACGAGTTGGAACTGATTCCATTGCACCTAAAAAACACACCAATGTATATTAGTGACTCAATCGTAGACTTTCTGCCTTTCATGAAGGAAAATTGGATTTAATTCCTTGCTACCTCTCTATCAGTGGTGGATTGTGTGTTGATTTGATGCTGAAAAAGTTTCAATAGCGTTTTCATACTAAGATAGATTAGCAAGAAAGGCCCAGAAATCCATCTTCAAAGAATTAGCCACAGAAAACCCAATGGGTTACAATAGTCAGCCCTTCAAATTATTAGGGAGATGACGCAGTACCTGGAAGAGATTTCTTCTGCTGTGCATGGAGTCATTATGGACAGGGCCAACTCAAAGCCAACAACCAACAACAACTGTGTGTGCGCCTACATTTGACCTAACATGTCTTCTCTGCAGTATTGATCAACGTGTCATTTTGTCAAAAACAATCTTCAAAGAGAACAGACCACCAATGCAAAAGCAGTTGCAAATGCCTCAATGGTTGTGATCAGTAATTAAAGGCAGAGAAGGTCGAGACAATTTTGATACTGTGATTCTTCTTTTGTTAATTTCTCCATAGACTCTGCTCTGCTTCTCTGTTCTCAGCCTGGTATACCAACAATTTACACTTAATTAATTCCTTTTTATGTTTCCTAAACCATAGCATTTATCCTACTAAATCTTAGCTTTCCAAACAATAATATTTATGCTGTGATTCTTACCCAGAAACTTATAAGTATTTATTTTCTTCTGATAATGAATCCTATTTTGCTATAATAATGCCCTAACCTCCTGAGAAACTCTGAACCATATTTATTTTATTCTCTGGCTTCAGTAATATTGATGGCATCTTGCAAGGCAGTATCCACAGACTTTTAAACTGCATGTTGATTCATCTCAATGATTCATTTACAATATTGGCAGAATCAGAAACAGCTCACCCACTAAATGTCTCTCACTCAGTGGAATTGATGGTGTGTTCTTATCCTGGGCAGTTTGGTCTAATTTTAACATCATATAACTAAATCTATGAAAGCCCGTGCCACCAGGGACTATTAAGATGTTCTCAATTCGCGGGCTGGTCAAATCAAAGTCTCTCATGTAGTGCTCGTAGACATAATCTGTGCTGAAGTGCCACATTATTCCAAATCCAGAACCAATAGCTAGGAATGATAGGGAACAAAATGAGCCTTTGAAATGGGAGTCTATCCTCCTTAAAGATCCATCTTTGAGACTAATGGTAGGAAATATCACATGGAAAGAATTCTATGTCCAAAACTTTGGTAGCAAAACCCTGTTGGTTAGATATTAATCGTAAAAATGATCATTTTAGGAAATAAATCATCAAAAGATCAAAGCACTTATATCCTTTTAAGTTTTGAAAAGACAGGTCAGTAAAAATGATCTGCTTTTAGTATTTTTCTTAAAAGTTTTGAATGTCTTTTGTGAAAACTTGATGACTAAAGACAACTGTATACCAAAGAACGTCTTATTGTCTTCAATTTGAGGTGTTCTTCCTGTTCTCTCAGAGTAACATTCCAAATGAGCTCATGTTACCTTACCTCTAAAACATCAGTTTCATTTGAGAGAAAACAAAAAATAGCTCCTTTTGTTTTATATTTCCCGTGTTTTGTGTGATTTTCTTCTTAAATTCACTCTCTATCTGCAATTGCTTGCAATTGTTGCTTGTTACCATCTGGCAATACTTTTATCATAGTAAAAGGGGCAAAGTAATCTCTGATTAACTTGAATTTACACAAATACACTTTACATTTAAAATCACCTGCCCATGAGACTAGGACTGTCTGGCAAAGCAACAGCATCTGCAGAATAATATTAGTGTAGACCTTTACTGGGATTCCTTTAGGAAGGAGGGAGGAAGCAAAGATATTCAGGTCTTGTGCACATTTTTCCTTATTAGCTCATAACAAGGGTCATTACATGAATGAAGAGAAAACCCTCCTGACAGAACAGCAAGTTCAGATTGCTTGTTAGTTCTGAACATAACTTTATAAGTCATATGGGTCACCATATTCTTTTGCTATTGGCATAATACTGAAGCACAAATGTAGAGAGAGTTTGAGACTAAGACCTAAGTTTCTACTTTCACAAGCATCATAATTTCCACTTTATAGTCACCTCCTCTATTACCAACTATATAGACTTTTCTTTCAAGGGTCTTGGTGCTGAGGAAGACCCATACAATGGAAAAGCAAAGTAAAGATAATCTTTGTGCTATAAGATTTCAAAAGCATTCCTTGCAGCAGTGTTATACGTAGGTTTATTGCGCCAACTTGGCCAATAAGCACATGTAGGATTAAGAAGGTCACAGGTTAATTGAAGGGCAAAGAGATAAATGGCTCGCAGAGCCTCGCATTTCTTTCTCTTGCTCTCTGATGATCAGACCAGTGTGCGGCTGCCTTAGCTATTTCTCTGCCTCAACGTGCGAGCTACACTACCTGTCATACACCCAACCCGTGGACCATATTGTTATAGTTTGAGGTTCCTTGTAGACCTGTGTCACCACACTTGAGCTTGGGATTGTTGGACGACAACATCTGGCTGACTGTTGGTGACCCACCCTGCTGCTTACTGCCTGTGATCGCACTGCCTGTATTGCTCTACAGAAGACTCAGCTGTCTGCTTCCTTGACTTGCACCAAGCAACCCTCATGAGTTGAAGGACTGCCAGTATATTAACTGTCTCACAGAAGTGAGTTGAACCGAGCCTCTCTACTGCTCTGTGGACTAATTAGCTGTTTATTTCTTCATGTTGTATATATCTATCTATTTATCCATATATAAAATCATAAGCGTCTGGTTTTGTTTCTCTAGAAAACCCTGTCTAACACAATCAGTCATATCCTGACTTCTACAGCCATCCTGGTGAAAACAGTATTATCACTCCACTGTGGACAGTGCTTTAGAAGTAGACCCAAGCAGAAGGTAAATACATTTAGGTTTCTCAAATACAAGGATGACATTTTCTCTTTATCTCTTAAAGACCTAGAATCATACAATGTATTAATACTCATTTTATGCTTGTGAATACTGAATGATTTTCCAGCATTTTATGCACTTTTATCATCATATCTTCTAATCTCCGATTGTAATATTATTAAATGTTATGGAAAGAAAACACTTGGATTTAGAGTGGAGAGGTTGTAACTATATTACTCTGGCCAGAGTAGTTTTTTCTGCTCCTCAGTTTTGAGGGGAATTAATGTCAAGCTAGACTAGTTTGTGTCAAGTTTGTGGCACAACAAAACAGTCTCAGTAAAAACTTCCAGCCCCATACACAACTTACTACCTGGTCAGCATTGTAGCCAGTCCTACTAATCATATCATCCAGGAAGGACAAAATGAAATAGTATTAAAATCAGAAATGTCTGGATTTAGGTGTCAGCTCTATCACCTACCATTATGACATTGGGCAAATGATTTAAACTTCCCATCCTAAAACTATACTTGTCTGTGAAGGGGTGATCACTTCTACCTCATAAAATTGTTGTTAAAGAAAATAAACTTCGCATAACATTTACTACAGACCACAGACTTTTAAATTTTTTCTTTTTAAATCCAGTAAATGATAGTTCTCACTGTGCCGTGGAAGCTGTTTATTAGGTGGTGTTGAAGAGTTCAGCTTTGGCAGTAAGAACAAATGCAGGTGAATTACTGCTCCTTTGCTCTTTAACTCAATGTCCTGGGTCAAGTCACATAGTCTCACCATGTCTCAGCTCACTTGGCTATAAAGTGGGTGTGATCATTGGGCTTTGTATCAACTTGGGTGGGCCACAATTCTCAGTTTGGCAGTTGGAGATGTCACCATTATGTGATCTAACATAATATAATCAACTCTATGATGGGCTTTAGGGTGAGCAGTTATTCAGCTGTGAAAATATTAGGGTGGAGTGCTATCCTCTTTATCAGGTCATAGCCCTGATGTAATTAGAAGGGAGTTTCATCAGGGGATTGGCCTCCTATATAAACTGATGCTATGAAGAAGCTCGCTCTCTCTTCCTGGTGTTCTGGATCCTGCGTCTGGTTCATCAACACAACTCAACTCAACTCAACTCAACTTAACTGAACTCAACTCAACTCAACTCATCTCAACTCACTGCCATGAACCTGACTCACAATGAACCTGCCACAATGCCTGCTGACTCTGGAATCTATCCGTGATCTTCCATATGCCTGCTAATCTTTGATTCATTCCACTCTTAAGCCACTAGCCTGACTTACTTCTTCTTGCTTCCTGTTTTATTAACTCCCTCATTTTACTAAGGAGGAGAACTTCTCATCATGAAATTCAGAAATGATATGTGAAAATTTTCTTACCTCTCAGAGAAGCAAAGGGCATAGGGTCTCAGTTTAAATGCAGACTCTGGATTTAGACCTGAGGCCAATCCCTGACTCTGTCAGTTCTTAGCTGTGATCACAACCAAATTTATTATTTTCTCAAAGTCTAATTTGTTCTTGATAAAATTGGTATTGTAAAAGTCTCTACATCATGAGTTTTATATAGATAAAATAAACTGGTCCTTTTAAAGCACATAGAATATCTATAGTCAATATATTGTAATTATTACTTCTTTTTCATTATGTTACATGCTTTTAACCTCTTCGGAAGTCCTTAGTGTCAGAACACGGAGTGCAACTACATTCTTTAAAGACACATTCCCAGGTCAACAAACCAGTGAGTTAATCATTTACCTAGGGTTGGTTTTCTCTCCCTCTTTTCTTGTATACTGCTTGGAATCACGCTTTTAGCTGTTTAAGTAAAGAAAAATCCATGAGCTATTAAGAGAATTAGAGTGCTTGTGTCAATATAGTACAAAACAGCTACACAACTTTATGCATTTGATCATCCAAAAGGTAAATTTACATTAAAACCAAATTAGGAACTTAGCTGAACTGGACCATAAAACTTGGTATCATTAGTTCTTCTGGCTGCCAAGAATGAAAAAAAATCCCCAAAGAAACCACCTGATTTTTTTTCTCCAAAACCTAAAGAAGAAATTCATATTTTCTGCCATATTATTTCCCCTTTTGGCAGATCAACATGGGTGTCTGAAACATGTTGAATTTGTATTCCACTCTTGAATTTTGTGCAATATTAAAAATTCTGGAATATAGATATAGATATAGATTCATTTCAATTATATATATAAATTCATTTCACTTATATATAGATTCATTTCAATTTATATATTTACATATTATATTATATTATTTACATATATGTAAATTGAAATGAATCTACACTAAGAACAGACACCGTTGAGTGAAATTATACAATGAGATTCAGGAGCTCATTCCCTTCTTAGGAGCTCCTGTGGGAATCTCAGCTTAATGACTCAACTTCACTACAAGGAAATAATGCAAGTAATAACATTAACCTTTCAGCTTCAAATTTGGCAGATGAATCTTCTGCCCAATTTTGCAGTAGTAGTGCTGTCTTGAAGCCCTGGTGGTGTAGTGGTTACGCATTAGGCTAAAATTTCCATGGTTTTCAGTTCGAAACCACTACAGCTCCAGCGGAAGAAGAGTGGGCTTTCTACTCCGCGAACAGTATAGTCTTCATAAACCCACACAACATCTCTAGAGTCATTGATTGATGTCAGTGAGAATGAGGGCTGTCTCACCTGTCTCCCTCCCTGGAACCATTTGGTTCCTGGTGACAACACAGTAACTCTGCGCTAATAGAATAGGGAAGTAAGGGAGGCAGTGCTCAGTGATTTCTCTACCGCAATGTTTAAGCTTCACTTGCTTCTTTATTCCATAGTTTCTTTGTTCTTTCTTCGCTGTTACATCCCTGATCCAGGGCCTGTCTATCTATTCACCACAAGGCAAACCAAGAAAATATGTCAAAAGGAAATATTTTCTGGTCATTCCTCTGCTTAAAATCTTCAGTAGCCATCCATTACTCTTAGAATAAAGTTAATTCTGTCACAAAAGGTCTCTGTAGACTTCTTCATCTGAAGTCTCCTCCTATTGAACTTCATCTCTGCTTCTCTTAATACAGCTCATCCATATTGATCCACGATTAGGTTCTTAAACCCCTTTGTGTATTCATATCCCTTTCTCTCTACCCAGCACGGATTGTGTCCCTTCACCCCAACATTTTCTTCACTCAGTTTCAAATATAGGTTTCAGTTTAACAATCTATAACCTATTGCCATTAGGCAATTCCAAATCATGGTTCCATGTTTGCCAAAGTAG
>NW_022111372.1:91301173-91302122 GCF_000313985.2 Echinops telfairi
TCAAGAAACACTCTGGCCTCAGGACTCCCAACACAGATCAACTGGCCCTTTTCACAGTCCATGGCACTTTCAAAAGGTTTCCAGCCCCACAAATCAAAGGCATGGATTCTTCCTCAGCCTTTCTTATTCAATGTCCTACGTTCACATGCATAGGATGCAATGATGATTACCATGGCTTGAGCCAGGCACACTTTAGTCCTCAAAGTATCATCCTTGCTCTTTAATACTCTAAAAAGCCCTGGTGCAGCAGATTTACCTAATGCAACTGATTATTTTGGATCTCTTGACCGCTGCTTTCATAAGCATTGATTGTGGATGCAAATAAGAGAACATCCTTGACAACGGGAAATGTTTCTCCATTTATCATGCTGCTACCTATTGGTTCAATTGTGAGGATTTTTGTTATTACTTTGTCATCCATGCTGTAGACTACAATCTTTGATCTCCATCAGGAGGTGTTTCAATTTCTCCTCACTTTCAGCCAGCCGGTGGATCATCTGCATTTCACAGGTGGCTAATAAGCCTGCCTCAAATCCTGCTGCCACTCTCTTCTTCACATAATACAGCTTCTCTGATGATTTGCTCTGCATATAGATCGAAAAAGTGTGGTAAGAGGATACAACCCTGACATACAACGTTCCTGGTCTAAACCACGCAGTATTCCCTAGTTCGGTTAGCACAACTGCCTTTTGATCCATGTATAAGTTCCGAATGACAACAGTGCTCTGGAATTCCAGTTCTTCTCAAAGTTGTCTGTAGTTTATTATGGTCCACACAGTTGAATGCTGTTGTACATGCAATAAAACACAAGTAAGCATCTTTCTGGTATTCTCTGCTTTGAGCCAGGATCCATCTGACAGCAGAAATGATACTCCTTGCCGCACTTCCTCTTCTGAATCTAGGCTGAACTTCTGGCCATTTCCTGTCTTTTTTCTCTTCTTTTTTTATT
>NW_022111372.1:91303400-91314322 GCF_000313985.2 Echinops telfairi
TAAACACCAGTCCTAAGCTATGCCTCTTACTCTTTTGCCCATTCCAGTGCTTTCTTTTGTGTGTGTGTGATTTGTGATTTCTATGTTCTTTTTTAAAATTTAATTTAATTTATCATTTTATTAGGGGCTCCCTACAACTCTTATCACAATCCATACATACATCAATCGTGTAAAGCACATTTATATATTCATTGCCTTCATCATTCTCAAAACATTTGCTCTCCACCTACATTTCCAACTTTTGCATTCCAAATGTCATTAATTATCAATTCATCTTGATTCCCTTTTTATCCATTTCTCACTAAAGTTGTTGGCAGAGTTTTTCAATTTTTTCATCACTAGCTTTATTGGTTGGTGCATACATTTGAATAATTGTTGTATTGATTGGATTTCTTTGAAGGCAGGTAGATTTGATCCTAGACAGCATTGTACTTCATGATAGATTTAACAAGCTCCTTTCTGAGAATGAAGGTTATGCTACTCCTCTCAATTTTATTACTCCCAGCATAGGAAATCATGTACTTTCTTATTCAAAATGGCCAATATCCATCCATTTCAGTGCACTAATGCCTATGATATTGATCTTCATGCATTCTGTATCATTTTTGACCGCTATCAATTATTCCAAATTTATACTTTGCACATACCAAGTTCCAAATATTGCAAGAATTTTGCAGCTGGTTCTCTTTCTCTCAAGTCATGCCCCATCAACCAAGGAAGAACAGGACGGCTCCCCTTTCACTGTCACCCTGGTCGACTCCTCTCCAAGAAATCAGTGCCTCTTCTGTTACATTCTGAGGACCTTGGACCTGAGGGACCCATCTGCCAGCACTATCTCCAAACATTTTCTTTCAGTATTTGAAAATGCTTCAAAGCATTTACATAAGATTTTCAGCAGCTTATTCCTCTGAAGCGTGAAACCACGTTGCGGTCTGTTTCCTGTCTGGAAGTGCCACGGAAACCTGCTCCAGTTGGGTGACCCTCCTGACATTGGACATCCCGGCGACAGCTTCCAACTCCACAGCAGCACACAAGCGACCACAGTAGGACAAACGGACACGTAAAGGGTGTTGTCCTCCTAGGTTTGAAATGAACTCTATGAGAAGCTGGAATGGAGGATATCACTCTCTCAATATCATCAAGAAAGACAAACCGAAGCAGAGCACATCTTTTGGACCTTGAGATCACTGCAATGGATCTCTTTGATCCGGGAGACTGTGAGGCATCTTGGGAAAAGGGCAGTGGAGGCAGCAGTGCTGGCAAGTCGAGAACCAAAGCACAAGCAGACTAGAAGCCTCCCATCCCATGGAGTGAGAAAACTGAGAGACTTCTGGCAAAGGCAAATGCTAGAGTGGCCCTTTGAGCATTTGTCAGCAGTGCTAAAGGAAATCCATGGCACTCGCCTAAGCAGGGCCAAGGCCAAAGGGCTGCATGCTTGAGAGGCTGAGAACCAGCAAAATGTCTGATTGCTGGCATGGCTAAAGAGAGATTTTCCTTATGGGGGGAAAAAAAAAAACACTGTTTACCGAGAATTCCTGAGCCTATGTTGTAACCTGTTAGCTTCCCCAATAAACCCTGCAATTGTTAGTATTACTATCTGGAATTCTGTGTGGCCATTGCAATGTATTATCCAACCCAATAGAGAAGTAAAGAGGGCTAGGGAGGCACAGTTGGCTTCAGAATTGATAAAGAAGGTTTTAGAGTGGGGACATGTTTGACTTACGCTTCTTAAGAATGAGAGAAAGGCTGATCTTGATGGTGACTCTCCTCTTCCCCCTTCTGAAGTCAGAGGCGATCAGAGACCACTCCTATGTCATCGCTGCAATAGATTCTTAGAGCAAATATGAGGTTATGTCAGCGTATTGCCTCTAGGATTCCAGTTTATACGTGCATAGATGAATTCTGCATACAATGTGTTGAAACATGTCTGTGATCAGTGCGTAGCTGCAAACAAGTTCTCTCAGCAATGCACTTCGTTTGGTTTCACTGGGGTGCCTTCAAGCCAACACATTCAATGACAACAGTGTCTTCAGAAGAGAGGTAATGGGTCGGTTACATTCAAGAAAGAAGGTTGTGGTGATTACTTGAAGGGGTTTCCAAGAGGAAACCTTGGTAGATATTTGCAAAGGACATAGGATAATCATGGGGTTTATTAAGAAGTTTTAAGAAAGTAGAAAATCACATTAATCCAAAAAATTCCAGGGAGGTTGTGCCGAGGAATTTTTTTTCTTTTCATCACATTTTTAAAGGTTAGTGAGTGCTCTCCTGTGAAAATTTTCTTGGGAGTTTTGCCCTGTTGAGAAATACAAAGTTTTTTTTATGTCAAATTCAAGACACTCAAGGAAGCCTAAAATGTACTATAATTTCTTCATTTTGAATCCTGACTTTTTGCAATGCTTTCCTAAGGCAGCACATATTTCTTTTGATTTATGCCATCCCATTTAAATGCTGTCTATCATCATCATTGTTAACAGGTATTTAAATAGACAGGAAGCAAATATATGTTTTAACCTGAATTTCTTTCTGAGTATTTCAGCTTCTCATGGTTTTAGAATTCTTTCATGTAATTAGAAGGCTTAGTTGAGATAGGTGTGGCCCTGACTGGATAAAAAATAAATATCAATACAAGATGGAATAGTTAGACACGAGTAAGGAATTGTCTTAAAATTCTAAAAATTAAAAATTTTATGTTCAATATTTTAATACGAGAGCAAGTGAACAAGTTTGCTTTATATACATAGAAACCTTGATTAACAAAAATATCAAAATATGAAGTTATTATTTCTTAAAATGTTTTCCATCAAAGCCTATACACTTCTCAAGGCAGTGTTTCTATCTCTCTACCCCTCTTCTGATGAATTCTGTGTTGTAGTTTATATGAACAGTCATTTACCAAAGTCAAAGAGAGAAAGCGAACTGAACATGAAGGCAAAAACACATAAACACAGAGGTGAGCCAGAGCTTTTTGTCTGAGCAAGTGTGTGTCTTCAGGGTCTCTGTCAATCATCTCTTCTAGTGTTGGCCCAGCTCTTCCTTGGGGTAGCTCCTCCACTTCCTCATAAACCCTGGCCTCACAGGCCCTAGCCTCAGCGATTCTAGTGGCCAAGTGAGCCTATCCCTTGGGTGACCTCAGGTCTTTATTGACCCTGAACTCTAGCTGACCTAGGTTCCTTAGAAACTCTGACCATTGCCAACTCCTGGGTGACTCGGCATCAGTATTGGTGCCGTGTTGATCTCAGGCACTAGGTACTTCAAGACCCAGTTGACCCCAGCCTTTTGGTGACAAGCCCTTAGGTGATCCTGGTTTGGTGACAAGACCTCTGACAACCATTAGTTGACAGACCCCAATCACGTTTTCTTAAGGGCGTATTGTCCTTGCCCAATGCTTTTGCCGCCTCGCCTCCATGTTAGAGCCCACAATTCCCCCCAGGGACGTCAGTAGAAAGACTGCAGTGGGAGAACGAGGCCCATTTGCTCTACCAGCCTTCCCAGCCCCACTGCAAGGGAACACCTTTGAGTTCTGCTGCTCCCTCTAGTCAATTCTAACTCATGTCAACCCTATGGAGAAGGGTACCACTGCCCCTTTGGGTTTCTGAGACATCAACTCTTTACAAGAAACCTCATTTTTCTCCGGCAGAGTGACTGATGGTTTCAAACTACTGACCTTCCAGTTAGCAATCAAATGTACAACCACTATGCCACCAACGTTCATCTATGCAGAAGGTCACTTTCTTTTTGCCTGTCTTATTGAACCAAAGCAAAGAAGATTTCAAAAAATCATTAAAAACAAAACAAACAAACAAAAAACACCCCAGTAATCTTCAGAAAAGTTATTGGTCCCCATAAGCTGATTGGCTAGAAGTCATAAGGAGAGAGTTTGCATTTGAGCAGATGGATAAGTATCAGGAAAGGCCTTTTCAATTATTTATGGATTCTCAAAAAAACTGTTATTTCAGCTATTTTATGCGATAGCCTCTTCACCACCACAAACTGGCAGCATTGTCTTTCTGATGTGCCTGCCAGACACATGGTTAGTTTTATTGGGATTTTGTGGTGCATTCAGAGCTAGGGTGGCTTCACTTAACTGAACACATACTTTCTGAGCTTCGCTGAGGGACCAGCACGACTCTTGGTGAAGACCTGTTGTTGTTCTTGTTAGGTGCCATTGGGTTGGTTCCAACCCATAGCAACCCTATGCACAAGAGAACGAAGCATCATTGCCTGGTCCTGCACCATCCTCACAATCATTCCCAGGCCTGAGCCCATTATGTAGCCACTATGTCAATCAATGTCTTTGAGGGCCTTCCTCTCTCTCTTTGTCCCTCCATTTTATCAAGGTGATGTTCTTCTAATGAGACTGACTCTTCTGACAATATGTCCAAAGGAAGATGAAGCCTTAACATCCTTGCCCCTAAGGAGTACTCTGGCTGTCCTTCGTCCAAGACAGATCTGTTTGTCCTTTTAGCAACCCATGCTGTTTCCAATTTTCTTCACCAGCTCCATAATTCAAATGCATCAATTCTTCTTTGGTCTTCCATATTCAGTATACAACTTCTGCATGCATACGATGCGATGGAAAAAACCATGGCTTGGGTCATGTGTACCTCCTTAATCCTTGACGAAACATCCTTGCTTTTCAAATCTGTAAGGAAGCCTTTTGCAACAGATTTACCTAATACAGCTCATCTTTTGGTCTCTTGATTGCTGCTTCCATGAGCACTGAGCATGGGTCCAAGCAAAACAAAATCCTTGACAACTTCAACATTTCCTCCATGTATTATATTATCACCTATTGGATCAGTTGTAAGGATTTAAGTCTTATTTATGTTGACTGAAGACTGCTCTCAACAAAATATCAGTAAATTCAATATCACCCAACAAAATAGACAATTCCTGTCCTCAAGGAGCTTAAAGTCTACTGGAGTACAAAGGTGATAAAAAAGATATGTGATTAAAATATTGAATATAGTAAAGTGAAAATGGAGAGCAGAGGCAGATGAAATAATATAACTTGCCCTGTCATCAAGGTGGCATGCATTTGGAAATTTTATTGGTTTTGAGTGTTTATTGCAATGATTGAAGCGTTTTTGGCTTCAAGTGTCAATAATAATCCATTAAACTATTTCAAAGAAATAGAAGGATGTTACAGTCTTTCATACTACCAACCCCAGGGTGCCAGCAATACATGGAGCCCAGGGTTGGATGGAGACGAGCAGGCTTTGATGATGGTGACCGGTGTCTTCTTAGTTCCTCATCCTTTCATATATTTGCTTCTCTGGAACCTCTGTTCCTTTCTTTTGCAGGCTCCTGACTCCATCCTACCCACTCTATATAACGACCAAGCATGAAATTAAGTGAATACACAGAAAGAATTTATTATCTCACAGTTTCTGTGGGTAAGGAATTCAGTAGTTGCTCAACTAGGTGATTATGACTCAGAATGCTTCACAAAATTCCATTCAAGATGTTGCTGGGAGCGTAGTTATCTGGAGACTTGGCTGGGGCTAGCTGATCTGATCTGTCTAGCTCATGACTAGAGGCCTCAGTTTCTTGCTGACTGTAGTAGGAGCCCTCATTTCCTTGTTCTGACTCTCACAGACCTCATATTCTGACAACATGATAGTGCTCTTCCCAGAGAGTGAGATCCAAGAGAGAACTAGGGAGAAGGTCCACATTCTTTTGTGATCTAGCTTTGGAATTCTAACACCCACTAACATCTATCTTTTGAAGGAAATAGTATCAAGTTGTTTATGAGCATATTAAAACCAGTAAGCTACTAACCCACTGTTGGGGGAAAATGAGACTATTCCATACAATTCCATGTGAAATTCTGGACCTATTATTCAATTTTGTCACAATTACTATGAACCTTTTTAACTAGACCTACAAAGAGCCTTTCCCAAAGTGGAGAGGTGTCATATCAGTCCCCCTGAACCACGTTGTCTGAATGTGGATGAAAGAGGTGGGTGGAAAATTATTAATTTCCCCTCACAAGTCAAAGTGCTTTTCCTAGAGAAGGAATAGATATTAAGTAGTTGACATTAACCCTAAATCTAATTTATGCCATCTATTTCTAATTGGGTTTTTTAAAGTTAAAAACTGCAAACTTCAGGTTTCAAAGCAATTAAATAATAGCCAACAAGTGCTTTAATAATTTATTCTTCAAAGAAAATGTTCTGGGCAGAGAAAAATGAAATGAAATATTTACGTGTGAGTTAGCACATACATACAATTATGCACATATGGACACAATATTTCTCTCTAATACACACTAACACATTCACATTCTTCTCCTAATATCCTTAAACTGTGATATCAATGGACTCTCAACAACCACTCATCAAACTTACCAAGCAGTGTACTGGGGTGGGGTGGGGGTGGGGGTAGGGGGTGGGGTTGGGGATGGGGTTGGTCGAGGTGTGTGTGTGGGGTTATGCTTATGTTCTGTTGGAATCCAGGAGGAACTCAGCTTATTTTACATTTTATTCAGTTAAACTATGACAAACCCGAGAAAGATCCTAGGAAACTGAAGCCCCTGAATTTAAATGGAAAAAAGCAGGATAAAAGAAATGCTTTTCCTAGAGATCAAGATAACTGAAAGAGCTGTGTACGTAACTGAGCTCAGGCTCCGCTTTATCCTTGCGGTCATTTTGCACTCAGCAAACAGACTTTCATCATGAGCCAGATGCTCTTAAATGTAAGTGGGTGCATGTGGTGGCACCTTGCTGGAAATTCATGTCTCAGCACTTAACTATTAATTCATATTAATCCATGTGCAGCAGAATGAAATGTTTTCCTGTTCTATTGCTATCACCACTCTCATTGAATACATTGTGTATGTAGAGTAACTTCCAACCAGGAAAGTACAATCTTTCTACATGGATTTCACCTCAAGATAAAGGAAACAACAATTCCCACAAGGGCACAATCATGATAAATGTAGGACAGGCAGCATCATGATAAATGCAGACAAGATTGCAGTTGCCAAGGATTTCTTCTGGCTTAGATCCGCAATCAAAGCTCATGCCAAGAAATCCAGTGATGAGTTAAACTGGGCAGGTCTACTGAAAAAGATCTAAGACCTTAAACACAAACATGGGACCTTGAGGACTCAGGTACTTTCACTGCATCCTACACACGTGAGATCTGGGGGATAAATAACGGAGACCAAAGAGAAATCTGTGCATTTGAACGACGGTCTTGAGAAAGAATACTGATTATACAATGGACTTCGAAAAGAATGAACAAATCTGTCTTGGAAAAGGTACAACTTGCACATTTTAGAAATTGCAATCATGAGACTCGGATTCATGTACTTCAGAATGTTATCATAAAGGATCAGTCACTGGAGAAAGCCATCATGCTGGATAAAGTGCAGGGCGCGCAACAAAGAGGAAGACCTTTAAAGAGATGGATTGACACATTGGTTACAATAATGAGTTCAAATCTAGCAATGACTGTGAGGATAGCATATAACCAGGCAGTGTTTAGTTCTGTTGTCACTATGTCAGAACTGACTCAATGGTGCCTAATAACAACAATACTAGCATGCCTGTGGTTATAATCCCATTTGGTAATGGTTTGTCTTTAGTATATTAATGTGGTAGGGTTAATGTAGTGTGTGTTTTGAAAAACCCTCATTTGAGATATAAAGGAGATTAGCAGAGCAAGAAAGAAAAGCAGAGGTGGGGTAAGAAAGATGGTGAGCCACATGATGATTATGCATGAACAGAGTCTCAAACGAGCTAAGGGTCATTCTCCAGAACCCAAACAGAGAGAAAGCCTTTCACCAGAGCTGGTTCCCTGAACTGAGGCTTCTAGCTTCTAAACTGAGAGAAAATACATTCTGTTTCCTAAATTCACCCATTTGTCATATTTATGTTATAGCTATTCTAAATAACTTGGCAAACAATAAATACGTACATAAATACAAACAGAAGAAGAGGGAGAGAGGGATGGCATTTCAGATAAGGAAGTGTTATTGTAATCAAAATAATTAATGAAGAAAGTCTGGTCTAAAACAGTGGTAGTGGGCATGACTCGAATTCGACCTTACAAGTCTGGCTAGACTAGAGGATGTACACTGGTACAGATAGGAACTGAAAATCCAGGGAATCCAGGGTGGATGAGCCCTACAGGACCAGTGGTGTGAGTGGCGAAACAGGGAGGGTAAAGGGAGAATGGGTAGGAAAGAGGGAACCGATTACAAGGAACTATATGTGACTTCCTCCCTGGGGGACAGACAACCAAAAAGTGGGTGAAGGGAGATGTCAGACAGGGCAAGATATGACAAAATACCCATTTATAAACTATCAAGGGCTCATGAGGGAGGGGGGAGCGGGAAGGGAGGGGAAAAATGAGGACCTAATGTCGGGGGTTTAAGTGGAGAGAAAATGTTTTGAGAATGATGTACAAATGCGCTTTATACAATTGATGTGTGTATGGATTGTGATAACAGTTGTATGAGCCCCTAATAAAATGTTTAAAAAAAATAAAATAAAACAGTGGTAGTGGGACCAGAGAAGAGCAAAGGCATTTATAATGTATTTAAAGAAATAAATAATATAATTAGGGCAGCGCCATTAGACAGAGAAACTCAAGTATCCTGGGGGTTTCCTGGAGGCAGAATATGACGTGAGTTTTCTTGTGCAAATGTTTTATTGAGGAAGCAATATAAGTAGGGAATTTTATAGAACTCTATAGTATGAATAATTCCACAGGCTAAATTGTCACAAGGGCTGGGCAATTATATCCATAGTGACTTCTTTCAGGGGTTGATTAGAAGCTGGGGACGATTGCTGGTAGATGGACCTCTGAGGCATCTCTTCTGCTAAGGAGAATACACTGGGGAAGGAGGCAGGTGTTGATTGTTAGCCTCCAATACTAACCAACTGGGAGAAGGGTGCACCTGCCTAGTATAGAGGATGCCACGAGGCACCAGTAAGATCTACTACATCAATTAACTTGCCCAGATCACATAGCCAATGTTCTTTCCTTGAGCTTGATGACAAGGTATATATGTCATCCTTTGATCCTTTGATCAAGTCTCAGAATTGTTTCAGAAAATGAAAACTCTGGGTTTGCACTGTCTGAGTGGGATAAGGTGCCAGGGGGAAATAATAGAAGAAATTAACTCAGGGGGTTGTGCATCCTCCAAAAAATAATGACTATGTGCAGAAAGGGAGTCAACACTTTCTTCCTGATCATAGATCTAATCATGTTCATTCCGCTATGAAAAAGATCAGCCACTTCCCACCGAATAGTGATCTGAATTCTTAGAATACTTTCAAAAGGCCCCCAGGTCTGATTGCAGCTATTCTAGAATGACCTTATGTACTTTAGGCCCTTTCACCTTCAACTAGTCACTAATGTACTCCTCTTATTACATGCCATTTCCTCCATGGGGGATGCCCTTCCCCCACATTTCCTTCTTCCGTGCCCATCCTCCTCTCCACCTCTCTTGAATGCACAGCTGCAATGCTCTCTCTCTTCTCATGGAGATTCCTCGGTGTTCTCAGTCATCCTCTTGGTGTTAGGCTACCTGAGTAAGTTTTGGAAGGAGAGGGGGTGATGCAGTGGTTAAGTGTTTGGCTGTTAACCAGAATATCAGTGCAAACCCACTGCATGGGAGAAAGCTGTGGCAGTCTGCTTCCATGATGATCACAGCATTAGAAACTCGCAGTCACTAGGAGTTGGATGTTTCCAATAGCATCTGTCCTACAGGATAATTATGAGTTGGACTTGATCAATGGCAATAAGCAAGAGAAATTGCTGTAGTTCCCGAGTATGGAGGACCCTTAGGCACAAGGCCTGGAGATCGACTTCTGAAATCAAATATTGAAAACCCCATGGAGCGTAGTTCTACTCTGAAACAGTTGGCAACCCGTTGATTGGGTGGTTAGGGAGGGTATATAACACTCTGCCTTCCTCTGCTGTATGTCCTTCCTCACTAGATGGTTAAGTTGCTGTGTCACTGAGAGTGTGGCGACTTTTCAATTGCAAGTAATCTTAGCTCAACTCAAACTCTTCACTTCGGTTTATATAGTGTTGTGTTGGTTCCCAGAACAAGGAATTTAAATATTCATTAGACATGCTGAATCCAAGGATTTTCAAATGACAACAGACCCTCTTTCATTGCGTTTTGGCTCTGACCACATATCAGCAAGTATAGAAACGGCATCATCAGTTTTATCATTCTTACAGACTTCTAAGAAATCATGAGCTTAAAAGTTAGTGATTACAGATAAAACTCTCACTTCAAGACACGTATTTGATTGTAGAAGTTCTTTATGGGTTCATCGGTGCCCATGCAGAGAGATGACATGTGGCCAGGACATGATACAAAGAGAGGTGGGTCTGTGTCATGTATTCATCTCCCTAGTGCAGCAGGCAGGTCCACCTAGCATAACCAGAATCACATGCAACAATTATCAAAAGAAAACAGAGGTTCCGATGCCATGATGCATTAGAGCATCAGATTATGGACATGTGTTAGGATGCATCATGCCAGATTATGGACAAACAAAGTGAGACGATATCTGCTGCATCAGCCAATAGCATTGCCGTTGAAAGCGAGGGAAGAAGGGTGGAAAGCCACCAATAACAAGAAAAACAGAGAAAGGAGACAATACATTTATGAAGGGTGGCAATGGAAATAAACTATCGACTACTTGACAGGCTTTCAGGAAATTAGAGAATTAAGCCAGAGCACTGGAGTTTAAATACTTAGGAAGTCCAAGTCCTCGGGGAGTCCTTTCTCTGATAATAGTCAAATGCTCAGTTCTGGTTTAAGACAAATATCCTTACTTTGTAAAGCTTTGAAATAAAGGAGCTCATAACATTTTACGGATATGGGAAGAAAAGGCAGAGACTTTGACTGGCAGCTAAAGGATATTCTATTAACCTTTAGGAATGTAATAAAA
>NW_022111372.1:91314733-91317086 GCF_000313985.2 Echinops telfairi
CTTCTTGTTAGGGGGGGATTTTATTCATGATCACCTAGGGGAGGTGTTTAAATCACAGCCACAATTGTATGGGTGTCACCGTTGTTACACTTGAAATCCGGCCCTTATCAAGGCAGTATGAGTTAATGTATTTCCCACTCCCATTACATAATGCTAGAGAGTCACCTTACTATCTGCTTAAGAATGAGCAGCAAATCATCACACAATGGTCCGTTTCATTTTCCAAGATCCTATTGCAACCACATAGTTGTTCCCAAATACATTTGCCTCTTACTAGAAGTGATTTTTCTTTTACCCAAAATGTCTTGAAAGTGACTATTAGCACCACCCTGCCAGCAACTGTATTCCGGAATTGTGTTCCTCGTGATTAAACCCTTACCAAAGTAGACTTTAAATACATTTTAAAAACATGACATTTCCTTAGAGTAACCCTGGAAGATCTAACAGTGTGGGTATTTACCTCGTGTCTTTCTTGAAAGCATACCTTCATTTAAAAGAATATTTTCCATACCTCAGGCTCATGTGGTTGTTTTAATTATTATTAATTTTTAATTTTAAAAACATTGCCAGTGGATCTCCAGTTTTAGCTTGCATAGGATTCCTCAGAGAATTTATTAAAAATGGAAACTTAAGACTCAGTAGGTATAAGGCACATCTCCAATCAATATGTTTTATTTGTTATTGTTGTGTGTTGCCAAGTGGCTTCTGACAGACTGATATTCAGTGGAACGGACTAGAACTTCCTCGCAGGATTTCCTATGCTGTAATGTTTACATGAATAGGTTACCAGGCCTTTTTGTTTTGTTTTCCTACAGTCGCTGATGGATTGAAACCATTGATCATTTGGTTAGAAGACCAATGTTTAGTCATTTTTCCACCAGAACTACTCATTTTAGCAGCAATCTGTAGTTTTAGATAGTTCTAATATATTTAGTTTCATCAGCAACCCATCCATTTTGTAAAGACAACTTGAGAGCTAAGCCTTGAAATGCCAAGGTAAATTCTGGCCTAGCCTTTGGCTGAACATTGAGTTAATTAATCTCTCTCAGTCTATTTCCCCTTCTTTAAATTAGGATCATATCATCACACAGTTGTTAAATGGAATCAATGATATGCAAATCAACTTTGAACATGGGAGCAGACAACATAGAAATGTTCGTTTTAGTTCACGATTAGTAGGTACCAACTTTTGTCTGTCAGTTTATCACACTGTGTGTTGCTGTGATGCAAAAAGTTATATCACTGGTATTTAAAATACCAACAGCATGACTCAAAGTGAATAGGATTCTGTAGAGCTTCTAGACTAATAAACTAAGAAGAAGGAATCTACTGTCTACTTTAGGGGAGTTAGCCACTCAAAATGCTATGGATAGTATCAAAACAATGCCAGTTACTGAAAACCTAATGATTAGAAGCAGAATATTGTCAGAGATGGTGCCAGATGATGAGCCCTTCAGGTTGAAGACACACAAAATATGACCAAGAGCTGCCTTCTCAAAGTAGTCTACCATAATCATGCGAATGGAGTAATACCTGTGGGAACAAAGCCTGTGGGACCACCATTTGCTGATGGGACATGATTCAAAATGAGAAGAAACAGCTGCAAACATCAATTAATAGTTGGAAATTGGAATGCACAAAGTATGAATCTAGAGAAATGAGAAGCTAGCTTTTGTGAGCTGAAATGGACTGGTATTGGCCATCAGGACCAGAAAATAATAAGGCTTACTATGCTAGGAATGATACAATCAATAGGATAGACATTGATAGAGTGAAAGAAAGACAGATCAAGATCTATATTGAAGTACAATGCTGTCTATGATAGAAAAATGCCTTTACACATACAAGGAAAACCAATGGATACAATTGTTATTCACTTTTACGCAGCAACACAAAAGTTACTGTTGATTAAATTGAAAAATTCTGCAAGCATCTTCAGTCTGAAATTGAACAAATATGCAATCAAGATTCATTGACAATGGTTGGCAATTTGGAATGCAAAATGAAACTGGAAATGGCATTAATTTTTAAGACTAACAATATGATCATAGCAAATACGTTCTTCCAACAAAACTAAAGACTATATGTGTGGACTTCTCCAGATGGAACAAACGGAAATCAAATTGAACACATCTGTGTGAAGAGACGAGGGAGGAGCTCAATATCAGCAGCTAATATCAAGCCAGAGGCGGACTGGGTAACACCATCAATTGCTCTTGTGTTTCAGGTTGAAGTTAAACAAAATTTAAACAAGTCCACAAGAGCCAAAATATGACCTTGATTCTTTCCCACCTGAAATAAAAAACATCTCAAGAACAAATTTGATGTATTATACACTAATGACAGAAGAGCT
>NW_022111372.1:91318632-91319953 GCF_000313985.2 Echinops telfairi
AGGAGACAGTGTAGGATATGAAAATAATAGTAATTTATAATTTAACAAGGTTTCACATGGGTGGGAGGATAGAGGAGAGAGGGGAAAAAAGGAAATGATACCAAGTGATAAAGTAGAAAGAAAATGTTTAGAAAATGATGATGGCAACATAGGTACAAATGTGCTTGATATAATATAGGTATGTATTGTTAAAATATCTTTAACAACCCCCAATAAAATGATTTATTGAGGAAAAAAAGAAGAATGCCTTAGGCCAGGTAGGAGCTATGACAAATGGAAGAGCAAATGAATTTTTGCATAGTAATGCAATTTGAATGTGGAACACGTTCTCAGATGTTTTTTCAAGTTAGCAGTTTGAATAATTTAAATGTGAAATTTCCTAATTTTAAAATGGTGACATTTGTGTTCAGTGTGACTCATTAAACATTGGCGTACCCAATAGACACATTAGTAGGCCTAGTGTGGCCCCAGATTCTGATCTAGAGCCCGCACTCTTAGCCCTCATCTCCAAAGCCCCCATGTCTCCTTATGGCATGTCAGAACATAGTTACAGATCTACCTACCATTCAAGGGGCTTTGTCTCTGCCTCTTGCTCCTCGGACTATCATTCACTTAGGAGAACAGCAAGGAAGAAAGAAGGCAGAGCAGGACAGGCACGGGGCTGGGGAAGGTACGGTCCAGAGCAGCATTCCCAGAACACACTGATGCCACTTACTCTGCCTCCAAGCCCTACGTGTCTACATCTACAATGACGTCAAAGCCAACTTTTCAAAAAGATTCTTAAGTGAAGAGTACGCACTGGAGGCTATTGCCTTGTTATCCGGGAGAAATTTATCATAATACTGTACACGATCAGGAAAAGAATCTCTTCTAAAATCCCTTCTGAAATCTGCACAGTGGTGCCCTTTGAGATGCTAGTTCTCCTGACAGTCGTTGGCCTCCTGTTATCCCTGACGTGTTCTTTCATGATGGTAGTGCTATAGCATGGGGATTGGACTCATCTAGAATTTTATTTGGGTATAAAAATGTGTTTGTTTCAATAGACAGAGTTTCCCTTTGGGGAATTTCCCTAACTCAGCTGGTCTTCTAGCATGCCTAATCGGCATTCCATCTTTAACCAAAGGAGAAAGTCATTCCATAGGCTTAGACAGGCTAAGCAGCAGTACTCCGTGCATTCATTCCCCTTCCCATGCATTCATTCCCCTTCCCACTTATGTTTATTAATATCTGGGCAGAACTGTGGCAGTTTTTGATGTGCTCAGGGAGGAAAGCTACAGCAAGTGAGAATGCTCAGTTTAATATAGTACCAACCGAGTGGGCC
>NW_022111372.1:91320557-91322711 GCF_000313985.2 Echinops telfairi
AGAGAAATGGCAAAGGTTGAAAGGATAAAAGGGGTAATTCTGAAAAGAATGAGAGGTTCAAGGGACTTCCACACCCATAAGGTTTAGAAAAGGATAGATTAATAGTATTCCCCTTTACATTACTAGAGAGATGTTATAAACTTAACACTGTGATAGAATTCTATTCGAATGGAATAATTTTAAAATTTCAAATCTCTAATGACTGAACCATGTAGTTTATGGCTTTAATAGGGTTTTAATCATAAATGAGACACTTGTTTACCCCTCCTTTACTTTATATAAGGTTAAGCTCAGTTGGGCGGAGCTTTCATATTACATACTTTTCCTGCTAGGTGAGCATTGAGCAAATCACTCTGAATTTGTGCATCCCATGGCATCTCCTAGGAAGGGTCTTTCTGTTCACTGTGAATTTTTTCATAAAAGCAGTTTCACTTGAACCTCGTTTTTTGTGATGACCAATTTAAGAGAATGGAGTGTGGCTCTGCAATTTTGTTTCCTGCTGTGGAAAAATGCTGCAAAAACTATTGTAACGTTGGACACAGCTTACAAGGACAGCGTTATGAGAAAAACTCAAGTGTATGAGTTGTTTTCTCATTTCTAAAAAGGTGAAATGTCAATTGATGACATTTGTCAACTCATTCTGGATGTCTGTCAACTTCCCAAACAGAAAAAAAATTCATCAAAATTCATGCACTTGTGCTCGTAGACCAACAAAGGACCATGTAAGTGATGGGGAAGTTATCTGGACTACCTTGGAGCTCGGTTCAGAAAATATTAACAGAAGATTTGGGAATGAGCAGGGCTGCTGCAAAATTAATGCCTCGGGTTCTGATTGACCAGGAAGAAGAGTGTCCATTGGAAACATGTCATGCTTTAAAGAGCAGCTCCGAATCGACCATGCAGTTTTCCAGCATCATTACTGGGGACTCGACATGGTGCTATCCTTATGACTCTGACAGCAAGTGTCAATTAAGCCAGAGGAAGATGCCATCATCACTTCACTCAATATAAGCTCAACAAGTGAAATCAGAAATCAAGATGATGCTCATTTGTTTTTTTGATTTGAGAGGGATAGTGCATTTGGAGTTCATTTCACCAGGTCAGACTGTTAATCAAGCTTTCTATTTAGAGGTTCCAAAAAGATTGCCTAACGGTGTGTGGCAAAAGGGCCTGATCTGTGGTAGATGGGGCACTGGTATTTGCCACCGAGACAATGCACCTGCATACGTAGCCTTCTCAGTGCACCCATTTTTTGGCAAAAACCAACATGTCTCTCTTGCCCCACCCACCTTACTCAGCTGACCTTGCTTCATGTGACTTCCTTTTGTTTCCTTGAGTGAAGAGGGAAATGAAAGGACAGCGATTTGGTGACATAGTAGAGATGTAGAATAAAACAAGGGAGGTGCTGTCAGCCATACAAACAGATGAGTTTGAAAAATGTTTCCAATAATGAAATACCAGGTTTAACAATGAATTAAGTGTAAGGGAAGTACTTTAAAGATGGGAAGGTTGTTTTGTAAAACATTTTAAATACATGACTTTGAAAAAAATCCATTTGGCAGGGGGGATACCACCTCATAGATATGGCAGGGGGGATACCACCTCATAGATAATTAATACAGAAGCAAAAAGGCATAAGCCTTTGTTTAGTTAATTGGGGTGGAAGGTATCTTTCAATACATGTAACCATATTCTCAGATTTTAATATAACCTGCTTCCTGGAATTATGAATTGTCGCTTAGTGGTACCTTTGAGGAGTTACTGTGATGTTGTCAAGGAAACAAGCACCTCTGAGTGTGGTATTGAGGGTGGTACAGATATCTGGATTTTTCAAAAACTCTTCATTCATTTAATCAGTAGATATCTACTGATTAACCATTTACATGTACGAGGCACGTGCTTTTGGTTCTGGGAACAACTCAAACTGAAAACAGTTAATGGATCATGTAGTCATCACCCTTTCCTTAGAGAGTCTACATTTCTTTTTTACACTTACCTGTATCTTTTCATTTGTTTGTTTCCTGGAAGACAAAGCTACGGCCCCTCGGCAGAAAAGAAATGTGAGTGGCAGATTAGGAGCTTGATATTTAAGTCACAGGGAAAATGAAATCCCACTTTGGGTTCTTCTTGTGAGGATATAAGAAAATGAGAATG
>NW_022111372.1:91323746-91325091 GCF_000313985.2 Echinops telfairi
TGGATAGATTTCAGGGGCACTTCCAGATGGAGACAGAGTAGGAGGAAAGAGTTTGTGATCTCCTTTTGAATATTAGTCATGGAAAACTGTATGGATCACATTAGGATGGTCAAATGGAAGATGAACCCACTAGGTTATGATACTCTCAAAATGCACACAGTGGTCACGAAAGTGGACCTACGAACACCAGAAATCATGAAGGTGGTGCAGGACCAAGAAAAACTTTACTCTGCAGCCCTGAGTCTAACATGAATGGAGCACAGATAACACAACAGTAACAATCATCCTCATTTAACAAAGTCTGGCATAGTTTCAAGAACTGTGGGGAGGCAGGAAGTGGAATGGACAACAAGACCAGTTTAGGAGTCCCCTCAGGCTGGAGTCAGGGTTTGTGTTAGTCTGGGTGGACTAGAGAACCAAATTCATAAACATGTGTATGTGAAAAAGAATGAAGTTTATATAGAAGAGCAATTGAATATTGGGAAAACATCCCAGCCTAGTCCAGATCAAATCCATAAGTCCGATATTATTCCATATATCCAATACCAATCTATAAAGTCCTCTTCAGACTCACAAAACACATGCAATGATGCTGAATGCAGGAAGATCACAGGCCAGTCGGTTGGAAATCTTCTGGATCCAGTGGCGTTGTAACCATCGCAGCATTGGCAGGGGTCTCTATGTGGCTTCTCTGGCCCCAGAGGTCTGGTTGCATCCTGGTAGGTCCATGTGACTTCTCCAGCTCCCAGAGTATAACGCCATGTGTCTTGTCAGTAAAGCATCTCTCAGGGGGGAGTAGAGAGAGAGATACAGTCTCCAAGGGAATGAGCAGAGAGAGACAGTGTCTCCAACCGCTAAGGAGGAAATACAGTATTTCCCACAATTCTCAGAAGGCCATTCCCACACAGCGACCTCATTGACTATATTCCCATTGACAGCTCAACTCCACCCTTGCACTCTTAATCCTCAAATTGACACCAGATTATGTAATTAGCACAAGGTTCAAGGTGAGTCATTGTGTAGTTTGAGTAAATTGAATAACCTGGGTCCTATTTTTTTCACCTATAATGTGGGGTTAATAATATCACTATTTCATTAGGATATTTGCTCTACCCTCCCTCTGTTTTTGTGTAAGGAAAATCCTAATAGGAATTTTAACAGTTGGAAAAGAAACCCAATACCCTGCCTCATCTTTTACAATTATTTGTTTATTTTTAAAATACTTTTATTGGGGCTCTTGCATCTCTTATTACAATCCACACATTCATCCATTGTGTCAAGCACATTTGTACATATGCTGCCATCATCATTTTCAAAGCATTTTCTTTCTACTTGAGCCCTTGAT
>NW_022111372.1:91326826-91328724 GCF_000313985.2 Echinops telfairi
ATTCTGATTCAGTATTTTGGAGATGAAGGAAAGGCAAAATCTCAGGAGTTGGGGAGTGGGGTGGAGGGTGCTGAACTGGAAGCCCCTGCATCTGCTCCTTTCCGGGTCCTCTAGAAATATTCTTCTAATGGGAGCATTGTCACAGAGCCAGTGCATAGTGAACTGTCAATTGTAGGTGTAAGCATTTTGGAAGTGAATTTCAAAATCTCTGGGTCCAGTTCCTGGTTCTATTGATGATTAGATGTTTTACTCAGGGCATGCTTTTTAGCTTGTTGTGCCTCAATGTCCTTGGGCAGACAATGAGAATTGAGAGCTACTTCAAAGGGTTGCCACCATGGTGAACAGAAGGCTGCAAGCAGTTTTCGAGCCATGCCTGGCAGGTAGTAAACACGCAGTAACCGTGAGGTGGTATTGTTACACCCCGCTGCTGCTGGGGACCAATGAGTCACTTGGACTTTCAGGGACTCCATGTGACAGAGCAGAACTGCTGCATGGGGTTCCCTAGAGTATCATCTTAGTGGGGGGCAGGGTGTTTGAACTGCTAACACTCGTGTTAGCAGCCGAGCACTAAACCACTATGCTATCAGGGATTCTTTTTGTATGATTGAAAAACGAAACCAAATTCATGGCAACTGATTCAACTGATGGTATACTGGTTTACACATTGGGCTACTAACCTTAAGGTCAGCAGTTCAAAACCAACAAGCAGCTCTGAGAGAGAAAGATAAGGCTTTCTGCTTCTGTAAAGTTTGAAAGTCTTAGAAACCCAAAGGGGCAGTTCTACTTTGTCCTATAAGGTCACGATTTTATAGTAGTAGTTGAGAAGTGTCCACTACTGGATCAGCATACAATTATCAGTCTGTATAGGGGATATAGGGAGATGGGATTTGAGGGACAAATTTTATAAAGGGAGTAAGAAAAAGGGCCCTATTTCCCCCTGCTGCACAGCCTTGGTGATGAACAGCAGAGCACTTGATGAGCTCACAGGGTCCCTGGGCTTCGGCCCTCCTGGAGTGATTTACTTGAAGCAAGAAACTATGCCTTGGTTCCCCGTGTATGCTCAGCAGCTGGTAATTGCAATCTGGTAGCACACTAAATAACCCAAAGCCCTTTACGACTTTATGGAGGGACTTTAAATCAAGTATGCCTCTTCCTGATATTCTCAGGACACTCATCAAGCCCAACAAAATCAAAAAGGCAGGAGAGTCTGGTCCAAACAGGACATCTGCTTCTTTAAAAAGCATATGTTCTCAGATTCTGTGCAACACAAGTAACTCAATCCCTGCGCGGCAGCAAGAACACATTTGGATCATTCTTATAGCAGCAGGAAATCCTCTTCGAAGGGGACATAATTATTCATGTGACATTTCAGGATCTATTTCTTTCCTGGGAGGCATTCAGTGACCTCCTTTAGTGCAAAGAATGGGATCCGTAGGACTTGAAAGGGTCCCCACCCCTCTTCCACCTTCAAGATGATCTTCTTACCCATGGGATACTTTTCTTGTTCATTCAACTATCCATGTAGGGAGGTCCCTACCGAAAGGACAACCAGATACAAACCCTACAGGACCACAGGCTGGGGTAGTTGTTTAGAACATTAGCTCTGAAGTTGGACTACTTCAATTCACACCTTGCTCTACATCCACCAGCTATTTTATAAATTGAAATCAAGTCCACTCTATGTCAAACCCTATGTTAACAAAGTAGAACTATGTTCCTTTGAGTCATAAATGCTAATAGTTCACTGACTTTTAAAAAGTATTATTGGCATATAATTCACATCAATAGTTCAATCATGTCAAGAAGAGTTGTGCCATTAATCATCACCACAATCAGTTTTAGAACATTGTCTTCATTTTTGAACTCATCCTTATTAGCCCCCTATTCTCCCCAACCCC
>NW_022111372.1:91329460-91338326 GCF_000313985.2 Echinops telfairi
CAATTCATAACAGTAGCAAAATTAGTTATGAAGTAGCAACGAAAATAATTTTATGGTTGGGGGGGTCACCACAACATGAGGAACTGTATGAAAGGGTCATGGCATTAGGAAGGTTGAGAATCACTGCTTTACTTTCTTGTACATGACGCCCTTCTCCAGGGACTGGTCTTTCTTGATAACATGTCCAAACTACGTAAGCTTAAGTGTCACCATCCCAGTCTCTAAGGAGCATTCTGGCTGTGCTTCTTCCAAGAGATATTTCTATGTTCTCTTGGCAGTCCACGGCACTTTCAATATTCTTAGTCAGCACCACAATCCAAATGCATCAGTCCATCTTTGGTATTTCTTATTCAATTTCCCACCCACCTTCACATGCACAGAAGCAATTGAGCAGACATTAACTTGGGTCAGGCACACCTTCGTCATCAAAGTAACATCCTTGCTTTGCATCATTTGATCTCCTGATTGCTGTTTCCATGAGCATTGATTGTAGAGACAAGCAAAATCATAGTTATTCATCCCAATCTTTTATTTCCTCTATTTCTCTCTAGTTATTCCTAATCTCAGTAGCCAACTTTGAGAAATAATTTTTTTTCTTTCACTAAACAAAATATTTCCCCCCAAATCAACTCTAAAATTAATGAAAATCTTCCATTTTGCTCAACGTGGACTCTGAATCATCACCTATTTTTCTTGATGCGAGAGTTTGATTCCTTGAGGGTGAATTTGGAAAAGTAGAGAAAGCAGGAATTGAGTAGGTTTTATTCTTGTTCTAAATTGTGTCCTTAAAAATAGACCCTTTCTTTCCTGCCTTGGCACCCAGGATCCAATTGGCATAACTGCCTTCCTAGAGGGAAGTGCTGAGCTGTCAGCACACCAGTGGTTTGCTCTGCCTTCCCCTCTTACTTTTAGTTGCAAATGAAGTACAGTTCTGGAAACCGCTCACCATGTATTGACATCTGTGAAGGGAGACAGAAAAAAGAAAAGAGAGTATAATCATCACCCACAGAGTACTGTACTGATCTGAGACATTTTTATGGGAGACAGATGGAATTGCATTTTATAACTTTATATAAGTCTGTCCAATTTTACATTTTCCTACCTCAAAAAAAAACTGCCAAAAAGTTTGTGTAATTAATGTTGGGTTAAAAGCCTTTTGGCCCCATGGCCATTTACCTCTGAAGTACATAAGCAGGAGAACTGAAGTTTCCACCTTTTCTCTGGGGGTTTCCTGCATGTACACAAAGGAACAAGGATGAGAGGAAGTAGGTGGTAGGAAAGATCCCATTGGCACTCATCGATGAAGAAGACAGTGGAAATGTCTATCACTAGCTACAAGGATGGTCTAATACATTCACTTTGTTCAGACACAAGGAGGTACAGGAGAGAAGATGAGTTGAAGACCTTCTCTGAAAGTCTGTTCCCTGGCAAATAAGTCCACCATCAAAGAATACAGTATGGCTCTTTCTACCCTGAGTGGTTTGGCAGAAACCCTGTGGAACCAGCAGTGGTACCAGCAGTTTGCAGCAGCGTCTGCCACAGCAAATCAGCTGTGATGTTAAAAAAGAAAAACAGCTTGACACTTTGGAAATTATCCGATCCAGCAGCATTTCCCAAAACAAGAAGTTTGGTTTTACTGCCCACGTGAGAGTGACAGAACTGATTAATCCATTATTCTAAATGCCATTCTCCACTATTAAATTTTGATTGTTCATTGTTTCATCTTTTACATAAAAGGCAACATTGTAATTCTATTTCAGTAATCCAGAGTAAAGTGAACATTTGGCAATTCCACAAACTAAGAAAAAGAGAAATTAGGTCATACAAAATAAATTGATTGTCCCCTGAGCCTTCTGGATTAGCACACTACAGTGAAGCCTCTTTCTTTTCTATACTATAGGAATTCGCACATCTATATAGACAGTCTGGATACTTTCAGAGCAACATGATTTTTTTTCCTCACTGTAATCTGAATAATGTAGGACCACTGGCTATGAGGCGTAAACTAACAAGAGTATCGTCAGCTCTTTTTTTTTCATTTTATGCCAGTTTATCAACCATCCTCACCCCCTTTTTGAGGAGCATCAGGCAGAGTGAGTACTCAGGAGACTTCTGCACCTTTAGCTGTTGAGGATTTTAATCAACCAAGTAGATAGATGGTTCAGATGGGGCAATGTATGCACTTGATTCACAGAACATTGTTGTTCTTAGGTCCAGGGAGTTGCTTCTGACCCATAGCAATCTTGTGTCCGACAGAAAGATATACCACCTGGTCCTGGGCTGTCTTCACCATTGTTTCTATGCCTGAGCCCATTGTGGCAGCCACGGTGTCCATCTCTCTACTTTACGGCCTTCCTCTTTGTTGCTGGCTCTTCTACACTATCACGCATGATGTCCTTCTCCAGGGACTTGGTCTATACTGACAATATGCCCAAAGTATGTAAGACACAGCATGGCCATCCTTGCCTCTGAGGAACACTCTAGTTGTCCTTCTTTCAAGACAGCTTGGTTTGTCCACAGTTTTTATTCAATACTTGTTGCCAGTACCACAACCCAAATGCATCAGTTTTTCTCTGGTCTTTACTATTCAATATCCAACTTGTACATGCATATGAGATGATTGACAGCAGCATGACTTGGGTCAGTTGCGCCTTAGTGCTCAAAGGAACATCCTTGATTTTCAATACTCTAACGACGTCTTGTGCAGCAGATATACCTAATGCAACTTCTCTTTTGATCTCTTGACTACTGCTCCAATAAGGGTTGATCTTGTATCCAAGCAAGACAAAAACCTTGACAATTTCAAACTTTTCTCCATTTATTATGATGTAACCTATTGATCCAGTTGTGACAATTTTGGTCTTCTTTACATTGAGTAGTAACCCATGCTGAAGACTGCAATATTTGATCATCAGCAAATGCTTCAAGTCCTCTTCATTGTCAGCAAGCAAGATTTTGTCATCTACTTATCCTATGTCATTAATAAGCCTTCCTCCAATCTTAATGCTGCATATAATCCAACTTCTTTGATGATTTACTCAGTGTACAGATTAAATCAGCCTGGTGACAGTATACAACTCTGACACACACTTTCATGATTTTAAACCATGCAGTATATCCTTATTCTGTTCACAGAACTGCCTCTGGTCTATGTACAAGTTCCACAGGATCATAATGAAGTGATCAGGAATTCTCATTCTTCTCAAATCTATCCATAGTTTTTATGGTCCACACAGTTGAATGCCTTGTCATAGTCAATAAAACACAAGTAAATATCTTTCTGGTATTCTCTGCTTTCAGCCATGATCCATCTGACAGGGAACATATTAGAGGCTCAATAAATAGACATTTTCTTTTCCCTTTCGGTAGCTACCACTTCCAGCATTTAACTATGCAGAGCTGAAGTCACATAGAGGTAAGCTTTCCTAACACCACCTACAAACTCTAATAGTATTTACAGTAATACCGTCTGCAATCACCTAAGACATCTCAAACTGAGGCCCAAAGAACTAAGGTACCACCCATAAAAAGTCAATGAAAAAAGACATCCCATCCACACAGTGTGGTGATGGTTGTGTTCTTTGCTGTTTTCATTGAGCTTTCTAAGTAAGAAAGTTACTCAGGGCATGAACTATGCCACTTCCTTAAACAACTAACTTAAACACTAAATAACCAGTTGTGTGATTTTTGGTAAGTTACTTAACTTCTTTGAGGCTCAGTCTCCATGTCTGCCTTATGAGGATGATGTGAGGATTAAATAAGATAATACCCATAAGGTACTTATTGCAATGTGTGCCACTCAATACTGAGTCAGCATTGAGCAGTCAGTAAATAATGAGGAAAATAGCACTTATTGATAAGTTATTGATATGTGCTAAACACGTGAAGAGTGTGAAGTTTTCATAAGTAACAATAAGAACAACATAAGTGCCAATTAAGGGTCAAATGGCTCTTGTAGCTGTTTTTGGTAAAAATCACACATCAATTAATAAACATCTGCTTAATATAATGGCTGGTGAGTGTAGGGCATGAGGTCAGATGGCTTGGATTAAATCTCAGTTTTGCCACTAACCAGGGGGTTTGGGGTAAATGATATAATCTCATTGATTCTCCATTTTATTATCTAATTGTGAGGTTAATTTCTGTAGTTCTAACCCATGAGAAACGTATGCTCAAGTTGAAATCAAGTTAGTGATTAGGACCATGCTACTTTAGTTTGATGCTCTGCTTACTAGTTGAATGACCAAGGTCAGAAAACTAAACCTCCCTAACTTGTTCTCTTCATCTGTAATATGAAGTGGCTGTTGTTTTTATTAAATAAGTTAAGAGTGCATAAAATGCCTATTGTGCAAATGATTAATAAATATATAATTATGTCTATATACATAATTTTCATAACTGATGATGTCAAACATTAAGCATTGGACTGTTGTCAGCCACAGAAAAGTCTCTGAGACTTATGAGGAGGTAGGGACTGGGTGCTGAGTGGGAGAGAGTAAATCTGGATTGATTTCCAAGTTAAATTTAATACTATAATAGGCCCTGTACTAGGCTCCTGGAATACATAGAGCAGTATGGATAGAGTCGGGAGACTGGTTTTGATGAAGAGAATAGCTAAGAAAACCCTCTGGAGCAGTTCTAATAGGGTCACCATGAGTTGGAATCAACTTAACATTGATAAGTTTTGTTCCAAGGCCCCTGATGCCCAGGTCTGGATCAGTGATGGGTCACTGATAGAAGTCTAAACTTGCATGGAGGAAAGATGGGTTTAATCCCCATGCAATGCATTTTATATGTAGCTACCATCCATCTTTCAGCAAAGATATGGTGTTATGATGCTTCACAGGTTTTACAAAAGTCTTCAGACTAAGTCAGACAATGAATAAAATCTGGAGGTCTATTTCTAAAAAAACAGCCCATGAAAACCCTATGATCTAACAGTGGTTTGATTCACAGCCCATGGTACGGATGGCACAATCCAGGAAGCATTTTGTTCTGTTAGCATAGAGTTGTCATGAGTCAGGGGCCAAACTGATTGCCTTGAGCAACAGAGACTGCATAACTGTGGCAGAATGTCCAGAGTTATTCCAGAGGCAATTATATTGAAAAGTGCACAGGGATAAGAAGACAAGAGCACTTAACTCCCCCTGAGGATAAGACTCAGAGGAGGCCAAAGGAAAAACACTGGGTACAAGGTGTTATTTATTGATCCATTGAGCAACAATGGTGTCTTAAAATATCCAGACATCAGTGAGTATGAATGACACTATAAGAACAAAACAAAACTGAGGGTTCTTTGAAAGGGGCTTAGAAAATAGATATTGTATTTTTCTGTTTTGCCATGTGTAACCGCAGGATCGCAGGTCATCTTTAGTCTTCTGAGACATGACTGAGATAAGATTGGGTTCCCAACTAAGAATGTATAACTCTGCTATATATTTCCACATTAGGCAAACCTTTCTATAAAAATTGCAAATAACCAAAACATTCTCACACTGGCTGAAGGGAAAAAAGAATTAATTGGTATACTATACTTAAATACCAAGGTTGTTTCTAGTTTGAGGCATATCTAGGGTTTCAACCACTCTTGTGCTGGCTCTTTCTCTTCATCTCTCAGTTCTTTTTTAGTTTGTTTTGTTTTATCCTGTTGAATTTTTTCTCAGGAAGCTCATCCACACTATCAGCCTCTATAGAGAATCCTTCTTTTTCAATAGAACCTGCAAAAATGTCCCACATACTTTCATTATACTGGTTTGGGACACATGGTTAACACTAACCAGGGGGATAGAATATTTTCATTAGTCAGGCTTGATCATGTGTAGTGTGGAAATCATTGAGTAAGGTCAGTAATACCCAACTGAGTAAACTAAAGTTTAGGAAGAGGTGATTCCCCAGAAGTATGACAAGTCCAAGAACAATTTCATCTATTACGAACAATTAAGAATTTCTTCCAACCCATGCCAACTCTATGTGTATCAGAGTAGAAAAATGCTCTATAGTGTTATCAATCATTGATTTTTTTATAAGATAAACATATATAAATCATCAAACCTTTCTTCTAAGACATTTCTGGACAGATTTGAACTTCCAGCCTTTTTCCTTACAGCCAAACGTGTTAACCACTTTCATCACAAGGGACTCCACTACACTTTCCCTTAAAAGAAGAAAAGAAGGGTAGGGGGTGGAAAACCTTGTGATATCAATAATTTCCAGATTAATTAACACAACCATGGAGATACACTCACCCTTAAACAAACCAAACACTTTGTCATTAAGCCCATTCTGACCCTGAGTGATCCTATAGAACAAACTAGAACTTTCAGATCTGTGCCCCTGGGAGTGACTGGGAACCTCCAGCTGGTCCTCCTAGTTAGTAGATGAGCACTTCACCACTGCACCGTCATGGCTTCTAAGTCATCCTTATCCTGGAATATAGTCCTTGAACTCCAAAGCCACATTTCACTGACTTTTAAAATTCACAGTAGTTTGGCATTTTCTTACTCTTATTTTCCCTGATTTTTATAATCAATGCTGGGCAGAAGAGAAAATTTTGAGTGGGAGAAAAAAAATGTGCCCTGAGAAAAATTTCCTCTGTCCTCAAAATATCAGCAGTGGAGTGTGATTTGGACCGCTCAATAAAACACTTGGTTCTGAAGGCGGCATCCCTTTGGTCTCCTGAGATATTTCTACTGAAAGGAAATGATGATATTATTTAGATGTTGAACCCGAGAGATTCTGTCCTTGACATTGATGTTTCACAGTGTGTGAACGAAGATGTATTTACACAGAGGCAAAAAATATTCTCCAATCAGACTCAAAGATTCTGGGACACATGGGCTTTTTTGCTCTTTTAAAAGAGAAAGAATAATCAAAAGTGTTTTTAAGCTTATGTACCCAACCTTTTCTTCTTTTTCACCTTATACTTTCAATAGTTGACTTTGATTCTTCAACCAGTTCCTAAGACAAGAGCTAAATCCCATGGAAAGCTTCAAAAAGTGAAGTTGTAGGTCACCCATAATTCCATTACAATTGTTATTTCAAGAGCTTCAGTACAGCCTTCAAGTCACCGTAGCTTCCAATACCCTTTCTGCATGCTTGATGGTGCTTATGTAAGCTGCCTTTAGGTTCTCCAAACCTCGTCTCCTGTACTGTCCTGATCTTCAAAGAGTTCAGACTCAACTATTGAAGAAGATAAGCCCCTTTTTCCTGTGAAATGAAAAAGAGATATGCTTCAACTGTCAAAGCTTCAAAGCCACAGGCTTGGCCACTCAAATTGTCACCACAAATAACACTTGGAGGTGTAGATGCCCTGAATATTGAAACCCCTTTTGGCCAATGGAAAGTATTTCATATGTCTGTCCTATAGCTACAGGTGGCCATAGATCTACCTATGGAAATCCAGTCACTTCTCTGAGCCCTGCTTTGAGGAAGCACTCTAGATAGCTTTGGAAGACCTTGATTTCTCCCAAAATGCATCAGTGCAGTTCTCTACTCAGTAAGATGGCTGAAGAGCCAAGAGCAGCTGAATGGAAAGAACGACTGCAGAGCAAACACTACAAAGCACTGTTTCGACAACCTGAGAGCTCCTCACGGTGTGCTCCAGGTGATCAGCCTTCACATGGCCTGTCTAACTGCCTGGCCATCGAGACAACCATTTTCCCTGATGCATGGTAAATTCTGATGGGCTTTATTTGGAATCAAAAGAAGCTTTCACACACACACACACACAGAGAGAGAGAGAGAGAGAGAGAGAATGACTCTCAATGAACAAGGCAAGCATGAATTTATTCATGTTTGTTTGCTAACTTGTAGTGAACAATCTCCTATGTTATGTTTACTGGATACCCTAATCCTGTCAGAGATTATAAATTAGAAAAGAGGATTTAATTCTTTTGGTAGATGCTGTAAGGTTGGGAAAGAGATCGATGCCAGTCAAACCTAGAAGCAGTTTTTGGTAAATTAGTAAGTACAAGTAAACTCATGCTTGCCTTGCTTATTGGATAATCTAACACTGCACATTCCAGAAAATCGTTCAAGATAGTTCTAAAAATGATGTCTTTAAATTGATGTGAACTTTTCTACAGTTCTCCAAGCTCTGTCTAAATAGCTTACTATTACTAGTGTCACCTGGTCACCAAATGTTCTACATAAAGAGAGGAGAGCTCAAACATTCTCTTTGAGGACGACTTCTGCTGTGCAAATGCAGTCTGCTTCAACACTAATCCATCCTGTGAATTGAAGTGACATTTCTTTCTTCAAGGATTCCCTGTGGGGTGCATTCTACCTCCTCTGAGAACATCGTTCCCAGATATGCATTGCTAGTTCTGATGCTACCCATTAAAGAGTCTCTTAGAATTTGGACTGTGGATTTCCATGAGAAACCATGAGATAATCCAACATCTTACTTTCAACCTACTCAGCCAAAGGCCTTTTAATGATTTTAGCCATCACTCACTTCTTCAAAAACAAGGTGGTTCAAGTAAAGACATCAGAATGCACAGACATTGCTGGTGGAAAGACAAAAGGTGAAGCTACTGTGGAAAATAGTTTGATAGTTTCTAAGAAAGTTAAACAAAAACAAACATTTTTATAAAGAAAGTTAAACATAGAACCACCACATGACCCAGAAAGTCTACTCTTGAATATACACCCCAAAGAAGCAAAAGCAGCAATTGGAAAAGACAAATGCCCACTAAAATTCATTGTGGTGTTATTCACAACAGCACAATGGTGGAAACAGCCCAACCTACTTCCTGTGCATAGAGGAATATTTTAAGGAATCAAAATACCCAACATTTATTACTATTGAATCATTCTGAAGCATAGTGACCAGATAGGACTGTGTAGAAATGTACCTGTGCAGGAG
>NW_022111372.1:91339665-91341311 GCF_000313985.2 Echinops telfairi
TTTTTTGAGAATGATGATGGCAACAAATGTACAAATGTGCTTGACACAATGGATGGATGTATGGATTGTGATAAGAGTTGTATGAGCCCTCAATAAAATGATTAAAAAAAAAAAAGATGCTTTCCATCCACAGGAGGTTCTTTCTCAGGAATTCAGGAGACCTGGGGATGCAATAGCCGAGCACTTGGCTGCTCATCTTCAAGGTTAAGGGTTCAAAATCACTCAGGGGTTCCCTGCAAAGTACTATCTAGGGTCTGGCAGGTTTAGCATGTGCCCCAGGTACCATTTGAGGGGAGGCCCTGATTAGCAGTCTCCATTGTCAACTGTGAAAGATTTCAGCAATTTAAAACTGACTGTCACAGACATTATTTCTGTAGCAAAGCTTCTGCTTCAAGGGAGAAAAGGACAGGCAAGCAACACCCATAGAGTCCACAAAGGGGACTGTGGGCGGTGCCTTACAGGGTTCCAACTAGTCAGATGGACTTGATGGCACCTACAATAGTCATTTTGTTCTCTGTCCTCTTCATACACGTGACCTGCCCTCCTGAAAAAGCAACCCCTCATCCCGCACAATCCTCTCTTCTTTTCTTCTCTCACAGCTTTGCTGCCTAGTCCTTAGTTTGCTTCTGCTTAAGCGACCTGAGTCCAGAATGTTTTCTATACTCCAGGAGAAGCACATCAAATGCTCTAAATTTGAGGTTCTCAATCTATGGGTCACGACCTCTTTGGGGGTCCACCGACCCTTTCACAGGGGTCACGTAAGACCATCGGAAAACACATATTTCTGATGGTTTTAGGAACCAAGACACCGCTCCTCTATCTGTCTCCCGGTGGGTCTGTCCACGTGCAGATACGCCTACATAGGAGTACCTGGCGTGAAGACTGTTACTCTTGCTACACCATGCTTCAAGACAAAATTTCATTTATTTGTTATTAGAAATAAATATTTCACAACATAGAATTACATATTTTTGTGATTAATCACTATGCTTTAGTTATGTTCAACTCGTAACAATGAAAAGGCATCCTGCATATCATATATCTACATTATGACTTATAACAGTGGTAAAATTACAGTTATGAAGTAGCAACGAAAATAATTTTATGGTTGGGGGTCACCCCAACATGAGGAACTGTATTAAAGGGTCACAGCATTAGGAAGAACCACTGCTCTAAATGGTTATTCCTTTACTTGTGGTGAGGGTGATGCACCTAGCATTCTGGGCAGGAGCTGGAGGCCCTGAGAGGCATACTCGGGCAGAATTTAGTGTATAAGATGGCTTTTAAGGAGTACCTGTGGGATTTATCAGGAGAAAGATGGGACTTTCCATTCCCATAAAGAGATACAGTCTTGGCACTGAGTTATACATGTAGAAGCTATGAGTTAGAGATTTTTTGTTGTGTATATTTTTGCCACAATATATATTTTTTAATCATTTTATTGGGACTCATACAATTCATCACAATCCATACATAAATCAATTGTGTAAAGCACACTTACACATTTGTTGCCCACATCATTCTCAAAATTCGCTTTCCACTTGGGTTCCTGGAATTAGTGCCTCGTTTTCCTTTCCCCCCTCCCCCTCCCTCCTCCCTCATGAAACCTTAATAATTTATAAATTATTATTATATCTTATCTTACA
>NW_022111372.1:91342876-91343928 GCF_000313985.2 Echinops telfairi
AACTACCTAGACTTTGACATCTACCTGCCATACTACTCCATTGGTAATATTTGCTGCTGATTGATCAAAGTCCGTTTGTTGACCTTTAGGAGTGTTTTCGGACGAGTCTAATGGGGTGCCACGTCCTGGCCCCAAAGTCTATCATTTGTACTCCCTCGGGACCTCCTTGCTCTGCTTCCCTGTCGCTCCATTGCACGCCCCCAGTGTTTTGTCTCAGTGTGGTGGGGTCAGCTCAGTCGCACAGTGAGTACAAGGTAGAAAAATGTTCTAAAATGTATTGTGGTAATGATTGTACAATTCTTCTTGATATGATTGAACTATTGAAATGTATTATATATGGATACAGTGCCAATAAAACTGCTTGAAAAAGAAATACAGCCTCAATCTGGGGCAGTTCTAACTGCCCTGCAAGGTCACTATGAGTGGGCATCACCTTTATGGTAGTGAATTTGCTCTGTTCTGTTTTGTTTGTAGGACTTCTAATGTGGAAGTCAAGGGACAAAGGCAGAGGTGGGAAGTAGGAAGAGAAACCATTATGGAGCCCAGTGACAACCATTGTCAAGGCCACAGGGGAAGAGAGAAAGAGTTGTCTCAAGATAATTCATCATGTATACATGAGTCGGTCATTGAATGTGGACCACCTCAAGAAAGGCCCTGACTTTGGGGTATACAGATTTAAGCTTCCACTCTCTCTCCGAAAGCTTCTCCAACCTCATCTACTTTCAGAATCAGAGTGGGGAAATCCCCTTACCTTGCAGACCTTCTCAACCATCCCCACTGAAAAATACTTGTTAGGTTTTGCTTTCCGGTTTGGGAGATTCAGTTAAAACTAAATTAGAGGGTTCAAGTTGGCCATTATGCTTTCCACATGCAACTTGTCACACAGGCTAGACTGGTTGGTAGAGAAAATAACTAGTATTTTGTAACATTCCATGACTTTGCAATTATGAAATGGCCCAGATTTCAAGTGTTTTCATCTGTGTTCTTGCTGTTTTTAGGTGCCACCAAGTTGGTTCAGACCCACAGCGACCCCGTATACAAGAGAACCCAAA
>NW_022111372.1:91344403-91362534 GCF_000313985.2 Echinops telfairi
TTGTGGATCCAAGCAAGATAAAATGCTTGACCACTTTAAATTTTTCTCCATTTATCATCATATTATCAGCTATTGGTCCAGTTGTGAGGATTTTGAGTTGTAATCCATACTGAAGGTTATAATCCTTGATCTTTATCAGCAAGTGCTTCAAGTTCTGAACACATTTGAGTGGAGTCTCATCACAGAATTCCAACTCCTCAGAACTCTGGTCCTCTTTTCCAGCCATTTGTAATTTGCCACAATTTTTAAAGGGGTCAGTTTTCTCTCTTTATTCTGGGGATAAATAAGACAAACCAAACCAATCTCTTTAACTTTTCCTATTACGTTTACCCAGATGAATTACTAGTAACCCACTCCCAAGGTACCATAATGTGTTAGTCCAGCTTAACTAGCAAAACAGATCCAGAGACGTGTGTAAGAGAGAGTTTTATACCAAAGAGCAATTGGATATTAAGACAAAAATCCAAGCCTAGTCTAGATCAAGTCCATAAGTCCAATATTAGCCCATATGCCTGAACCTAGTCTATAAATTCCTCTTTAGACTCACAAAACACATGAAATGATGCTGAATGCAGGAAGATCACAGGCCTGTGGATGGAAAATCTTGTGGATTCAGTGGTGGTGGAAGCATCTCCAGGGCTCTTACTGCCATCAGCATGGTTCAATGTGGCTTGTGATCAGGAATGTGAAGCAGAGCGAGTATGTGGCCTGCCTCTTCTGAAGGCAGACTCAAGAGAGAAAGTTCCCAGAATCCTCATGAGAAGGCTATGCCCACCGAGAGGCATCATGGGATAAGACCAGATTGACAGGTTAAGCTCTTCCCCTCACTCCTTATATCCTCAAGTTGACAGGAGATTATGAAACTAACACAATTGCCCATGGCATATATATGAGCAAGTAACTACCTAGACTTTGACATCTACCTGCCATACTACTCCATTGGTAATATTTGCTGCTGATTGAATTGAGTAGACAAAGAGAAAGTTTCCCTTTAAATGACCATATATACTCGTGTGTAAGCTGAGTTTTTCAGCACACTTTTTATGCTGTTTTTGTGGTAAAATTAGATGCCTTTGCTGATATTCAGGTTGGCTTATACTCGAGTATATACAGTATTAGTCTTGGAATCCTGGTTTGTTAGATATTTTTGCTTTGATTTTAGTGTTTCCATGCATCTTCTCCTTTAGATTCAACTGAACCTTGATACTTTTGTCTCCACTTCTGATAAAATTTTAGTTTATTAAGAATCACTTTCTTTGGCTAGGTTTAAATGATTGCTCAGTCTATGCAGAAATATATATATAATAGTAAAACATGAAAGTCATTTGTTAAGTGATGTTTCATTCCTTTGTTTATTCATTTAATCAATCTTGACTAATAATATTATATTATATTAAGTGTTGAACAAAACACACTGTTCCTGCCATCACAGTGCACATTGTCTGTCATGGAAGGTAGACACTTTTAACAGTGATTTCAATTAAAACTGCTATGTGGCATGGCAAGAGAAGTACAAAATGTTATCGGATCATCTAGTAAGAATAGTCCAAGAAGGATTCTCAAAGGAAATTATGTTATGCTTAAATTGGTCAGCTGAAGAATGGGGTGGGGTGGGGGTTGGAATAAATGAATACATGATGCATTAAAGGAACTGGAAGAAGTTAGCTAAACTCTTTGCTGGAAAGAGGAGAGAGTCAATGAGAGAGGTTAGGAGAATGGATAGCTTAGACAAGCCAACTTTGTTAGACATAGTGAGAATCCTTAGCTTCATCTTTAGGGCTCTGACTGATTCAAGGAAGAGAGAGTGGGCTATACCTAAAGAAGATTGTTCTTCATGTTGTGTGAAGATAGGTTGGATGAGAGTATCCTTAGCATCATGGAAACTAGTTTGGAGTCTGTTTTAGAGTTCTAGTTGTAGCAAGCTAATAGCAATAGTGATGAAGTAAACAAATGTAAGGGATATTTAAATAATAAATACATTTTTAAAGAGTAAATCTTTAAGAGATTGCTTGATAACTGCGCAGAGAAAGAGTTAAGAAGTTACTGCCAAATATCTGAATTGAGAAGCAAGATGAAAAACTTGAAAAGAGATTTGGGATTCAGGGAGGGAGATGATGAGTTTTAGAAATGCTGAGTTTGGTCAATACAAGAAAGCAAGTGAAGTTATCCATAAAATGGTTGGTAAACATATTTTAGAATCATCAACATGTAGGCCATAACTGAATATAATAAAAGACAAGGTGATCACGCTGGGGTGTATATATAGCAAGAGAATTACGTGGAGCTTGAACTATGGTAACTTATTGTTCTTGTTTGGCTAGAACTAAGGGGTTTCCTGAAACAGAGTGACTAGGCATAGGACAGATATGTAGAGGAAGAAGGCTTATTAACAAATACTAGGAAAGAAAGCCTGGGAAGGGAGGAGACAAACCCTAGAGCAGAATGTATGGAAAGCAGAAAGGAGGGAGGTGGGGGTGGTTAAGAAGGAAACGTTAGTGATCAGTTTCTAATATACTGCCCACTGCCTCAGAAGCCAAGTAATAAAAAGGGTGAAAGAAATGGATATTTGATTTAGTGACAAATAAATACACTGAAGAGTGATTAGGTAGGAGGGAAGATAAAGTCAAGAAGAGGGAAGAGAAATTGTTTTTACTGGTCCCTTGCAAGAAGTAGAATGTTGGAGAGAAAATGTTAACTTTAAAAACTCTCCCATTTTTAACCTTCTATTACTTTGGTAACTTTAAAGTCCAGATATAAATCTAAATAAATCAGAAATAAAAATAATTAAAGAAAGTTGTAATAAACTAAATTTCGAAGAAGGTTGTCCAATGTGTAAAAATGTTTTACACAGAATTTTGTGGTCAAACAAAAGGAATTAAAGTACAGTACAAAGAAAAGGAACATTATTAGCATCAGGGGGAAATTCTTCACATTTGATTCAAGTTTTACCAATTTACCACTGCAACTCTTGGTCCCATAAAGCTACTTGCTGACAGAAAATAAAATTGGTCAGGGTGAAAATAGAAAATACAATTTGTTGCTCGCAAATTGATTACAATTCAGAGAGACCCCACGTGTTGTATGGAACTGGCCCCCATGGGGTATTTTGGGCTGTGATCTGCATGGTCAGTGGTTTGAAACCACCAGCAGCACCTCAGGAGAAAGACTGAACTTTCTCCTCCTGTAAATGGTTCCAGTCTCAGAAACCCACATGGGGTCACCATGAGTCAGCATTGACTGATGGCCGTGAGCTTGGTTTGACTCTTGGAATCTTTACAGAAACAAATCACCTGATTTCTTTTCCAAAGGATCACTTGGTGGATTTGAAGTACCAAACTTGAGGTTAGCAATCAAGCACAAATCATTTGTATATAGACGAATATAATACATTTCTCATCCAATTAATAGAAATCATTCTAGCGGTTGTATTGGAATTGCTTGGTGATTTCTTTTATGTCACTCATCATTTAGAAGATTATTTGTAGAACGCTAATCTCGATTGACTTTGCATTATTACGGTGCTGTTAAGCGCCATTGAGACCATTCTGACTTGGGGAGGCCGTCCTCACAATGGCTGTTATGCTGTTTAAGTCCAGTCTTACAGCGCTGTGTCAGAACATCTCCATGAGGGGCTTTCTCAGGGTTCGTACCCTGACTTTCTACTTTGCCAAGCATGATATCCTTCTCCAAAAACAGGTCACTCCGAATACAATGCTCAAAGTTCATGAGGTTCACAGAGCATTCTAGCTGTCCTACAAAGACAGATTTGTTTCCTCTTCTGATAGTCCATGGTACTTTAGATATTCATCACCAGCGCTGTAATTCAAATGCACAGATTATTCATGAGCACAATGAAGTGTTTGAAAATTACCATTCTTCTTGATGGTATTCAAAATTTGTTATGATCTATATAGTTGAATGCTTTGCATAATAAATACAACACAAGTAAATATTATTCTGCTATTCTCTGCTTTCAACCAAGTTCTATGAACCCTGGTCTAATGACTTGGCTGTTAGTATAAAGGTTAGCAGTAAAATCTACCAGCAGCTGCCCAGGAGAAATATGAGAAATATAACCTTATATGGCAGCTGATATAGAATCTTAATGCAATATACTCCAGAAGAGCTTGCTCAGGAGGTGACCCACTGACTTATTTTTAACCAAAAAGTCTATCAATCTTCTACAGCTTTAAGAATACCCTAATTTTCCATTGAGGTTGGATCTATCTCTTACTCTGGGCCAAATGTCACCATAAACCCAACTGGAGTGCAAAGATGTAAAGATAAGCAAATAGGAACTGTTACCTTAAGTCATGCTTTAAAAGTGTCTTTTTCAAACTTGAAACTGGTTGGTATTTTGTTAATTTACCAGAACAACTTCTAAAAAGTTCACTGTATAAGTGTATTTGGAGAAAAAGAAAGGAACAAAAATTAAAAATCTTTTGACTGAGGAATGAAAGGCACTATTGTAAACTTAGCAACTGCTGGCGTTTGGAACAGGATGGGACCAAACATAGAGAGAAAAGAAACCCAACTACTTATTAGTAGAACATCCTCATGTTCTTTTAGTGAAATGCTTAAGAGTCTAATTTTTTAAACTTTCTTCAGTGAAATATGAAGCAAAATGCCCTCTGTCCTCCACAATGCCTCAGACTGCCTCAGGCACCTTTTTCTAGCAGAGATTTTTCTCAAACCAAGAACCAGTCCACAGAGTGTGCTTGGAATTTCTAATGCTGACAAGGGAGGGGAGTAGGAAAGATTCAAGCAATAATCAACTCAACAAATAAGAACCACTATAAGGAGAAATAATGGAAGAATTCAGAATCATATGGGGAACACATCTCTCTTTGTGGATTATCCCATAATTTACTTCAGAGAAATACTAGAAGCTGTCAAATGTGAAAGGAACCCCAGTTTCTAACCAGAGAGTCAGTTGTTCAAATGAACCAGTGTTTCTGAAGGAGAGAGACGTGGCAGTTGGTTTCCTCTTCTTTTTTACTCATTTTATTAGGGGCTCATACAACTCATCACAATCCACACATACATCAATTGTGTAAAGCACATTTGTACATTCATTGCCCTCATCATTCTCAAAATATTTGCTCTCCACTTAAACCCCTGGCATCAGCTGCTCATTTTTCCCCTCCCTCCCAACTCCCCCTTCACTCATGAACCCTTGATAATTTATAAATTATTATTTTGTCATATCTTACCCTGTCTGATGTCTCCCTTCAACCACTTTCCTGTTGTCCATCCCCCAGGGAGGAGGTCACATGTAGATCCTTGTAATCGGTTCCCCCTTTCAAACCCACTCTCCCTCTTCCCTCCCAGTATCGCCACTCACACCACTGGTCCCGAAGGAATCATCTGCCCTGGATTCCCTGTGTTTCCAGTTCCCATCTGTACCAGTGTACATCCTCTGGTCTAGCCAGACTTGCTAGGAAGAATTCGGATCATGGTAGTGGGGGCGGGTGGGAGCATTTAGGAACTAGAGGAAAGCTGTATTTTCCATCATTGCTACATCGCACCCTGTCTGGCTCGTCTCCTCCCCGAGACCCTTCTGTAAGGAGATCTCCAGTGGCCTACAAATGGGCTTTGGGTCTCCACTCTGCACTGCCCCCCTCATTTTCTATGGTAAGATTTTTGGTTCTGATGATGCTTCTGTAAAGATGTTAGCACTGGACATCCTATGGCGAGCTCCACTTTATCCTAGACTCACTGAGAGTTTGAATCACCTCAGTGACAATGGGTTTGCTTTTTATTTTTGTTCAAGGGTAAGTGAGCTTAGTTTTCCTCATTAATTCCAGCCAAATCTACTGCCTTTATGTGGATTCCTAACTACTTTTTCTCAGTTCAGACCCTTGCACAAGCTTTCCTGTTTCCCCTCTTTCTCATAGGCAGCATTGAAATTCTTTTTCATAAGGCTACTCATGCTCTACTCGATTTCTTCTTCAAAGACTTGGTTCCATCATTGATTTTTTAAAATTCTTTTACAGCTTTAATCACTAATCCAGGTGCTATGAAGTTGATTCTTACTCATGATGACCCAGTGAGTGCCAAGTGGGATTGCATCATATTTTTTCATTGCCTGATATTTGGAAATAGACTGTTCTTCTCAAGCACTTCTGGGAGGACTCAACCCCCAACTTTTAGTTCAGAGCTCAGTGAGTTACCATTTGCAACCCTGAAAGATACTTGTATCTTCCATCACTGCTTTTCCTTAATTGGGTCCCAACACACCCAAGTTCCCACCATCTGTTTTCCCATCTTCAATCATACCCTACTTCCAGGCTCTCAGAGTTGTCTTTTTACTTTCCAGTTCCCTTCTGCCCATTTTAATATCACTGAATCCTCACCATTGCATCAGCTCAATTCACCGGTGACTTCTTAGTTGCATATTGTAATATGAATCCTTTCAGTCCTATGAGCATCTTTCTATTCTTAAGGTCAAATTATGATCCCCTCTTCAAATTCTGCTTTTCTATGCATCCCAGCTTCTCTCTCACCCCTCAGACCTTATACGTTTCTGAGACTGTTACTATTAATAGGAGCTTGCAGATCACAACCCAACAATTAACGAGTAAGAAAACATTAATTCAGTTACTATCTTTATAGATTTCATATAAATAACCCCTAAGAAACCATTAATCCAGCTATTGTCTGTATATATTTCATATATAGAAAAGCATATCAAAACAACAACAAACCCTAACAACAATAAGAACGTAAAGCAGAACAACATTAATTGAAAAGAAAATAGAAAATATTAAAAACTGGAACAAATTTAAAATGGGTTAAAGGGAGATCAAATTATAAGGCGTTATACTTTAACCTAACTACATCTGCAACAATTCACTTTCCAGTCTTCAGGAGTATTTTTAAACTTTCCTGTGGTTTACAGTGTGATGAATTAATGGGGAACAAGTCTGAAAGGAAGGAGACCATTGTAATAATCCAGGAGAAATCGACAATGGTAGTGCAGGTGATTCTTATAGCTTCCCAGGTAGTTATTTATAAATAAGAATCACTTGAGGATCTAATAAAAATGCAGATTCTTATTCAGGAGACCTGGGATTCAAATGAAAATTTTCGGTATGTTGTCACCCTGTAATGAAGCAATTTGAAGTTCCAGAGTAGTGGGGATGGAGAAAAGTACTTGAATTGAAGAGCTATTTAGCAAGTAAAAACAGCTGGATTGAATGAACATATTTTTAGGAAGAAAAATGATGGTAAGTGTTGTTGAGAGAGAAAGTGTCGAAGATGCCACTCAGGTTTCTGGATAGGGTACCAATGTGCCATTTAATAAGAAATAAAAGAAATCCAGAAGAGAAGTACATGTAGTTGGAGGTGTGAAGAGAGAAGTAATTAATAGTTATTTGAATATATTGTATCTAAGTTATCTGTGACGTATTTTGTTGGGTTTGTCTATCGGCAGGGACACGTAGGGCTGAAGCCACCGACAGGAATGAGATTGCTTAAGGGAAATATGTGGTGAAGGGAAAGGGCTGAGGTGAAGCAGAGAGAAGGAGATACATTTGCACAGAAGTTACAAAAACTTACCTCGACTGATTTGTGGGTGAGGTCATCTACACATTCTCTTTATTTTCCAGAGTAGGATGAGAAAAGCAACGGTGACCTTCCAAATCAAGCCCACCACTATTGACTCCGTTCCAACTCAGAGTAACTCTGTGAGGACAATGCACAGCCCACGATGCTGCCGGCAGCCTGTGTGCTCTTTACTGCCATTGAGTCCAGTCTGACGCACAATGATGCTACAGGCCAGGATAAAATTGCCTCTGTGGGTTTCTGAGACTTTAACTCTTTACCGGAGTAGAAAGCCTTATTTTTCTCCTGTGGAGAAGTTGGTGGTTTAGCGCTGCTGACTTTGCGGTTAAGAGACACCAAAGCACACACCATTCTGCTACCAGGGCTCCTTTAAGGGTGAACTTGTTGACGTTGTTGTTAGATGCCATGGAGCGAGCGTGTTCTGACTCACAGCAGAAGGAAACGCTGCCCTGTCCTGTGCCATTCTCACAATTATCCTTATGTTGGATCCACTGTGCCAATCCAGCTTGTGGAGGACCCACCTCTTGAGTACAGCCCCTCTACTTTACCAAGAGTGATGTCTTCTCCAGGGGCTGGTGTCTCCTGACAAAATGTCTAAAGTATGTGAGATAAAGTCACACCTCCTTGCCTCTAAGGAGCATTCTGGTTGTACTGCTCCCAAGATAAATTTGTCCGTTCTTTTGGCAGGCCATGGTACTTTCGATATTCTTTGACAGCACCATCATTCAAACGCATCGATTCTTCTTCAGTCTTCCGTATTCAATGTCTCATTTTCACATGCAGATGAGAAAATCGAAAACGCCATGGCTTGTGTCAGGTACACCTTAATCGTCAAAGTAACCCCCTGCTTTCCAACAATTTAAAGAGGTCTTGTGTAGCAGATTTCTCCAATGCAATGTGTCTTTTGATTTGTGAGAATTGATTGTGGATCCAAGCAAGATGAAATCCTTGACAATTTGCATCTTTTCTCTATTATCATGATTTTACCTGTTGGTATGCTATGTATCTGGAAGCTTCACTGAAGTCTGTTCACTTTGAGTGGCCCTATTGGCCTTAGAAATAGCAGTGACATAGCTTCCAGCCACACACAGCCACCACAACCCTACAACCTGACAGACAAATGGTGGACCATTGACCTTAGCCCGAGGTGTTTATCTTAGTGACCCAGACATCTGAAGATGTGTCCAACATTATTTATGGAGGACTCAAACCATGACTGTATTTTTGTTATCAAAGGCAATCTCTTTCTCTTGTATTGTAATGAAGACATACATAAGAAAACACACCATTTCAATGGTTTCTATACATGCAACGCACTAACATTGATTGCATTCTTCAAGTTATGCACTCATTTAATACCCTTTTCTAAATTTCCCACCACTATGAATATAAACTTAAAGCACCCCAAGCAAAACACAAATCCCCTTCCCCTTCTCCATAAGGATCGTGTGGTTTTTCTTATTTGCTTATTTCATGTAAGTAAGATTGTGGTAGTTACAAAATGTGGTGTCAATATGGGACTTGAGCGGATTGAGAGTGAAGAGGTGGAATCCGGTCTGTCAATTGGATCATAGCCAATGAGGCCTCTGTGAGGGCATGGCTTTCTCCTAAGGATTTCTGCTCACTTCCTGTGAGACATCCCTGAGGAGAAGCCACATGGACCAACCCAGATGCAGCCAGAACCGTGGACCTAGAGAAGCCATGTGGAGACAGACCCCTGCCAGCGCTGAGATGCTTACAACACCCCTGAATCCAAAGACTTTCAACCCATTGACCTGTAATCCTGCTTTCGGCATCATTGCATGTGTTTCGTGAGGCTGAAGAGGACTTTATAGATTGGTATTGTGTATGGGCTAATATTGGACTTCTGGGTCTGGACTGGACTAGGTTGGGATGCTTTCTTAATGTACAATTGCCTTTATATAAAATTCTTTCTTATACACATGAATTTCTATTGATTTGGTTCTCTAGTCTATTTGGACTAACACAAAAATCATATAACATCTGTCCATTTGTGATCAATTTGCTTTGATCAGCCTGATGTTTTTAAGGATTCATGCAATGGCATGCATCAGGATTGCACCAACTCTTCTCTGTCTTCAATTCCATCTTTCTACACTTAGGTCTCAGAAACAAACATCTTATGAGTTATCTGTATAATATCTGCTGTAAACATCTTTTTATTATAACTAATGAGTACAATAACTGTTTTTTAAATAGACTAACACACTGAATTCAAGCAATATAATTCTTAATGTTTGGGCAAGGAAAATAATCCATCTTTACTTGACTAATTAGTTGCTTAATTAGCTAGTTCTCATAGTCCATTGTATCATATTGATCTTGAACATTTTTAATAAGCAGATTCATATTAGAGAGCAAGTGCTAAAATTGTTTATACATGAAAGGCCCAGTTTACAATGAAATAAGACTGATTCTCTTGGATGTTACTAAGCTGCCAATAAAGATTAATTGAAACACAAATGTTCTTCATTGTTCCTTAATTATCTAATTGTTATTCACTCTAACCTTCTTGATTTTCCATGATAAATAATCCCACTTGTATTTCACCCCAGCATCTCTGTTTAGTTAACCAATTAATTAGTGATGGGGATAGTGTGCATCTATTAGCATTTTAATGAGTAGATTAAATCCCTTGATCCAAATATCTACATATGTTCAGTTTCGAAACTCAGCTTTATCTCCTTCTAAGTGATTACCATCCTTAACTTTAAGTACTAGAAATTAGAAAAAATGTCCTTAAACATGCACCTCAGGCTACTACTGAAACTATCCCCTGAAGTCCAAGTTCAAGTATTGGTGGAAGGGCTTTCAAACCAGTTCTTTCCAATTTGATTCCGTGTTGCAAATTTGCAATTCCAATGCAGCTACACTAAATCATAATCTACTTTTTAACAAGATACCCAGCCATAAGAATCAGCTGTATATCTAAAATGCTCACCAAGATCTTGTTAAAAGATAGCATATGATTTCGTATATGTGGGGAAGAAATGCAAATTCTCAACAACTGGGTTGAACTGGATAGAGCACTTTTGAAGCCTTGCTTGGTACGAGCATTAGACAGGAATTATCCATGTCCAAGAAAGGAAGAAAACGGCATAGTTCGGGATTGCTGTGACCTGCTCTGGTCCTGGTCTGGACGTCATTAAGGACCAGACATTTTATAGCAGCATCCACTGACCTGAGTATTATGCAAACAAGATTTATTTTTCTTTTCCAAAAGGTTTGTCATTCAAAGTCATAATCACAATTTATTTGCATCTATTGTTAAAACTTAGTACATTGTTTCTGAAACCATATGTATTTTCTATATTTAAAAAGGGAATCCTGGTTGCACAATGGTTAAGTGTAATCCAAGTGGTTAGAGTGTAAACCAAAACACCTGAAATTTGACTGCTAAGCAAAACATCTGGGGTTTGAACCCACCAAGCACTACATAGCAGAAAAGACATGATAATCATCTCTGTCAGATTAAAACTTAGTAAACCCTATGAAGCCATACTGCTCTGTCATATAAAGTGTCTGTGAGTCAGAATCAACTTGCAGTACACAGTAACAAAAACATATTTTAAAGGACCTTAGGAGCATCTACTATATTTCATTAAGCAGAGCAAATACAACAGTGGTGAAAAAGATCCCTGTTTCCCCACTCTGTTGGGGGAGGGGCCATTTTCATCAACAGAGTGAGGAGGTGAAGGATGGTTTTCATAGTTCTGCTTTAACTGAGAGCCTACCTGGGCTCTTTTAGCTCTATTTGGGTATTATCTCAATCCAGAAATAGAAACACATGCAGGATTTATACCCGCAATGTATCAAGACCTTGGCTTAAAGCTTGGAAAAGGTTTACATTGTAGATGTATAAACATCGGCTCTTAGAACATTTCTCCCCATTTTCACCAACTTGACCTGTGACTGATGAGAAAAGAATGATAAAGACCAGTGCTTCAAACAAATCCACAACTATTCCGACATGGTGTTGGAGCAAAATGAGAATAGACTTGGATTTTTTAAATGTGGGTAATCCAGAATGCTAACCAGAAAATTACAAATTTAAGTTCTAAAATGGCTGACTTGAAAAGAGCATAATGAACCTTTTTAAGATCCTGATATAGAACACTATCTCACTGCAGGACTGTGGAGAATACCATGAGCTCAAAGCTATTCGATTGGTTGTTGTAACCTTGAGGCTGAGCCCACTGCCTTTACTCAGCAGACTAAATGATTGAGTTACTGTGAAGTACAGATGCAGAGATTACTTTTCTAGCAGGGTTTGACCTGTAACTTTTCTCCTCCCAGTAAATCTGCTGCACAAGACCTCTTTAGAGTATTGAAAGGTAAGATTGTGACTTTGACGACTAAGGTGCACTTAACTCAAGCCATGGAATTTTCAATTGCTTCATATGCCTGTAAAAACTGGACATTGAATAAAGAAGACAGAAGAACGGATGCCATTGAATTGTGGTGCTGGGAAAGAATGTCGAAAATACCATGAACTGCTAAAAGGACCAACCAATCTGTCTTGGGAACATATGGCCAGAGTACTTAGAGGCAAGGAGGGTCAGACTTGTCTCACATATTTTGGACGTGTTTTCAGGAGAGACAAGACCCTGGAGAAGGACATCTTATTCGGCGAAGTAGAAGGGCTGTGAAGGAGTGGAAGAGCATCAAGGAGATGGATTGATTCAGGGGAGACAGCAATGGGCTCTAGCACGGGAACAATTGTGAGAATGACACAGGATGGGGAAGTGTTTGTTGTGTTTAGCATAGGACTACTGTGGGCTGAAACTAACTCAACGGCACCTAACAATAACAGCAATAGTTATTGTTAGAATTCACCTATATTTCAGAAATTCAGGTCTTTCCCAGTGTCTGTTCATCAACCATGAGTGGATGTGGCTGAACTAGTTTGAAGCTCTTCTTAAAACATCTTCCCTTGTTCCCTGTTCTGTTCTGATTCAGAAGAATTGAGACTCCACCTTGGTCCATCCTATCCCAGTCTCCAACCAACACCACAGTCCACCCAAATGACCCTCGTTTGTCAGTTTATCTGTCATACTGTGGTGGTTAGTATGTTGCTTTGCTTTGATGCTGGAAACAATGCCACCTGTATTTTAAATACAAGTTGGGTCACCAACAAAGGAGTTATTTCAGTGGCCCTGCCAGACTAAGACTAAGACTAGACTAGACATGCTATCCACTGAAAACTTTATGAAAAGCAACATACAGTGTCTAATATTATATCAGAAGTTTCTCCAAGGTTGAAGGCACTGAAATTAGGACTGGAAAAAATCTGCTTCCTCAGAGTTGAGTCCACATAATGACATGGATGGAGGAAAGCTTTTGGAATCCACAGCTGCTGATGGAGCCGTACTCAAAATGAGAAGAAAAAGCTACAAATACCTAATAATAAGCAGAATATGCAATGTACTGAGTATGACTCTAGGACATTTGGAAGTTATCAAAAATAAATTAGAAGACATAAGGATCTATGTCCTAGACATCAGTGAGTTGAAATGGACTGATTGGTTATTTTGAATTAGATAGTCATATGGTCAATGATCCAGAGTGACAAATTTTAGAGTAATGGAATCACATTCATAATCAAAAATAGTTTTTCAATTTATATTATAAAGAAAGAACAGGTTATTTTAAGCATGGGAAGAGATTAATTAGAAGATAATCTCAAAGAAAGTAAATGATGGATTGTGGTGAGAATTGTACGAGCCCCCAATAAAATGATTTTTTTTAAAGTGAATGATTTTCATCAAAGTGAAAATTAGGAAAACCATAAGGATTTAAAAACTCACTGCTATCTAAGCAATGAAGGTTCATAAAAACCTTATAGGGCAGAGTAGAATTGTCCCTGTGGGTTCTGGAGATTGTAAATCTTCGGGGAGTACACAGCTCATCTTTCTTTTGCTGAGTGACTGGTGACTTTGAGTTGCTTACCTTGTGGTTGGCCGTCTAACTAATATCCCACTATGACCTAGGGCTCCCCATAAGGCTTCGTAACTAAAAGAACACAAAGAAAATTGAATTTAGCTCTGCAAATCACTAACAGTTTCAAAAAACACAGCAAAGTGACAGCAAAAAATTCTTATCAATAATCATGCTGAATATAAATTGATTAGATGCACCAGCTAAGAGACTGTGAGAAGCAGAATGGATTAGAAAACAGGGCCCATCAATATGCTGTTTGAAAGAGACACACTTTAGAAAAAATAGATATTAAAATCAAAGGATGGGAAAAAATGAGCTAATGGCAATCAACATAGAGCAGAAATGTCAATGTTAATTTCTGATAAATTAGATGTTAAGGCAAAATACCATATAAGATACAAATGAAGGAATGATATAATGTTTAAAGGATCAATTGAACAAGAGTAAAGGACCATAATAAAAGTCTATGCACCCAAAGAAGAGGCTACAAAATATAATTAATAAAACTTACAGAGTCGAAGACATAAATAGAGAGCTCTAAAAGGACAGAACATGTAGAAAGAAACTCAACAAAGACACAGAAGAACAAAAAAGAACAACCAAGATTTTCTTGACATATACAGAGCACTCCACCCAACAATAGCACAGTATTGTTCTTTCCTGGCACCCATGGAACATTCTCCGAAACAGACTCTATATTAGGTCACAAAGCATGTCTCTTAAAGAGCATTAATATATAACAAAGCATCTTTTCAGACCACAGTGCTATGAAATTAGAATTCAACAATAGGAAGATTGAGCGAAAACAATCAAATACCTAGGAATTCAAGAACCCATTGCTTAAAAACTACTGAATAATAGACTGAATAAAGAATTATGTCTTTAGTTATTCCTTGAAACAACAAAAACTGAGTATACAGCATACCAAAGCCTTTGGGAAACAGCAAAAGCAGTGTTCAGAGCATATAACAAGCAAGCACATCAAAAATTAAGAAGAACAAATATAAACACCTAACCTCAATATGTCCAATAGTAGACAAAGGGTAGCAAAAAAAAAAATAAGCCTACAGCCACAGAACTAAAAATTACAGCAGAAATTAATGAAACAGAAAATAAATATTTTAAAAAGCATTAATAAATTGTTTATCTGAAAGAATCAACAAAATTACCAAACTACTGGTAAATTTAACAAAGGAAAAGATATTAATAAAACAAATAAGAAATGAAATGGAAAACATAACATAAACAACTGAAGTTTACAAAAAGATAACACAATACTATGAAGGAATTATAACAAACAACAAATTAGAAATCCTAGAATGAATGACAAATTTCTAGAATGCACTACCAACATATACTAATATACTGATGCAGAAAACCTGATCAGAACCATAGTAAAAGAAGAAATTGATTAGATCATTACAAAACTGCCCCTTCCTCGCCATCTCCCAAAAAGAAGTCTGTGACCAGACAGGTTCAATGACAATTTCAGCTAAACAATCAGTGAAACACTGACACAAAATCTATACAAATTATTCCAGAATACAAAACTAAAGGGAAAGAAATCAAGCTTCTAGTTGCAATATTGAAAGATTCTGTGGGCAAAACACTGTGAATGGGAAAAATACAGGATGCATGAAAAGCAGATCAAAAGAATCCAGAGTAACTGTACCAAAGAGTCCGTCAACATCCCACTATTACAGAAGGTAGCACATGAGCAAGAACCAAGGGTACGGGGATGTTCAAGCTTCACTGCAGGCATCAGCTAGAAACCAGGACTTGATGGAGTACCAATTAAAATATTCCAACAAGCTGATGGAGCACTGGAAGTACTTGCTTGTCTGCCAAGAAATTTGGAAGAGAGCTACTTGACCAACTGACTGAAAAGGTCCATATTTGTGCTCATTCCAAAGAAAGGTGAACTACCAGAATGGTAAAGTTAGAGAACAATACCATTAATTTCACAGGCAAGTAATTTTTTTCTGAGTATCATCCAATAATGGTTGTAGGAATACATTGATATGGAACTGCCAGAGGAGCAGACGGGATTCAGAAGAGGACATAGAACAAAGTGCATCATTGCTGATGTCAGCCGGATCTTGGCTGAACGAAGAGATACCAGAAAGATGTTTACTTGTGTTTTATTGATGGTTTCAGGCGTTCAGTTGTGTGGATTACAACAAACTATGGATATAATTGTGAAGAATGAGAATTCTTCCTTATGTCCATGAGGAACGTGTACATGGATCAAGAGAGAGTTGTGTGAACAGTACAAGAGTATACTGCATGCTAGGTGCCATTGAGCCAGGTTTGACTCGTGGCGACTATGCACACAGAATGGTCCTACATCATACTCACAATTGTTGTCCTCTTAGAGCCCCTTGTTGCAGCCGCTGTGTCAATTTCATCCAGGGTCTCCCTCTTTCCATTGTCCCTCTGCTGTAGCATGGTGTCTTTCTTTAGGGACTGGTCTCTCTTGATAGCGCGTCCAAAGCACTGGATACAGTCTCGCCAGTCTTTCTACCAGTGAGTATCCTGGCTGTACTTCTTCCAAGATACATTTTATTTGTTCTTTTGGCCTTCCATGGAACTTCAAAATTCCTCACCAGAAATTCTTCATTTTCACGAAGCAAAGTTGTATCATATGCATATCACAAATTGTTAATAAGCCTTCCTGGAGCCTGCTCCAGCTCCTTTGTTTATTCGCCCAACATAGAGATTGAGTAAGTATAGTACAAGGATATAACCCTAATGCACACATTTTCTTGATTTTAAAACATGAATTGTTCCCCTGAATGACAGCTTCCTGTTTCAGGAACAGTTCCGACATGAGCACAATTAAATGTTCTTCTCAAAGATATCCATAGTTAGTTGTGGTCCACTCAGGCAGATGCCTTTGCATAGTCAATAAAGCACAAGTAAACATCCAGAGAGCCCTGGTGATGTGGTGGGGATGCGTCGAGCTGCCATGCACAGGGTCACCAGCTCAAAACCGACAGCAGCTTCTCAGGGAAAAGACTGGGATGTAAACAGTTACAGTCTAAAAAGTGGAGAGCAAATATTTTGAGAATGATGAGGGCAATGAATGTACAAATATGCTTTCCACAATTGATGTATATATGGGTTGTGATAAGAGTTGTATGAGCCCCTAATAAAACTCTTAAAAATAAATAAATAAATAAATAAATTTCATTATTTAAAAAACCCCCACAGGGGTCACTGTGGGTCAGCATTGGCTCAATAGTGAGTGAGACACTAAGTATGTTGTTCTATAATTTGAGCATTCTGTTGGGATAGGCACAAATGCAGATCTCCTGTCATCAGTTGGCCAAGTATCTCTCTTCCAAATTTCCTGGCATAGAGAGTGAACGCTTCCATGCTTTCTGAGCTTGCTGAAGCATTTCTATTGGCATCCCATAGATTTCCTGGCGCCTTCTTTGGGCTGATGCGTTCAGTGCAGTTTGAGCTTCTTCCTTCAGCGCCTATGGCTCTTAGTCATATGCTACCTTTTGAAATGGTTGAACATCAACTAGTTCTTCTTGGAACTGTATCTCTGTGTACTATTTCTATTGTCTTTGGATGATTCCTGTAACATTCAATATTTCACCCATAGATTTTTTCAAAACTGCATCTGGAGGCTTGAAATTTTTCTTGAGTTCTTTCATTTTGAGATATGCTGAGCATGTGCCTCCTTTTTGGTTTCCTAATGCTAGGTTTTTGAATATTTCATTATAATATTTTACTTTATCTTCTTGAGCTGCCCTTTGAAATTTTCTATTCAACACTTTGGCTTCATCATTTCTCCCAGTTAACATAGCTACTCCACAAACAAGGGCAAGTTTCAGACTTTTCTAACACCCACTTAGAACTTCTTTCTTTCCTGTATTTTTAATGTCCTTTTGTTTTCTTCATGGACAATGTCTTGATATTCTTAACGTTCAGAAAGCATTGTACATCAAGATAGAGCTTATAAAAAATTTTGGATGATGTTTGAGGCACCTTTCCTTTTTAATGTGCCATTCCAAGCATAGTAAAACATATGTTTAAAAATGGCCAATACCATTTCATTTCAGCTCTCAAATGTGTAGTATATTGATCTTTATGAATTCAATTTCATTTCTGATGACTTCCAATAGTCTTTAGTACATTCTAAGCTCCTATTATTAATCGATGTTTGCAACTGTTTCTTCTTATTTTGAACCATCAGCCAATGCAATCCCTAAGACTTGCTCCATTCGTGTAATTATGGTGGGCTCTACGTTGAGGAGGCAGCTGGTTCTCAATCTGATTTTGAGTACCTTGCCACCCAAGGAGCCCATCTTCTACCACCAACTCTGGCAATGTGCTGCTGCTGTCCACAGCTTTTCGATGGCCAGTTCCTCCATACTTTGAAGGCTATAATTTTTTCATAGTGTGTTTGTTCTTAGTCTGGAAGCTCTGGTGAAACCTGTTCACTTTGGGTGACCAAGCTGGTATTTAAAATACCAGCACATAGCATCTGCATCATAGTCACACACAAGCCACCATAGCATAACACATGGCAGCCAACTGGTTAAAAGCTTTACACATTTTTATTGTGTACCTTAATCCTCACATCTTTGCTG
>NW_022111372.1:91363076-91364852 GCF_000313985.2 Echinops telfairi
TCAAATCCCAAATGCTATGTCACAGGAGCATGTTAGTTCACATAAAGTAGCTACTGTATTTCAGGGAACTTAATTTATTTGATTAGACGCATACCATGAATTAAGCTATACTTTTTGGGAAGATTGGTGGGGGGCCAGATAGGGAGATAATAATAATGCATACAAGAAAGAAGAAAATATCCTAAAATTGTTAAGATGATTGCACAATTTAAAAATATTTTTAAACCATTGAATTATATAATATGTGAATTTTGTCAATAAAACTGTTAAAGACCTCTGGATTAAGGATTTTTCTGAACAGAAGTCTAACTGTTGAGAAAAAGGAATCTTTCCTTCTGAAAGAAAGGGATTGACTTGTAATATTCCTCTTACATAACTGGACTTCTCCCACTTCTTTATGATTCATTTCCTCATTCATTCACCTATGCCACACATTGGCGACATAGGCTGTGAGGATGTAAATCAAATAAGATGTTCGTAGGGTTATAAGCTGAGACATAAAGCATAAGAAAAGGTCAAGGAGTGAAGCAAGGGCCTCGTATACAGAGACCGTCATGGTGCCAGAGTTTAAAAAAGTGAGATAATCTGTTCGGGGCTTTATTTTTGGAATTATTCCTCCCTGGAATCTGTTATGATGGGAACAGTTCTTGAAAGATCTCTGAAGTCGTGGTAGACACAGTTGCAGATGTGCATTATTTAATCACTAACCACACCTTCCCATAACTCTCATTCGGTCTCACAGGATCAGGCAGAGAGTAGATTATGATGGTATGTAAAGGAGACACTGAACAGTAAAAAGCTGTCTCCTCACTTATCTTTCCCTTCCAGTGTGCATTTGTTTACTTATTAAGACATCACTTCCAAAATGTGTATATGAAATCAGCACATACATACAATAAGATTTAATTTCATTAAAATGTAACCAAAAATTGAAGGCTTTTCTTTCCATCCCTTCCATCACTATCACATTCTTTCTCCACTCATTACTATAAGTGTTGCATATTTAAGGATTAAACAAGCTAGAAACAAAAGATAAAATTAGATGAGTATGTTAGTCCGGGTAGACTAGAGAAATTTATGGACACTCACATGTGTATAAGATAGAGCTTTATATAAAGAGCAATTGTTCATTAAGAAAACATCCCAGTCCAGTCCAGAGCAGGTCCCTAAGTCTGATTTAGCCCATATATCTGATCCAATCTATAAATCACTCTTTAGACTCACAAAATACATGCAATGATGACGAATGCAGGAAGATTGCAGGCCAGTGGGTGGGAAGTCTTGTGGGTCCAGTGACATTGTAAACATCTCAATGCTGGCGGGGTCTCCAAGTGGCTCTTCCAGCTCAGTTCCATGTGTCTTGTCAACTGCAATATTTCCCAGGGAGTGACCGGAGAGACTGTCTCCAGGAGTTCCCAGAATCTTTCAGGAGAAGGTCATGTCCACACAGAGGTCTCAATGGCTATGATCTGATTGACAGGCTAGACTCCACCCCTTCACTCAATCCTCTCATATTGACAAACGAGTACATAACTAACACAATGAGTATGTGCATATTAAAATCACTGGGAAAACTAATTCAAAGTCATTTCAACTCCACTCTTCTTACTGCCAGCAAGTGGATTCTAACTCAGAACCACCCTAGGTCGAGTTTCCCAGGATACAAATCTTTGTTTTTAAATCATTTTATTGGGGGCTCATACAACTCATCACAATCCATCCATCCATCCATTGTGTCAAGCACATTTGTACATTTGTTGCCATCATCATTCTCAA
>NW_022111372.1:91366404-91371839 GCF_000313985.2 Echinops telfairi
TACCCTTCTGTGTTAAGCTGAATTTTATGGAGAGATGCAACCAGTGACCCACATATATGTATAAAACAGAATCTTATATCCAGAAAGGATTTTTTATCAAGAAAACAATCCAGCCCAGTCCAACTCAAGTACATGGGTCTGTTGCTAGCTGGAGATTCTCAGACTCACACAGCTGCCAGGGACTGAAGCAGGATTCTGGGAGATCACAGGCCAGTCGGTGTAGAGTCACATGGGTCAAAATCTGCAGGAAAATGGCAGGGCAGTAACACCTCCCAGGATCAGCAGCCACACAGGACCCGTCAAGCAAGAAGATGAAGAGCAAGAGAGAGAGAAGTTCTCAGTCTCTCTCTTATTTAAAAAAGAAAGACAGAAAGCCACATCTCTAAGGAGGCATTATCCTGCTGTGACCTGATTGAGTGGTTGCCTTATACCCTTACTTTCACATAGGTGCAGGTTGACATCACATTATCACAGATCCCCCCCTTGTCAATTTGACACCTGTGCACAAGTCTTTAGCCATACGCAATCCCCAAACAAAAACAATAATGCAATCATACGTGTGCCTAACAGGATACAATTAAAATGAATACAACTTAAAATATACCAGCCCCATTTATTTCTTAATGAGACAAAGTGAATGAGACAAAAACATTTGACACTTAACAATTACAGTTCTGTGATCACCTATACCTGAATCCTATAATTCTGTCAACAGCTTTATCCCACCATCTCTTCTATAGTCCCATTGGGAAAAGAAAAATATTCAGTGGGAATTTTCCATTGTTTCACTCATTTGGGATTAAAGGCACCATGAAATTTTCTCACATACTGCTGACTCATGGTGACCCTCCAGGACAATGTAGACCCCTTTAAAGGAGCACAAAGCCCCATCTTCCTCCCACAGAGCAGCTGGGGCTTTCAAACGGTTGAACTTTCAGTTAGCAGTACAAGTCATAACCACTATCACCCCAAGGTTCATTCATGTCTATTGGGCGGCATTGCAAGCGCAACATAAGGAAAGTGCACATATCAAAAAACTCACATGATTATTATAATATGTCTCAAAATGTTGAAGTTGTGCTTAATTCAATATTACTAAAACTAATGTCTTGATAAATTGGTTAAACACTTTGATCCACAGGAAGTTATTTATAGTCTCTGTGTATGTATGTATGTGTATATATATATATATATCCAGAGCTAACATTTCCTTGTTTTTGACCCAAGGACTACCACTAGTGGTATCTGCTGGATATTCTCTGCTTGCCTATCTAGTTTTCCATCTACTGTTCCTCGTGCTGCTCTGTGTCCAGGTAGCTGGCTGGTATTGAATGCAGAAACGTTTCTCTTGCCCTCAGATTTCGAGACTGTTTGATTAATTCAGTGAGGTGTCAGCAAGTGTTCAGAAAGGAAGACAGACAAACTTCAGGCTATTAATCTTCCTGGTTCCTTCTCCGTGGGGGATATATCGCTGGCCAGGTGTCCCTCTGTACCTCTTCTCAGGTTCCTGTAACCGCTCCAAGCAGGGGAGGAGTAACAACGGACTTCCCTCTGCAAGTCTGCTGTGCTTCATGCCATCTTCCTGGTTTCTCTGAAGTCCCTTCGCGCTTTTTCCGACAGGTCCTTCTGAAGCCACCCTTCAGTGATCTTTTCTGTTTCCTCTTATGCTCATCACCTGTCTCCTGCTGCGAATGATTTCTTCCTGACTCACAGCAGGCATTGATGGTGTAAATCGAAAAAGTATAGCTACAAAGTCAGAGAAACTTTTAATAAAGAAAAATATTAAATCATGAGGCTATTGTTTCTCAACGTATCTTTCCATCAGAGTCCTTAAATTTCAAAAATTGATGTTGTGATCTCCTAAGCTTTCCTGTGCCATCCATCTGTCCCTTTCCCACGTTAGGAGGGTCAGTCTCTGTGCTGGGTGATGATGAAAGCTCTGTCATGATCATTTCAAATGCCAGCAGGGTCCTCCAATGGGGAACAGGTTTTAGTGCAGCTTCCAGACTAAAAAATGACTAGGCAAGAAGCATAAATGGCCCACCTCTAAGAGATTAGCCATCGAAACCCTGGTCAATAGCAGCACAACACTGTCTTAGAGAATTCTGGAAGATTATCCCTTTCAGTTGGAAGACACTCAAAATATAACTGGAGAAAAGATGCCCCCTTAAAGTAAAGTTGACTTAATGAGTAGGATGTAGCAAAAGTTCTGGGGGCTTCATTTGCTGATGCCATGACTGAAAATGAGAAGAAACAGCTGATAACATCTATTAATAATCAGAGCATGAAATGTGTGAAATATGAATCTAGGGAAACTAAGTTATTAAAATGAAATGGAATGCATAAATATCAATATTCTAGGCATTATTTGGCGGAAATGAAACAGTGTTTGCCATTTTCAATCATAGGGTTTACTATGCTGGTAATGAAAAATTCAGTAGAATCGCACCACATTCATTGTCAAAATGAACATTTCAAGATGTAGTTTGAATAACTATGCTGTCTATAGTAAGATAATATCTATAAGCTTACAAGTTAAATTCAGTTAATACAACTATTATTCAAATTTGAGCATGAACCACTTAAACAAGTTATGAAGAAATTGAAGAATGCTACTAAGTTCTTAATTCTAAAATACAGCAAAATGTCAATAAAGACGTATTGATTATTACTTATGAATGGACTGGGAAAATTGAATCCAAGGAAAGGAGTAGCAGATGGAAATATGGCCTTGAAGATAGAACGGAAGGTGGAGGTTACATGACAGAATGTTGAAAGACTAATGACTTCATTGAAAATGTCTCTTTTCAGCAATATAAACAAATTTAAACAGGTAGACTTGTGAACCTCACCATACAGAATACACAGGTATCGAACTGACTATATCTGTGAGAAGAAACTATAGAGAAGCTCAATATCATGATCCAAACCAAGGCCCGAGGTTGTGGAATAGACCATCAATTACTCATATGCAGGTTCCAATTGGAGCTAGAAGTAATTAAAACAAGTCCACGGGAAATAAAATATAACCTTGACTATATCCCACTTAATTTTAGAGACACTCTCAAGAACAAATTCAGCAAATTGAAGGTCTGCAGACTAGGTGAGGCATGGCATGGCATCAAGACCATCATATATGAAGAAACAAAGTCATCAAGAAAACAGACAGAAAGAGAAGATCAAAGTAGATGTCATATGAGACGGAAACTTTCTCATGAAAATTATGAAATTAAAAAGCTGGACACAACTATCTTAAGGGCAGCTCAAGGAGACAAAATAAAACATTATAATGAAATATGCAAACATTTGTTATTAAGAAACCAGAAAGGAAGAGTATGGTCAGCATATCTCAAGCTGAAAGAACTGAAAAAATGCCAAGCCTTGAGTTGCAATATTGAAACATTCTAAGGTCAAAATATTGAAGGATACAGGACGCATCAAAGAAGATGGAAAGGATACACAGAGTCGCTATGCCAGAAAGAACTGGCCGACATGCAACCACTTCAAGAAGTAGCATAGGATGAAGCAGTGATAGAATTGAAGGATGCTGCACTGAAAGTATCAGCAAGAAACAGGGATCCAGGAACGGGCACAATGCCATTGAAATGTTTCAACAACCTGCTACAGTGCTGGGATCAATTGTTATTCTATGCCTGGAAATTGGGAAGAATTAGGAAAGTTACCTAGGCAAAAGACTGAAGACTTTTGCCTATTGAAAAGAAAGGTGCCCCAGCAGAATGTTGGGAAATCGTCAAACAGTATCATTAATATCACAGATAAGTAAAATTTGCTGAAAATCTAAAATACACTTTTAGCAATACATTGACAAGGGGCTGTCAGAAGTTAAAGTCAGACTCAGATAACATGGAATGGCAGATATCACTGCTGCTGACATGATAGACTTGGCTAAAACACAGCATACCTTAGCGATATTTACACTTTTGTTTTATTGGCTATGCAAATCCACATGCCCCTTTGGAGCATACCAGATTACAGGGCATATTGTAAGGAATGGGAGTTCCAGGACAGGTAATTGTGTGCACATGGAGCGTGTTCATTGAACAAGGGTTTTCACCCGGCGCAGGGAGATGCTGAGTGACTTAAGAACAGCAAAGGGCTGCATTTTCTCACCATACAGATTCGATCTGTAGTTTGAGCAAGTACTCTGAGAAGCTGGACTGTATGAAGAGGAATTGGGCATCAGGATTGGAGAAATAGTCATGAGCAACCTGAGATATAAGGGGATACACACACCCCCTCCCCAAAGGGAAATTTTTTTTCAAAACTAAATAGTTAATTAAATTTTTTTTTTACAAAACAAACATACTCTTCAAAATACTCTCTGTTATACTAAAGACATATATAAAATTTGCAACTCCATTCTTGGAAATGTTTTTCAAACTCATCTGTTTGGATGGCTGACAGCACCTCCTTCATTTTGTCCTTCACCTCTGCTAGTTGTCAAATTGCTCTCCTTTTATGTCTCTCTTCATTCACAGAAACAAAAAGAAGTTGCATGGAATGAGGTCAGGTGAGTAAGGTGTGTGGGTCAAGAGAGTTATGTTGTATTTTGCCAAAAACTGGTGCACTGGGATGGCTGTGTGTGGGTACATTGTCATGGTGGCAGAACCAGTATCCCTTCTGGTTTCGCCCAGATGGTACAGTGGTTAGGTGTTGGGCTTCCATCCTCAGGGTCGGCAGTTCAAGGCCACCAGCAGCTCTGAGAGAGAATAACTGGGCTTTCTACTCCAGTAAACAGCTACACTCCCTCAGAAACCCACAGAGATTCACTATGAGTCAGAACTGACTCCCTGGTGGTGAGTGAGTGTGTAATCTGTTGCCTACGTTTCTGAATGAAGGGAACGCTAAATTTGAATAAAGTACAAGTGGAAACAAGGACACATTTTTTCTACTTCAGTTCATAAGACCCCAGGATTTGACAAACCAATGGTCCCAAAAGACATTGTAGGATTTTGTTTTAATAGCAGGGAGCACAGAATATCCTCCTCCTCCCACTCCCTTTGAGCTCAACCTCTACTTCATGGCTCCTAATATCAGTTGATCCATAATGACCAAAAATCCTTTGCCACTAAGTTATCTTGATACATATTACTCAGTAGCAAAATCACAGTGATGAAGTAGCAATGAAAATAATTTTATGGTTGGGGATCACCACAACATGAGGAACTGTATGAAAGGGTTGTGGCATTAGGAAGGTTGAGAACCACTGCTCTACGGGGTAAAGTAGAATTGCCCAATAGATTTTCTAAATTTGTAATATCTGTGAGAGCCCACTACCATAACTTTCTCCCATGGAGCAGCTGGTAAATTTGAACCACCGAGCCTTCAGTTAAGCAGCTAAGGATTAATTAGTGACTCGCCCTCAGTGATCCCACTCTGCTGGTCTCCCCCTAGGGCAGCGGTTCTCAACCTGT
>NW_022111372.1:91373212-91393826 GCF_000313985.2 Echinops telfairi
CTCAAAAGTCCCAGTTTGCTGACCATGGATCTCATGCAAAAGTGGGCCCACGAATTTCAAACATCTTTCTAGTAGGTAATGATAATGGTACTGATAACAATTGGATCTTCTGGTTAGGAGCATAGCTTTGCTGTCAGACATTTGGACTTCAGTTTCTACTCTGTCACCATGAACTATGTCTTTGAGCAGATTTTATCATGTCTCCAAGCCTTGGGTTCTCCACTTATAAAATGGAACTAGTAATAATACCAACTACAGAAACATAAGGCTACTCTGAAAATTAAATGAGGGAAGCCATATAAAGTGATGTAGCACAGATATTGACAGAAAATATGTGTTCGGTTAAGTAAAGCTACATATTCACACTACTGTCTAAATTCTTGCTTTCATTTTTTTCTTTTTTTAAAATTCAGATTGTGTGGTCAAAACATTAGATGTATCCCTCACCTACACCTGCAGAAACATGCTGCTAAAGACAACCCTGACGCTACTGAAAGGTAGCAGATTGATGCTGTATTCTGTGCCATGTGAAAGGAAAGTCAATGGGGTGCCCTTCCTATAAAAGCAATGTCTAATAAGATAATAGCCCATTGCAATACTTCAGTTGCTGGGCTGAGCTGAGGATGATTTTGTACTGCCTTAACTTGTAAAATCTTGTCAGAGCTGTCTGCTTTACAAACAGAGTTCGGTCCACTGCCAAATTCTGAAATAAGATGCTCAGTAAGTTTACCCCTGCAGTTCACTCACTTCAGTTAACGTGTGTCAATACAAGTGAATTCTATCACGGTTCAGTGATTGTACATTACTTGTCAGTCAGCACTTGACTTCTCCTGATTCAGTCCCTCATGTTCCCAGACTTCTTAAAGAATTTCTTAGCATTTTGCTCTCTTTCTGCTCCCTAATGCCTTTTTTCTCATTTATTTTTTAATACTTTACTTTGACATAAAACAAACAAACAAACAAACAAACTTGCAACATGCCTGAATGCTAGCCAAAGGGTGAAAGAAGCACAAGCTTAGGAATATATATTTCCCCAACAAAGTCTTTATCCTAAAACTTTAAACTCAGAGAAATGATTATGAACATTCCCAACATTAATTAATAAATCTATCCACTTACCACTTAATAATGTGTAGCTCAAGATATTACCCAAAACAAATTCTTACAGGAGGCAGGGCATTTGTAAAAAAATGTCCAGGAGCCACTCCATGGATGGTATCAAGAAGCATTTGAGAGCCTCCCCTCAGTGCGTATCAAAGCATAACTGTAATTGCCAGGTGTTAACCAATTGGATAGCAATCCTAGGGAAGATAGAATGCCACATTGCCAATTCCTCTGCCATCCTCGCAATTTGGGGTATATTTTAGCCCATGGTTGCAGCCACTATGAATATCTAGTCACTGACACTTCCCTTCATCTCCTATTTTTCACTAAACCTCTTCTTTCCCAAGCACGTGCCTATATTCCAGGAGAAGATCTCTCCTGATAACATCGCCAAAGTAAACAAAATAATGAACTTAGCACAGAAAATTATGTCAATTAAAGAAACCAGCAGCACCACATACACACATATAATAAAAATGACAGCAATTCATACTTCAAATTCATACCTATCAAAAATTACACCGACTATAAACGAATTAAATGCACCAGTCAAGACACAATTGGTGGCGCAAAGGCTAATAAATCAAAACCCATCAATATGTTGCTATAAGAAGTGAACTCTTGACAAAACGCTAAAATAGAGTTAAAATTAAAAGATGGAAAAATATATCGAGCTAACAGCAATAGAAAAGAACAGGAATGGCAATATTAATTTATGATATAATAGACTTCACAACAAACTGCATCATAGGATAAAAAGAAGGGCATTATCAAAGAATGATTCTCAATTGAATAAGACATCATAACCACAATAATCTCTGCAACCAATAAAGGAACTCCAAAATGCACTAACCAGACCCCTACAGAATTAAAGAAATAGACAACTCTACTTTGATAGAATGCGACATGTACAAAACCTTCAATAAAGAATAGAATAACTAGAAAGAAATTCAGTAAAGGCACAGAAAAATTAGCTTCCAAGATCAGTTGAGTTCAGGATGGTATGACCACAGATAAGACACAGAATAATGAAACATCCTAATTAACTGACGTGGCCGCATAGTCATATACAGAGCACTCCACGCAACATCAGTGCAATATGCATAGGACATTCTGCAAAATGGACCATATGTTAGGCCACAAAGTAAGTCTCAATAAATTAAAAACATCAAGTATTTGCAAAATATCTTTACACATTATAACACTACGAAATTAGAAATTAACAGAAGAAAGATCAAAGAAAGTAAAAAGCCAAACACATGAACATTGAAAAATACCTTGCTTAAAATCTTCTGGAAAATAGGAGAAAAAATAAACAAAGTATTCCTTCAACCAACCAAGAATGAAAGCACAAAATACCAAAATCTTTCAGACATAGCAACAAACAATGCTCAGGGTGTAATGTACAGCAATAAAAACACATCCCAAAAAAAAGAGAGAGAGAGAGAACCAAATCCCACCGTAACTCTACATTTTCAGCAGTAAGAAGTTTAGCAGGAAAAGAAGTATAATCATCAGAAGAAAATCCTAGCCAACAGGGTCCAACAAGATATCAAAAATATAATATATCATGACCAAGTGGGATACATATCAAGCATGCAAGGACTGTTCATTGATTGAAAATCAATGTAATCTATCACATGAATAAAACCAAAGGAAAGAACTATATGATCATATAAAAGGCATTTAGCCAAATCCAACATCCATTCCTGATAACAAAACGGTCAACCAAAAAGGAATTGAAGAGAAATTCCTTAACACAGAGAAGGACATATACACAGAACCAACCACCACTATTACTCAGAACAGAGAGAAGCTGAAAGTGGAGATAGAACCAGGAAAGGATGATTTTATCACCACTCCTACTCTATGTGGTGTTGGGAAGCTTACTTATAGCTATGATGCAACAAAGGGAAATTAAATTAATTCAAATTGCAAAAAAAGTAAAAATGTCTAAACATTAAGCAAGAAAATAGTTTGAATCAATTAAAGATTCAGCAATGTGGCAGAGTTCAAGATCAACATACAAAACTCAGTTGGATTTCTTCATGCTACAACAGAGCTCTGAAAGAGAAATCATGAAAATAACACCGCTACAAGAATGCCACCCAAAGGATGAGATAATTAGGAATAAGTATAATCAAAGAAACAAAACATACAATGAAAACTACAAACATTACCCAAAAACCAAAAAAGCCTATATAAATGAAAAAAAAATACCATGTGCATGCACAAGAAGACTAAACATTTGAAACTGTCAATGCTGCACAAAGCAATCTACAGATCTACTGCAATCCTGATCCAGGGTCCAGCATCACTATTTAAAGATATAGAAAACTAATCACCGACTATATATGAAAAGCAAAGCGACTCTGGATAAGCAAAGCATTGTTCAATTAAGAACAAACTTTCACTTTCTGATCTCAAACTTAACAGACAGATGCAGTAGTCAAATCCTCTTGGTATTGAAACAACAATGGAACAGACCAATGGAACAAACCTGAGAAACCAGAAGTGAATCTATTCACCTATGAACAGCTCATATCTTTAAAAATACTGATATGCATTAAATGGGGAAGAGATTCAACAAATGGGGTTGGCAAAACCAGACATCCTTTGGCAGAAGAATGAAACAGGATAAATATCTAATTCCATACAAAAAATGAACTCAAGATGGACCAAAGATCCATATGTAAAATCTAGTACTATGAAGACCATCAATGAAAAATTAGGGACAAACTTATGGGTCCTAATACCTGGCACAAATACACTATTGAATATAGTGAAAAACACAAACACAGTAGACAAACTAGAAAACTGGAATCTCCTAAAAATTAAATATTTATGTGCATTGAAATATTTCACCACAAACATTAAAAGAGAGCCCACAGACTATGAAAATATTAGCAATAACAGTAGACATGGGGCTAATATTTAAAATCAATTAAAACAATAACACTGCAACAAGAAAAAGAGAAATAAATCAATTTTTAAAATGAACAAAGGGCATAAATAGACACAAATCCAAATAACAAATGAGATAGCATGTTACCCCAGCATTAATACCCAATTTAAAGGAGAACAACACATGTTGCCAAGGGTCCTGAACGACTGGGACCCTCACAAACTGCAGGTGGGTCTGTAAAACTGTGGTGCTGGCCAAGAACATTGAAAGTGCTGTGTACTGTTGAAAGAACAAGCCAATTTGTCTCGGCAAAAGTGCTGCCAAAAATGCTCCTTAGAAGGGAGGATGGGCAGACTTCATCTCACATATTTTGGACTTATTATCTGGAGAGACCAGTCCCTGAAAAAGGGCATTATGCTTGGAAAATAGAGGGGCAGTGGGAAAAAAGAAGACCTTCAACAAGAGTGATTGACCCAGTGGCTGCAACTATGGGCTTGAACATGACAATGATTGTGAGGATGGCACCCCACCAGGTAGGGTTTCCTTCTGTTGTACACAGGAACACTATGAGTTAGAAGTCAGAGCACTGTGAATCAGAAACAAACTACAACATACAGGATAACCTCAGTTATTGAAAAAGTACTGTAGAGAAAATAAAGTAAATGTCATAGAGGATATTTTGGGGGCTTTCCAAGGAAGTACTTGAACTGCAGTCTTTAATGATAAAAAGAGTCTCTGTTTGAAGCCTTGGAACAAAGTATTACCATTGGATGACTGGTGGATTCAAACCTTGGGTTAGCACCGCAGTGTTTAACTTACTGACCCAACATTGATAAGGAGTTTGAATTCATATTAAATCAGTCTTTAAGTAGAAGAGTGGCCAAAGTGATTTAGAAGTTTAAAACTCAGTATGAGCTTGTAAACTACATCAGGCATCGTCACTGTGTGGATTCCGACTCACGGTGACCCTTTGTGGGCAAGGGTTGTGGAGGCTGCCAGTTTTTACCGGAGCAGAGAGTCTCCGCTTTCCCTGGAAGATCAGCTTGTTGGCTTGAACCACTGACCTTGGGGTCAGCAGTCCAATGTTTAACCGACAATGCTACCAGAGGATCCTCCACCAGATGGATTGCTACCGTGTAACAATAACTGACTCCAATAGGACAATGGTGAGGAGGTTGCGGGACCACGCGGAGGTGTTTTCTGTTATTCACAGGGCTACTATGAGTTGGAACCAACGCAACAGCACAGCAATAACAAACAAAGTCTAACGTCGAAGGAAGCCTTCTGTCACAGGTGGTAAGTGCTCATCTACTAACTTAAAGGTTAGGAGTTCGAACTCACTAGACATGCTGTGGAAGAAAGATGTGGCAGCCTGCTGCCCCTAAAACTTGGGAAACCCTCGGAAGCAGTTCTATTTGGTTCTATATGGTAGCTATAAGTTAGAATGGACTTGGTTGCGTATTTGCTGATGAGTATAGGCTGTATAGACTCTACCAACCTTTGGCTTTCTAACTATATCATAAATATCATCTAATGTCAGGAGTTCAGCATTATAAGGTAAAAACAGTTCACGTCTTTGAACTCAAGGAGATGCATTCATCATTTTTCATTTTTTAAATGCAAATACTAACTTTGTGAGAGTATAATAAAACCTTTTCAGTGACTCCAGACAGGACTTGTGTGGTACATGTCCTGACATTTAATCTTTCCACTCTTTGATTTGTGGAAAAGGATAATCATAATCCCCTGAGCATTTTATATTCAAAGCAATCCATTTTCTTTTGTGTTTTCTGATGGAGAATTTTAAAAACTTAAATCTAGTAAATAAAAGTAAAGCCATTACTGATGCAATGCTCTTCATGTGAGAATTGGAAACTCAGAGAAGAGTTTAGTTCCTAGTGTAGAGTTACAGTTACTCTGCGACCTTGGGCAAACTTTGTTTTTTTGTTTGTAGGTCAGCCTAATTGTACTCACAGCCAAATGAAGGGCCTGATTCAAGCCATCTCTAAATTCTTCAGCAATATCTCTTACTATTAAAAATGAGCTTACTGAGAAACACCATGGCATTGAACTCCAAAGGGCTTCCAGCTAATCTGAGGGTGTAGTCGGATGAAGAGCAAGATTTTTTATTCTGTGATTGATGGGCCTTCCACCATTAACTGGGTCTTCTGCTATTAGCTGGCTTTCTTATAGCTCCATTTTCCAAGGAGGCGCACCCCAACACCCCAGAGTCCACGCTATTCTTTGTTGCCACACTCACAAACCCAGGTTCAAGTCAGTTGTTTTGCCATTATATGTGTGAGTTTGTAGGGGCAGGGGTAGGGAACATCCTTTCTTGTCCAGTCTTTTCCTTATTTCTATTTCTTTCATTGTTTGGGAAATGTGTCTTATCTGCCCTTAACTTTTCTCTTTTTTATATCTTACTTCCCTTATGTGCTAATATCTTTGCGTTTGGATTGATTTTTAAATGTGATCGTCTTGACCATGATTTCAAGGTTAACTAGCATTAGGATATTCGAGATACCATGGTTTGCAGAGGAATGAACATGTGGCATTCCAAATAGGGCTTTGGATTTGTCTTAGGAGGCAGGCAGTGATGATATCAGTGTTTTTGTTCCATATGGGGGTTGGGAGGCAGAGATTGAATCATTGTTATGTGGTTTTCATGAGCGTTGTCATTAACTCATACACTATATGAATGGCTTTGAGTAGTTCACTACTGAGAGTTTTATAAAGTAAGATACAACCTGCTTCAAATAACTCATTGTGCATCTTAGGAGATATAAATAGATGAGATGTTAGTAGAGTTCATAGTAAGTATGGTGATATGTCACAAAGGGTTATATGATTAAATTAAGTGGGAAATAAAGAACAATAAATGTAGGAGAAACTGAGCTCAAAACTGCTGAGGGAATGCATGCATTTATTCATTTTACAAATGACTTTTCATGCTCAGTTTTGGGTCAGTGGTTTTGCTGGATAGTGTAGAAGAAGTGGTGGCCATGGATGGAGAACTTCCTGGACTTCTTGAGAGGATCCCAATGATGTGGGCAATCAACCACCTGTTAATTTCTCACATGTTCTTATGATGCTAGAAGCTATGTTGCTCATAGTTCAAATACCAACAAGACCATTTATGGTGGACAGATTTCAATAGAGTTTCTGGATGAAGACATACTAGAAAGAAGAGTTGAAAATCTTCCAACATTTTTGCCGGTGAAAACCTTATGCATCACAAAGACTATTACTCCAGAGTCCATCAAGTTAGTTCCAACCCACAGCCACCCTGCACAAAACAGAACGAGATACTAGCCAGCCGCGTGCCATCCTCGCAGGGTTTGTCATGTTTGGGCCCGTCGTGCCAGCCACTGTGTCAATTCATCTCAGTTAGGGTCTCCCCCTTTTATTATCTTTTTAAAACTCATTTTATTGGGGGCTCATACAACTCTTATTCCAATCCATGCATCCATCCATGTGCCAAGTGGTCTTCCTTTTTTTTTAAAGATTTTTTGGGAATATAATTCGCATGTCATACAATTCAATGGTTTAATCATCTTAAGAAGAGTTGTACAGTCATCACCACAATCGGTTTTCAAACATGTCTTTTCTTTCTCGAACTCATTATTAGCGCTCCATTTCCCCTCAATCTTCTCTGGCACACCCTAAGAACCATCAGCCCAGTTACTGTCTCTGTACATCTAACTATCCTGGATTAGGAAACGCATTATACTAAACACATACTATATGGAACACATACTGAAAACAAAACAAACAATAAAATCCAACATGATACCGAAGTGAAAAAGAGAAAACCCAGATAGGTTTATTTAGCAAGGCTAATCACGTGCCTGATTTATGGTACAAAAGGATTTACTAGAGACAACCCACATGTATCTATCTCTCTTTTTTGCTAAGCTCTATTTTACTAAGCATGATGTCCTTTTCCAGAGACTAGCCTTTCCTGATGAAGTTTTTACGTTCTTGCTTCCATTAAAAGGTTTTAACTAGTTGATGGAGCAGGGAAGTACTCTAGGCAAAGAAATATGGGAGATGGTTACCTGACCAACTGACTGGAAAAGACTTGTGTTTGTTACCATTCCAAAGAAAGGTGACCCAAAATAATGTGGAAATTAATTGGATAATATTAATTTAATATGCAGATATTTTCCTGATTTCAAATTCAACATTTGAAGCAGTACAGTGACAGGAAGCTGCCAGAAATACTTGCCAGGTTAAGAAGAGGACATGGCAGAAAAGATACCATCGCTGATGTCAGCTAGATCTTGGATGAAAGCAGAGACTACCAGAAAGATGTTTATTTGTGTTTTAATGACTATGAAAAGGCATTCAGCTATGTGGATCTTAATAAAATATGGCTAATATTGAGTAGAATGGGAATTTCAGAAAACATCATTGTGCTCTTGCAAAACCTGTACACGGACTAAGAGGCAGTTATTCAAATTACAAGGTAATGTTGAGCAGTTAAAAACCAATGAAGGTGTACATCAGGATTTTATCTTTTCACCATATCTATACTGAGAAAATTACATGAAAAACTGAGTTATGTGAAGAACGTGGCATTAGGATTGAAGAAATGCTTATTAACTACCTTTGATAAGAAGGTGACATGGTTTTCCTTGCTGAAAGTGAGCTTGGAGTACTTCCTGATGAAGTTCAAACACTGCAGCCTACAGTATGGGTTGCAACTCAATGTACAGAAAATAAAATCTTCACAACTGCATGAATAGACAATATCATGATAAAAGGAAAAAAAGATTGATATTATCAAGGCTTTCATTTTTTTGGATCCACATTCAAATGGAAGCAGTGGTCAAGAAATTAAAGAATGTATTTGGCAAATCTACTGCACATAACTTCCTTAAAGTATTGAAGTTCAAGGATGTAATTCTGAGTACTAAGGTGCATCTGCATGAAGTTCTAATATTTTCAATTGTCCCATATGTATGTGAAAGTTGGACAATGAATAAAGAAAGCTGCTAGAGAATTTATGCATTTAAATTATGGTGTTGATGAAAAATATTAAAAATGCTATGGTCTGCCTGAAGAACAAACATACCTGTCTTGGAAGAAGTACAGCCAGAAATCTCCTTAGAAGCAAGCATAACAAGACACCGTTCATGTACGTTAGTCATGTTGTCAGGAGGGATCAGTCCTTCCACCAAGAGAGCATGCTGGGTAAAGTAGAGGCTCGGCAAAAAGAGGAAGACTGTCAAAGAGAAGTTGACACCGTAGGTACAACAATCAAACATAACATCAGTTATGTGGATGGTACAAATCCAGGCAGTGTTTTGCTTCTTTGTACATAGTGTTCCTATGAATTTGAATCTACTAGAGCACACCTGGAAACAATATTGTAACATTATACAGCAAAACTCCTATTCTGCATCATTCTTCTAAAAGTTGCTTTTCCAGTCATCATTGACGTATTCAATGTATACACCAAAAGTTATCTGGTACAAAAAGGTAGCATTCTAAGTACTTACTACTTGCTTTCTGAGCCAGACCTCTCAGGAGTAGGCAAGTTCTCTACACAAACAGAACCAGGACACTTATAAATATAGGTAGATAGATGGATACGTTTATATAGCAAGTAGGAATGTAAGGGCTAATTAGTAAACACTGCAGTACAGAGGGCTCAGTTAAACTCACTTTTGTGGAACAGTTAATATGCTTAAGTTCTTTCAACTCATTCAGGCTGCTGGTCCAAGGTCAAGGAAGCAAACAGTGGAGCCTCCCTTAGGCAAAACACGCAGAGTTGTCCTAAGGCAGCAGACAGCAGGGTGGGGCAACAACAGTCAGTAGGACCACAGCTTGAATGCAAGCTCAAATGATGCAGAGTGGCGAAGCAGGTCTCAAAGAAGCCTCAAGTTTCAGCAACACAATCCATGGGTTGGCTTGGCCCACAGGTAGTGAAGCATACAGTTGAGGCAAAGAATTAGCTCAAGCAGCAGTATACTAGTCCAATCACCAAGAAGGAAGAGAGATGGGATGGCAGCCCCCAAAAATATTTATCAAGCATCCACCTGATTAAACTCCATCCACATATACCTATAAAGGCCTTGTTGGCACAATAACCTATCACATTTATGTTACACTAATTCCACAAAATTTATTGCAGCAGAAAAACACAAATTCTGTCCTAATGTTATGTCAGCTTTTAATCTCTGATTGTTATACCAAGATTTTCAGCATATGGGAAGATGAGGCTTTTTACTCCCATAAAGATTTACAGCTTAAGAAAACCCATAAAGACAGTTCTACCCAACCCTAGAGGGTCATGATGAGTCAGAATTGACTTACTACTACTGAGTTTGGTTTCTGTTTTTGAGTCACCATATCATAGTAAAGCATAAATCTCAGTGGCTTACATTAGAGGAAAGTGTATTTCTCTCATGTGTAGTAGAATCACAGAAATTAACAATCTGAGGTTGGTACCTTGCTCCATGGTGTTTTATTTTGGTACTCTGCCTATTACGGTTCCATTAGGACTGCTGTGGGCCCTGTTACACATCTGCATTCCAGTTGAGATAGGTGGACTTTAACCCAAATCTAAATGATCCCTATCTTATTAGTTTGACACATTTGTGCACTTTAACCCAAATCTCAATGATCCCTATCTCATGAGTTTGACACTTTTGTGCAATCCCATCCCCTTGAGTGTGAGCTAGACCTAGTGATTTGCTTCTAATAAATAGAATATTTAAAAAGTTATGGGACATTATTTCCATGATTCAGTTACAAAATATTGTGATTTCTATCTTGCGAGCACTCCCCCCCACTGACACTCTCTCTCTTGTCTTCTGGCTTGCTTGCTTTGATGAAGTAATTCACCATAATTTGAACCACTAGCCATTAGATTAGCAGTTAATTGCAAATTGCTTGTGCTTACAAGGGACGCTAAGAAATAACTTTTCTATGTGAACAATATATATTGATGTTCTGCTACTGTAAAGAAAGGAATCTTCGTAGTTCCTTGCAATCAAGAGCTGTAAATTAAGGAACTTCAGAAGAGCCACCTACATAATTAGTATTCAACTTTGTGAAATTTTACAAAGCATCAGATAGAGAATAATATAAATGTAAATCTTGTTTACAATTTTGTGCAATTTGTCTTAGGGCTCTAGATGTATAGTTATAAATTTCCTTAAATATCTCCTACCAAACTACTCACTCACAGCCCTCAAGTCAATGCTGACTCATACCGGCATTAGACAGGCTAGTGCTGCTCCTGCCAGTTTCTGAGACTGTCACTGGAACCACCTGGTGGTTTTGAACTGTTGACCTTCCAGATCACAGCCCATCTTATAACCACTATACCATCAGGGCTCCTGTCATACTAAACTGTTACAGTTAATCTCCAGAGGGATAATGCATATACTACACATTAATAACTAAATAATGATTAATGATATTGGTTATATAATTCATGTTTCTAACTGTATTCTTGACTATTTTGAGTGAGGAAGACAATTTATTTTTACAATGGCTTCGGTAATCATAAATTTCGATCTATAATCCTGATAGAGATCTTATTTACTTGTGTTTTCATAGCATCAAGTTATAAATTTAGGAGGCATTAGCATAAACATGCTATATAAATCTGATAAATTGAGAACAGAAAATAAAGATGTCCCTGAGATCTGAAGAAGCCAGCAGTAATATTGGAAAAGAGCCACAGTTTATGAAGTGGAAGACAAACCATGTCACAATAGTATAAAAGCCAAGAGAGGGAAGTATGTCTAAAATAATATCATTTTATGCTAAATGCAGCTAAAAAATCAAGTGAGGTGAGCATATCGCTTTGGCATCAGGAAGTCACTGGGGACCTTGACAAGTGAAATTTCATTGGCAGATATGGAAGAGTTCCAGATTAAAAGTGACTTGAAGGTTAAAATGTGGAGCAAACATGTGTAAAAAACCTCTTTTGAGAACTTTAATAGAAAAAGGAACACAGAAATGGGGCCAGTCAAGAATATATGGGGTCAAGGGAAGCTTTTTGGTTTTGTTATTTGTTGGTTTTATGAGAGAAGATATTAGAGCATGGCTGTTTGCTGAAAGATGGATGAACACAATGAAAAGATGATCTAAAAGAATGGAACCTGAACCCAGCAAGGGCTTTGATGGGAAGAGGGACTTCATCCAAGTTGCATCCCCAGTCAGGCACCACTTGGGTGGATCAGCTGAGGAGGAAAGCATGTGCGAGGTCTCAGGAGATGAGAAAAGGCATTCAACAAGAATAAATGGGGTTTTCAGTCTCCTGGAACAGATCCTGCAACCCATGGGGCTGGTTGACACTTCCAGATCCTTTTTTGGACAGTGATCCTTGAGAAGATTGGTTTCATAAAGCCTCTTTTCAGTCAAACAAGAACCCAGTACATAGTTTAGTAAACTAATTTTTCTTAACGCATTGGCATATTTTAAAAATTATATGCATGCAGTTTATTCTCAGACACTGAAATTCCGAGGTCAGACTAGAAAAATGTGTTAAGGTAAACAGTAATGTAAGCACTGTTCTGGCTCCATTTTCATGGCAAAGTTGGAACACTTTGGCTTCCTAGTATGAAAGTTACACTAATTTGAAAATGGTTATTGAAATACAGTACATACTACATTCCTATAGAGAGATAACAACATAAATTAAATGGAAAAACAGTTCATCAGTTTATCTGATAACATGCATAAAAGTTGTAAGTCTTTAGAAGGCAAATGATATTCATCAGAGTTGATACATTTCCAAGACAATATGAAAAAGGGAATGAGAGACAATAAAGCTAAGTAGGTTTGTAAGGGAGTTATTATAATGATGGATTATGGAATTGAGACTGAATAAGAAGGTAAGTGATGCCAGGAATATTTTTGTTTTATTTTTAAAGGGAGACAATGTGTTTTGTCATGTAAAGTTTTGAAATATGAAGGAACTGACCTTACTTATTTGACAGGCCAAAAACTTAGACACCAAAATGGTAGGTTTAATTCTATAGAACTGATTTGGAATTTTCTTTTCATTATGGAAATTTACTCAAACAGTTGTTACCATCTCACATAATCATATCAGTCCTTGTTTAACTAGCAATTTGGCACTGGTTTCTCCAGTCACTTCCAGGGGAAGCCTCCATTTTTCTTAGATGAATGCCAACAAATGCCTCAGAATTAAGGTCCCTTTATTTACTTACAGAGAACGCTTAATTCGAGATCATTTGAAAGTCAGTGAGGATCACATGTTCCACGTAATGCTTAATGTGGAGGACCAACAGAGCCAGGTGAAGGAGAGCAGGGCAGCCCCATTTCTCTTGCATAACTTCTACATCATTCAGAGCAGTTTACCTCGTTTAACCAGTATAGTCTCTGTCAGCAAATACATCGCCTGTGGTATTCCATTAAAAATGCTCCCCTCTGACTAGCATCAAAATTAACCCAACCTTCCAATGCCATATATCTTGAGGCTTAGGATAAAATGTGCTTAACTACTCATGTACCTTAATGGTCAACATATTTAGACTGTAGTAGTTGCTATGCAGAAGTAAGGTGAAAATTTGAATGGCTTGGTGGATATATATATATAATCTGGAGTCCAGTCCTACCTAGTTTTCTCGAGCCTATTGCACAATGTTGGATCATAAAAAATCATCCTCAGGTATCCAGACTATTTGTGCCTTTATCTTTAAATGTACTCTCTTCCGTGTTAGGGCTGGCGGTGAAGTGATGTCCTTGTTGTACATCTCCTACTCATAGCCTTTGTAATCCCACTAAATGACTGTGTGGGGCTGTGCAGGTTGGGTAGATTTGCTCTTTTCTGATGACTCTGGATACAAGAAGGTAGAATAAAATGTTGATAGGAATATATGATGTTGCTGCTTATGATGGTTAACAGAATTAACTGTGGTCCCCAAAGTTTGAAACTCTAATGTGGGGATTGGTCAATTTTGCTACCCCTCTGGGTATAAAATAAGCTACCTCAGAAGCATTCATCATCAAGAACAACATTTTAAGATCTATCTTTCTAGCTTGAAGTACAGTGCTGTCTGTGATAAGCTAGTATCTATCCACATACAAGAAATACAGTCAATACAACTATTATTCAGATTTATGCACCAACCACTAAATGTACTGATTAATAAATTGAAGAGTTTTACCAAAGTTTTCAGTCAGAAATTGATCAAACATGGAATCATAATGCAATTATTGACCATAGAAATGCAAAATTTGGAAACAAAGAGGAAGGAACATACGGCCTTGGTGATTGAAATGAAACTGGAGATTCCACGATAGAATCTTTCAAAACCAAGCACTTCTTCATCTCAAATACCTTTTTTCAATAATACAAAGAGTAACTATAAACTTGGACTTAAAGAATGAACAGATATCAAATTGATGACATCTGCAGGACGAGATGATGGAGAAGCTCAAGATCAGCAGCTAAAACGAGGCCAGGGACCGACTGTTGAAGAGACCAACCATTGAAGTTGAAGAAAATTAGAACAAGTCCCTGAGAGCAAAATATGATCTTCAGACTATCCCACCTGAACTTTGAGAACATGGTAAGAAGAGAGCTGACACACAGAACCCTAATGACAGCGCACCTGTTAAGTTGTGGGATGCCATCAAGTACATCATATGCAGAGAAAGCAAAAGGTCATTAGGGAGAAAGGAAACATACCATATTTGTCCTTTTGTGATTTGCTAATTTCACTCAGCATAACACCTTGTAATTTGACATCCCAAGGTACCCAATGTGAAGTTGTTCTAAAAGTTTACTTTTCTTTTATTTCTAGTACTTTAAGGTTTTTATAGGTAGTGTATGGACATTATTGATGGATCCTTGCTTGATGCCTGCCCTAGTCTTATATACTTATCTGCATATATAAACTGGTTTTGAAGGAAATATGAAGATAGTAACAGGAGTGGTGATTAACTGGGAACTTGAAGGGGGCCGGGGGGTTGGGGGATAAAGCATTAACATCAATGCATAAAAGAAGGGGGAAATTTTCCAAAGTTGATTATGTTGATGATTTCAAAACTTTTCTTGATATGATTGAACTATTGAAGTGTAGGATATGTTAATTATAACTCAATTTTTTAAAAAGAAGGCAGGAGAATCTGTAATACAGGTTGAAATGTTTCAGCAAGCTGTGCACTCACCCATCTACATCAAGTAACTTGGAAGGCAGCTATCGGGCCAGCTGACATGAAGAGATTCACTCAGTTGTACCCATTCCAAAGAAGTGACCCAGCAAAATGCACCAATATTATGTTAGGCTGGGCTGACTAGAGAAACAAATCCAAGGACACTCATGTGTGTAAGAGAGAGCTTTATATCAAAAAGTAATTGTATATTAAGAAAACATCCTATGCCAGACCAGATAAAGTCCATAGTCTGATATTAGCCCATATGTCTGATACTAGTCCATAAAATCCTCTTCAGTCTCATGCAGCACATGAAATGATGCCAAATGCAGGAAGAGCCAATGCTGGTGGAAACATCTCAGCACTGACATGGGGCTCCATGGGGAGTTCTCTGAGTGTCTCAACAGCTGGAAGATGAACCAGAGAGAGAGGGTGAGAGAGTGGCCCACCTCTTCTGATGGAAGCATCAAGGGAGAGGACATTCCCAAAATCCTTATGAGAATGCCATTCCCACAAGTAGGCATCATCAGGCTGTGACCTGATTGACAGGCAAGACTCCACACTTATACTTATTTATCAAGTTGACATGACATTATGTAAATATTATGGTATTACATGAAAGTAAAATTTTGCTGAAGATTATCTAACCACTGTTACATTGCCAGGGAGTTGCCAAAACTTCAGGCCAGATTCCAAAAGAGGATGTGGAACAAGGCATATTGTTGCTTATGTCAGATGGATCTTGGCTGAAAACAGATTTGTTTACCTGGATCTTACTGACTATGTAAAGGCATTCAACTATATTGCAGGAGACATGTGGTTATGTGAGTGGACACCTCACTCTAAACATCTGAAGTCATAACATACCCCACAAGAATAAAACCACTGGGAAGCCTGCACTTGGTGACACAGTACACCCTCAGGATGACCAACTTTGAGCGGTCTGGAAATGGTCTAATGGGTACCCTGACATGCTGGAGAGTCAATAACAACTCAAAATGACTCGAGGTACAACAGAAGGAAACACTGCCTTGTCTGGCATCAGCCTCATGATTGTGGGGTTTGACCCCCTTGTTGCAACTACTGTGATCATCTGTCTCCTCAAAGGCCTTCCTCTTTTATTGCCAAGCAAAAGCATTACCAAGCATGATTTACTGTCCCAGGGACTGGTCCCTCTGGATAATATGCACATAGCAAACAAGACCGAGTCTCCTTATCTTTACTCACAAGGCACATTCTGCATGTGCTTTCTCCAAGACAGATTTGTTTGTTCTTCTTGTAGTCCATGGTGCTTTCAGTATTTTTTTTTTTTGGCCAATATCATAATTCAAATGCATCAATGCTACTCCAGTCTTCCATTTTCACTTTTCAGTCTTAACATGAATACCAAGCAATTGAAAATGCCATGTCTTGGAGAAGGCACCTCCTAGTCCTCCAAGTGACATATTTGCCCTCTAACACTTCAAAGAGGCCGTGTGCATAAGCAAATGTGGCGAAGAAAGCCGATGGTGCCCAGCTATCAAAAGGTATAGCGTCTGGGGTCTTAAAGGCTTGAAGTTAAATAAGCAGCCATCTAGCTCAGAAGCAGCTAAGCCCACATGGAAGAAGCACACCAGCCTATGCGATCACGAGGTGTCAAAGGGGTCAGGTATAAGGCATCATCAGAACAAAAAATCTTACCACAGTGAATGAGTGGGGGAGTGCAGAGTGGAGACCCAAAGCCCATTTGTAGGCCACTGGAGATCCCTTTGCAGAGGGGTCTCGTGAAGGAGACAAGCCAGTCAGGGTGTGATGTAGCAACGATGAAAAATACAACTTTCCTCTTGTTCCTAAATGCTTCCTCCTCCCCAACAACCCCCGCCCTAACCCGCCACACTATCATGATCTCAATTCTACCTTGCAAGTCTGGCTAGACCAGAGGATGTACACTGGTACAGATAGGAACTGGAAATCCAGGGAATCCAGGGCGGATGATTCCTTCAGGACCAGTGGTATGAGTGGCGATACTGGGAGAATAGAGGGAGAGTGGGTTGGAGAAGGGGAACCAATTACAAGGATCTACATGTGACCTCCTCCCTGGGGGACAGACAACAGAAAAGTGGGTGAAGGGAGATGTCGGACGGGGCAAGATATGACAAAATAATAATTTATAAAATATCAAGGGCTCATGAGGGAGGAGGGAGCGGGGAGAGAGGGGAAAAATGAGGACCTGATGCCTGGGGGCTTCAGTGGAGAGCAAATGTTTTGAGAATTATGAGGGCAATGAATCTACAAATGTGCTGTACACAATTGATGTGTGTATGGATTGTGATAAGAGTTGTATGAGCCCCCAATAAAATGATTTTTTTTAAAAAGAGGTCACGTGCAGCAGATATGACAAGAGAGTATTCAAAAGTGTCTTTGAGTCTATGCATGTGTGCATTTTTCTGGGAATTAGTGCAAAGTTTTCTTCAGCCTCATTAAAAAAAATCTACAGTGGCCTGAATTAACAAAGAATTTATGGGACAACTAGAAGGGTATACCAGATGACCCTGAGAATCTCTTCAACCATAGTTTCCATGGTTCCTAGATCATTCCCTCCCCATGTCCTATTTATGAAATTGTCTCTTGAACTGTCCTATTTGTGAAGAGCCCAAGAGAAAGTGGATGGACAAGTAGGTATTTAAACATTAATTGAAATTCAAATGGCAAGTTCTTCACATGCACATGACTTCTAAATATTTTAGAAGAGTCATACATCAACCATGTGGAGAATTCTTTCAACGATTAAACTTCTCAGCAGTTAAGAAAAGCTGTTACCAATGTTTAATTATTTCTTCCGCTGTCTAAAAAGAAACCATTTCCAGAAACAGAGCACGAGGAAAGACTTGAAAAGTACCAACAGACCCTAAAATCAAAGCATTGATTTTAATGAAGAGATGAGATGATATTGCTGACAAAGAAAATCTTAAAATACATTTTTCACTGCCTTTTGTCAATGAGAGTGCTTATCTGCATACCATTGGTCCTTTATTATGAGAGATTGTGTTAAGGTTGGTCTCTGCTGCTAGAACAGAGAGGTCAATGGAGATGACTCTGAAGAGTTAGAATGTGGCCATCTATAGATGCAAAGCAGTACAATTACATCTAGTCTAAGGGAGATTGGGGAGATCTCTTTTCCTAGACTTATATAAGAAGGATAAAGTTGGGACAACTGAAAGTTGCTTTTCTAGACGTCCAAAGAGAATAATTAGTGTAGCCATTTCTTAGTCTGTCCACCTTTACTATCTATGAAGCAGACTCTCGGGGAATAGTTAATATTTATTGCGTGTTTATAATGTGCTAACCGTCTACTAAGCTTTTTACACATGTTAACTCCCAATTTTACACATTAGAAAAAAAATCAGAAAAGTTTAGAAACCTAGATAATAAAAGGCAGAGTAGGTATTTGAAGCCATGTCTAATTGCCTCCAATGTCTCTGTAGAGCTGGGAGGAAGAAAGTGTCCCCCACTTTAAAAATAAGACAGAGAGTCATATGCAAGCATAAATTCATACAATATTCACAGTGTACATGAACATTAAAGAGACAGGAAGTAGGATGATTGGCTCCAGATGGGACTCAGAAGAGAAGGTTTCTTGTGGAGCCCTGCAGAGGGCGTAGAGTGGGTTCTCCCAGATGGCACTGTTTCTGCCTCAATGCACCCCCTTGCTTCTTAGCCCTCTGCCTGCATTAAGTCTCCTTCAGGAACCATTTGCCCAAGGCAGTTTCCAGGTAGAGATGTAGTCAATGCTTTTTTGTTTTCCCTGCTAAGGTGTACCAGGAGCGATGGATCATTATATCCTCATGATTGCATCACATCATAATCTCCAGGTGGGTACGTTTGAAAGATGACCATTCTTAAGAAGATTACCTGGAAATTGCAGGAATAATGGCATTTCATTGCCCTTCCTTCAGCAGTTCTAAAGAGAAATACAACCTTGCGATAATCACTAATTACTAATGATAATCACTGATGACATTGGTTAAACTCAAACCTTGGTGCCAGGCACAGTAGGCACTTTGCACATTTCTGCTTAGAGAATCTCCACGATATTGTCTTGGGCTGACTATGTGATTGCTAATTTCCCACTGCCACGGGGTTGATTCCAATTCTTAGTGACATTCCAGGGTAGACTAGAAGTTCTTGTAGGGTTCCCAAGGTTGTCAGTTTATAGAATTGAAATCTAACATAAAAAGGAAGACCATGCTTGGTATTTCTCAAATTGAAAAAACTGCAGAAAAACTTCAAGTCTCGAGTTTCCATATTGAAGGAAGATGTCCAAGCTAGACTGAAGTCATTGGCAAAAACCATGGCTCCACACATTGAAGAAATACCAACGGAGATTTTTCAATAAATGGATACATGGCTGGAGCACCGATCTATGACAAGAAATTTGAAATAAAGCTAGCTACTTACATGGTCAATTGCAAAGAAACGTTACCCATCATAACGTAGAAATCATTGGTCAGTATCACTAATATCACAAATTTTGCTAAAAGTAATTTAAAAAGTATTGTAGCAGCACCTCCACAAACAACAAGATCCACAAGAAGACACGGAAGAAAGGGCCTTACTCATGTCAGATGATCTTGCTTAGAAACAAAGAATAACATAAAAATGTGCTGTATTGATCATGAAAAGGCACTCAGTTATGAAGAATAATACAAATTATGGGTAATATTGCAAATAATGGAAATTCCAAAACACTTATTTGTGCTTCGGCAGAACCTGTCCATAGACCACGAAGCAGCCGTTGGAGCAGAACAAAGGAAACTGTTTGGTTTAAATAAATAAATAAGCCCCTCAAAATCTACATAGAAGATGATGTTTGAAGAAATTATTTCAGGGATTTGGGAAAATTGTAGGTATTAAAATGGGCTACTGAGGATCTCTAAATGTATATATTTACAATGTGAAAGTCTTTCGCTGTTGCTATAGCAACAGTTCTACCACCAATATTCTATACTCCAGCAGTCCTCAGCTGCTAACCAAAAAACTTGGCAGTTCTATTCTACCCAGAGGCTCAGAAGGAGAAAGACCGATGATGGTGACTACCTGGGTGAAGGCTACAGCCTAGAAAACACTGTGCGACTGTTCTACTCTGTCACGTGGGATCAAAATGAATCCAAAGCAACTCAATGTCAACAAACAACAGCAACAACAATATTGGACAATCATTCCTCAAAGAAGGAAAGAAACAAATTTGCTAAGGAAAGATCACCATGTCTCCCACCCATGTCTCCGGAATCAGGAAAGCATTGCTGCGGACATTTGCACAGCTCAGTCTTGCTCTCCTTAATGGGTCAGTCAGTCACTGAAGAGGTGTTTGGGGGGCTAGCATGTAATAAGGGACTTGGGGGAACACGCACACACACAAAATGTGTATTTACTTGTTTTATAAATTTTTTTGCAGATCTGGCTAGACCAGATGATGCACAG
>NW_022111372.1:91394139-91405213 GCF_000313985.2 Echinops telfairi
TTGGGAATGATGAGGGCAACAAATGTATAGATGTGCTCTACACAATTGATCTATGTATTGTGATGAATTGTATGAGCCCCAATAAATTGATTTAAAAAAACAAAAACAAAAACAAAAATTTTTTTTCAGGTACTATAGTTCAGTCCTCACAATAACCTTTAAAGATCTCACTGCTATCGAGATGACGCTGACTCACAGTAACTCAACAACAGTACAGGGTAGAATTTTCCCTGTGGGTTTCTGAGACTGACCCTATGGCAGCTCTCCTGTAGAGCTACTGGTGGTTTCAAACGGCTGACATTGCAGTTAATCGCCCACTGTGTAACTACTACGCCACCACGGCCCCTCTTTGCCCTTTCAGGTAGCTACTACTTAAGTGACCCCTCTTCTAGATGCAGAAACGGAGTCTCAGAGAAGCTAGTTAATGAGGTTAGGATGAAAAGCCAGTAAGTGGCACACCTGAGAATAAAATCTCATGTGTCTGCCTCCAGTGCATGCACTTCCATCAACTCCTGGTGGTTTAAGTGGTCCTTCACATAACTACATACATTCAATATCAATTCCCAATAATAATGTGACTCTTAGATAAGGAAAAGTAATTATCAGGGAACTTCTAGTGACTAAGCCCCTAGCCCCTCTGGGTCTGGCACACGACCTAGTTCATCTGTAACGGTCCCTGTCTTGGAGAACAGTGGATACCTCTGACTCTATGCAAATAGACAGCATGCCCTTTGCTGTCTCCGACCATGAACCCAAAAATGTAAAGAGTAGTTAGTCTACAAAGGGGTCCTTCACCTGAAGAGTGGATGAACATGGAAATCATTTTCTTAACATCAAAATTTCAAGTTTTAATTTCACTTTATCTGAGGATATACATATTCACTTATTCCTATTGAAAGTTGGGTCATTGTGGCTTACTCTCAATTTCATATGTGGCAAAAATATCAATCATCTGCAATATTCTAAGTCAAAAATCAACCAAAAATTAGTATAATTTTTCCAACACACTTAAAAAAAAACAATTCCTAGGTTGACAGGACTCCTGCAATCTTAATCTCTTTGAGGAAAAACTAGTAATGTTTGTTAGATGCTCCCAGAGAGAAACTATGCCTGATTTTGTTATTTACAGGATTTGTCATAATATTTGTAACCAAACACAATTTATTGGAATAAAGCTTTTGTTTTCCTATTGGCCTCAATGTAATTATAATCATACTTAATAACTAGACCTCCAATACCATTCATATCTGACTCCAAAAAGACTTGATAAACATCACAGGTATAGAGATATTATCTTCACTATAGCTCCATGGAAACAATTCCTAAAGCTTAATGAAAGGACCTTAAATGTTCCCCTAGTTTTGACAATAAAGTATGAACAACCTACTTCAATGGGCATTACAGAAAGGCTAGGATAAAGGGTTAGACAAAGGCTCTCTAAAAGGTCTCCCCATTTCTAGACACTCTACTTCTTCATCAATACTACATTTTGTTTTACAAAAATAATCTTAGTTATTAATTTTGTTTAAAATATTTCTTCCATTCACTGTTTTCCAATCTGCCAATACTTAGCTGAAAATCCCCAAAGAATTCATCATATTTGAAATCTTAACTTTAGAAACTGGAATTTACAATGGCAGTTGTTTATAACAAATACTGTACTTGTGAAAAAACATATGATTATTGGGAAATGTAAATTTATCTGACATTATATCATGCCAATAGCATATTACAATTTATAAAAATATGTTAATTTGAAAACACACTCTCCTGAGCTCACCAAAAATTTGTAGGCTGTCATAGGCAAAGCACAAAATTTTTTATTAATTTTTTTCTAAGTTTTTCTCTTGTTAGGGGAGATTTTCATCCTTTTTTGGATTTCAATTTTGCCCTCCCATTTCTACTCTAAGTTGAGCAATTAAGATCAATAGAAATATTAGAAAGTAAATAGAAGGAAATACTGTCCATTTGAAATACAGTCATGTCACTTAACATCCACAATATATTTTGTGAAATAAGGCATCATGTGTTTTGGATACATGTTTTGGATACAATAGTGCAAACACCCTATTGTAATCTGGTCCTGCTTTTTCTTTAACCCTCTCCACCAAGTTTCTTGCTATAACCAAGATCATTAATGTGATTGTGTTTGGTTCTAAATCCACATCATTAGCAGTTACTCCTGTCTGATATGTGTCCCCCTCACATTTTCATTAGCCTTGTCTCTTCCAGTATGGAATGCTGGTGGTGCTGTTGCTAAGTACTGCTAACCAAAGAGACACACACTTCAAATCCATCAGCCACTCTGTGGGAGAAAGAGAAGACTATTTGCTCCTATGAAATTTTGCACCCTCTGAACCCCTACACAGGACTGCAGTGAGTCTGAATCAACTCAAAGGTAGTGGGATTGGAGTTATGCAGCTTTCAAAGGAGCCAAACTTTCAACAGCACAATGAAATTTTTTTCTTTCTTTTTTTTAATAAGAATTTTTGTAATCATTGAGTGTGTCGTGCCCAAATAGCGAGCAATAGCAGTCGTTTATTTCCCCTGCCCATGCCGTTAAATAATAACCTTTTGTTGTACTTTCAGATCAATACTTCTCCATTGCCTCCTGCTACCTCTATAACTAGTACTGGCTTTGTTGTGTCTAGAAACCAAGATGAATTTTACAGTGATAGGTTCAAAAGGAAAAAAGAAACACAGAGGCAATGATACAACCCTCTAGAGTTTTGTGATCAGTTGGTTCTGCTTAGGTATCAAAGTACACGAGTTATGCAGTAAACTTATTTTTTTCCTGTGCTCATTGGCATCTATATATCTTTTTTGAAAAACTGCTTTTTAATAATTTTTTGGTTTTTTTACCTTCCTCCCTTTCTCTTCCCTATGCCACCTTTTTATCCCTAACCATCAAAATCTTTCTTTTTATATGAAAGCCCTTTTCCTTGATTTTTTTTCTTCTGTAACAGTGATTTCATACACTATTTTCTTTCTGAGATAGACTTAACTTCACACAGTATGGTACTTTCAAAATCTATCCGAAGGTCTTTGACAGTTTCATCATTTTTTTATTATCTAAAATGGAAGGTTTGAAATCTGCTAGGGACTCAAATCATGTTTCTTTTCAATATCTTTTGAGTTTTAGAAACAACAAGGAGGCCGACAGAAAAGAACAAAGTTTTAGGAGGGTTGGGGTAATATTTCCCAATTAAATTTTCATAGAACTCACTTTAATACACTTGAAAAATGAGCAGGTGCCAGTACTTGCACTAGTGAAATGATGATAGAGGTGGTATTAGTAAACTGTGATGAAGAAATCAGACGCTTCCCAGCTATCAAAAATAGTGCCTGAGATCTTAACGACTTACCTTAAACAAATTATTATGAATTAGAAGATAATACATGCATCATATCATCCCATAGTTCAATCACATCAAGCAGTATTGTTCAATTTCTACCACAGTCTCCAAACATTCTTTTTCTCCCTGAACACCTTGGCATCATCTCCCTTTCCCCTTCCCACTCACCACCAGGGTTTCACCTCTCCATTCCCACCATAAGCTCTTATTGTAACTTGCTGTCCCTATCTGTTTACGAGTCCTGTGTTTCATTTACTGAAAAACAGAAAAACAAACAAAGGGGTAGCCAAATCCTGGGTTTCAGACACTGAAAAACAGAAAAATATATGAAGGGGTAAACCCCCCAAATGGAAAAAAGCTCCTTTTGGCAAAGCTTTCACAGTATGCATTTTTCCTGCTAGGCGAGCATCAAGCACCTTGCTCTGAGTCAGTGCACCCAGTGTTGTCACCTGGGAAGGTTATCTCTGGTCACAGTGAATTTTTTCATAAAATCAGTTCACTCAAACCTAGATTTTTGGCATGGCTGATTTAAGGGAACCTTGGGGTGTCACCTCACCCCAAAAAGCTGATCAAATGAAATCAAATATGAAGATGGTGTTCATTTGTGTTTTGATGTGAGGAGGGTAGTGCATTTTGAGTTGGTTGTTTCTGAAAAGATTGCCTAACAGTCTGCAACAAAAAGGGCTCATTTGTGGTCAGATGTGAGACTGGTTCTGCCACCATGACAATGTACCTGCTCACACAGCCATTTCTGTGCTCCAGCTTTTGGCAAAAAACAGCATGCCTCTCTTATCCCGCACACCTGACTCACCTGACCTCACTCTGTGTGACTTCTGTTTGCTTCCATGAATGCAGAGGGACATGAAAGGATCGTGATTTGATGACTTGGAAAAAGTGAAGAAAAAAAAATGAGGAAGGTATTGTCAGCCATCTGAAGAGAGGAGTTTGAAAAACATTTCCAAGATGTAATTGCAGATTTAGCAAATATATTAAGAGTAATGGAGAGTTCTTTGAAGGTGATAAGGTTGTTTTGTAAAAAAAAACAACCAATTAAATATGTCGTTTTTAAAAAAATACAGTGTTTTTTGGAGGGAGATACCTTCTCCTATAACACACTTTCAAGACGGTGATCCCTAACGACATAACGCCTCAGAGATGCACCCTAACATGAACAAAGAAAAACAAAACAAAAATGTGGAAAACCAGATCAGGCCCAGCATCCATCAGAGGGGGTATCAACTGGGACAGTTTTAACTGTTCAATCAGGTGTATCCCTTTCATCATCTATGTTCATCCCCAGTGTCCTCTGTTCAGAAACCACTGTCCTCCCTTCCCTCCATTATGGATCGAGGGAGTTCACCAGAGGCTTATTTCCTATGTAGACCCTACAAATGTATCTTGGGCTCCCACTATCATCCATAGTCTCCTGCAAACCAGATTCTCAAAATTTAGGCTCTGATACTAATCCCTCCTTTGACTTCAGATGATATGCTTTACAGTCTTTCAATGACTGATAATAGTGTGTTTCTTCCAAGTGGACTTAATCAACACCTCACTTCGATGGCTGCTTGTTTGGAGACAAGCCTTAAAAGACCCCATATACTATTTTATCTGATAGCCGGGAACCATCCAATATCTGTGTGCTCCCATCCTGAGGGTAAGTTATCAAGCAGGCACCATGATGTAAGAACTTATTGTTCTTAAATTGGAGCTAGGATTTAGTGTTAACCCAAACCCCATTGCTGGATCGATGAGTTTTTGTTTGTTTGCTTGACTCCCTTTCAAAACCTCCTCGTTAATTTATGGTAGAGTTTCATTGGTCATCCCCCTGGAGCATAATGATGTCTCAATTAATATTGTCTTGTATTAGCCCCTAGTACTAATTTTTTAAAGACCTGTTGAGCGAGGGCTATCAGAACAGAGGAAGTATATATGTCACAATGCCGCATATAGCTGTGTTAGGACATATTAAGACAAAACCAAAAAAGAATGACTAGGTGTATTGCTGTAATGAAAAGTAATCCTAGGCATGAATTTCTTGGCCTTATTCTCACCCATGTAAGTTTCCATTTTCTAAAAGTTGCTTCCTAATAAATTCCCATGACTATCGTGAATCCTCTGAGATCCTCTACCAAGATGTTCTCTGTGGAATTAAGGGAAAAATTGCCATAACCTTTGAAGCTGACCTTTCTAGCTTGAATTTAACTGTCCTTGCACATCCCTTCAGAAGTCACTGTTTAGATCAGATATTTCTCTTTAAATCAGATTGGTAAACTTGCCCCAGTTAAAATTCAATCCATAAAAATTGTCTTCATTTGCTTTTATCTTGCTTTAAAAATTCAGATAAACCAAATATTTGAACTAGCTTGTCTTTGTGTAACATTTTGGTCACCATGGAGTGGAAAGCTTGCGGAGGCCACGATGTTCACGAATGACTGAAAATGCTGACCCATGTGAAATCCCAACTTGGGTAGCTATTGCATCGAGGGTAATTCCACAGCCTTCTGTTTCTGGACCTCTTCTTTTGTTGAGGTTGACGGTCTTCTCTGTCTTGGTTCGTTTTCGAGGTCTTCCTGCTCTTAGTTAAAATGCTTGATCCATCTAAAACGTATTATTTTGTGTGGAGCAGCATTCCCATAATTTGTTGCTAAGCTTCAGTGATTAAGGAAGTTGGCCACTGGAGTTTTGTTAACAATTTCATATTATCCCATACCTCAAATCATTCTTTATTCTCATGAATATAAAGTAACCACCCAACCCCCATTTTCAAGGAGATGTAGCAATACTAAAACAAAAGTATTATGTAACTAATGTGTCTTCACTCAACCATTGATCAGAAACATGTTTAAGTATGTTTTGCTTGTGTGTGTGAACCAGAATACTAATAGCAATACTTAATTTTATTTTCATACTTACTTCTGCAAATGTACTGCCATGTTTCCTATTTGCATTGTGCGCATCCTCGTGCTATGTTAGGGAAGTTGGTGTGTTCTCTGTGTTCCATTCTCCATTCATTTCTTAGCTCTATTTTGAGTTTAAGGGGCCACAGATGTATATGTAGTCGGTTGTTGCCCAAATGAAAGTTATATGGGGCATAACTATAATCATTACACATGGCTGAAGCATTAAGTTGTAATGAATGACTACAATATGTGTATCTATTATTGCGTTTAATAAGTTCCTAGAGATCAGGCAATTTGTTTAATTAATACCAGCCAGTATTAGTTGTATTAACCATCCCATATTGCATGTTCTTGGGAAATTAATCATATTCTTATTACACTCACTTGTTCTCTAGGAATAAAGAAAGCACCAAGCATAGTATTGTTGTTGTCAAGTACTGTCAAGTTGCTTCTGACTCATAGCAAGAAAACAGATGCTAACGCTGCCTGGTCCCATGCCATGCTCGCAATGTTATCATATTGGAGTCCATTGCTGGAGTCACTATGCCAATCCATTTCTTGGAAGGTCCCAAACACAGAAGACAGTGTCCTACCACCCTTACCACTAGGGAGCATTCTTGCTGTAGCTCAACAAAGGCAGATTTATTTGTTCTTCTGGCAGGTCATGGCATCTTCAAAGAACCTCTTTGCCAATACCGTAATAAAAATGCATCTGTCTCCCTATTCACCATCCAGGCTTCCCATGAATGGGAGGCGATTAAGAAATTCAATAGTCTTGGTCATAAAGCAGCCTAATCCCCCAATAACATTCAACTCTTCAATATTCCAAAGAGGTCTTCAGCAACCCATTTGCCCAATGCAAGATGTAGTGTGATTTATTGACTGCTGATTTCATGTGTATAGGTTCTGTATCCAAGTGAATTAACGCACTAGGAACAAAGTAAATGTTCAATAAATACTCCTAAAATTGCTGCTTAATTACCTGGAAACTGCTTTTGTTCTTTCCTGTGCCACCAAATTACCCAAACTTACTAATGCTGAAATTTACTTTATACAGCTTTACAAGGGAACAAAGTCTCCTGCTTTGTGAGGAGACTTGGAAACACAGAGACTAAATACTTGGCTGCTAAAATCAGTGGTTCAAATCCGTCAGCTGCTCTATTGGAGAATAATGGGCAATCTATTGTTATAATGACTACAGTCTCAGAAACCCTGTGGGGCTCTTTTACACTGTCCTGTAGGAAACCACTCTAAGTCAGAATCAACTCTACAGAAAAGGGTTGGGTTTACATTTGACTAACTACTTTATAGAAGTCAGTTTAGATAAAGTACTCTCTCAATCAGTATTAAATTTTAGGTGTATAAGTACGTATTGAGGTATGTTACTATTTTTGTTTTTGCATGTGTGTGTGTGTGTTTATCCCAGGGTCCTTTGTTATTTTATTTGTTATTGTTATTGTTAGGTGGCACCAAGTCAGTTCTAAACCTATGTACAACAAAACAAAACATTCTCTGGTCCTACACCATCCTCAACATGGTTCTCATGTTTGCGCTCAGTCTTGCTGCAGTTGTGTCAATCTGTTTTGTTGAGGACCCCCCTCCTTTCTGCTCCCTCACGTTGCTAAACATGGCGTCCTTCGCCAGGGACTGGTCTCTCCTAATAGCATGTCCAAAGCACATGACACAAAGTTTCACCATCTTTTCCTCTACAGTGTTCTGGCTGTATGTCTTCCAAGACTGATTCGCTTGTTCTTTGATCCGTCCATGGTAATTGTAATATTCTTTGCCAGCATCATAATTCAAATGTATCAATACTTCTCCAGTCTTATTCAATGTTCAACTTTCACACGGATAAGAAGTGATTGACGTTACCATGGCTCAGGTCTGGTGCACCTTAGTCCTCAAAGTAACATCCTTGCTTTTCAACAATTTAAAGCGGTCTTGGATCCTTTGAATCCTTGACTGCTGCTTCCATGAGCATTGATTGTGGATCCAAGCAAGATAAAATCCTTGACAACTTTCACTTTTTTCTCCCTTGAAGGTATGCTGCTGTGACCTTTTGTCCATTTGTGAGGACTTTGGCTGTCTTTACGTTACGTTGTCATCCATACTGAAAGCTGCAATCCTTGATCTTCACCAGCAAATGCTTCAAGTCTCACTCTCAACGAGCAAAGTTATGCACTTTCTGAATCTCACAGCAGTGTGTTGATAAGCCTCCTGAACACTGAAGCTGCAATCTTCTTCATATAAACTAGCCTTTGGTTATTTAATCAGCACACAGAGGTAAGATGTATGGTAACAGGATACCATTCTGGATACAATTCTGATGCATACCTTTCCTGTTTTTAAACTAAGTAGTACTCCCTTATTCTGTTCAAACAATTCTCTCTTGATCCACGTACAGTTTCCCCAAGAAAACAATAAAGTGTTCTGGAATTCCTATTGTTTGCAAGGTTATCCACAGTGCTTTATGGTCCACACTGTTGAATGCCTTGGTATAGTCAATAAAACACAGGTAAACATCTTTGTGGTAGTACCAACTTTCAGCCCCAATCCATCTGAAATCAGCCATGATATCCCTTATCCCATGTCCTCTTCTAAAACTAGTCTGAACCTCCAGGAGCTCCCTGTCAATGTACTGCTTCAAATGTTGTTGGATGATCTTCAGCAAAGTTTTACTAGCATGTGCTATCCATGATATGGTTCTGTAATTGCACCCTCCTATTAGGTCACCTTTCTTTGGAATGGGTGTAAAAATGGAACTCCTCCAGTCAACTGCCTGAGTGAATTTCTTCCAAAATTTCCTGACTTATATGATTGGGTGATTCCAGTGCTTCATCAGCTTGTTGAAACATTTCAATTGATATTCCATCTATTCCTGGAGCCCGGTTTGTGGTTAATGCTTCTAGTGCTTCTTAGATTTCTTCCTCCAGTAGAATTGTTTCTTGCTCATATGCTTCCTTTTGAAATGGTTGAATGTCGAATAGTTCTTTTTGTACTGTGACTTTGTGTATACTTGCCATCTTCTTTGTAGACTACCTGCGTCAGTCAATATTTTGCCCAGAGCCTCTTTCTAGATTGCAACACAAGGCTTGAATTTCTTCCTGAGTTCTTTAAGTAAGAGCTGGGTATATTCTTTCTTTTTAGTTTTCTAACTCTAGGTCTTTACACCTTTTGTTATAATAGTTTACTTTGTCTTCTTCATTTACCCTCTGGAATCTTTTGCTCAGCTCTTGGACTTCATAATTTCTGTAATTTTCCTTAGCTACTCTCCAACGAAGAGCAGGTTTTAGAGTCTCTTCTGAAATTCACGTTTTATCTTTTATTGCCTGCCTTTAAAATTAACTTATGATTTCTTCATGTATGTTGTTCTTGATACCATCCCACAGCTCGTCAGGTCTTCTCTCATTCGGATTCAATTGCTCAAATACGTTCTTGAACTTTGGGTGGGATATACTCAAGGTGGCATTTTGCCTTTGGTGTAATTATTTTAAATTTCTTCAACTTCAGCTGAAACTTATATATGAGAAATTAATGGTGTGTCCCACAGTCGGCCCCAGAATTGATTTTAACTAAAGATATTGAACTTCTCCATTGTCTTTTCCCACAAATGTGGCTAATTAGATTTTTGTGGATTCCATTTGGAGAAGTCCAAGTTTATAGCCACCTTTGGTGTTGTTACAAAAAGGTGTTTGCCACGAGGAAGTAGTTGGTCTTCCAAAGTTCTACATGAAGATCTCCAGCTTCATTTCTATCACCAATACCATAATGTCCAACTACTGTTCCTTCCTCGTTGTTTTCAACTTTTGCATTTCAATCACCAATAGTTTATCAACTCCTCTTGATTGCATGCTTGTTTAATTTCAGGCAGAAGTATTTTGCAACATTTTTCAGTTTCTGCATCATTAACCTTAGTGGTTAGTGCCTACATGTGAACACTAGTTGTATTGATTGGATTTCCTTGTATGTTGATAGAACTAATGCTATCAAAGACAGCATTGCACTTCTAGATCAATCTTGTTTTAATGATAAAGGCAACATGATTCCTCTTGAACCTGTCATTCCTGGCATAGTAAACCGAATTATTTTCTGATTTAAAATTGTCACTACCAGTCAGTTTCAGCTCTTTAATACCTAGACTATACTTATGCATTCCATTTCATTTCTGACAACTTCCAATTTTTCTAAGTTCATATTTGGTATATCCCAATTCCAATTACGAAGTGATTTTTACAGATGCTTCTTCATTTCGTAAGTCATGCCCCACCAACCAATTAAAGAATAACAGGCTTTGTTCCACAGGCTTCACTTTAACCACATCATTACGGTCAGCTGCCCTTTGAGAACCCAGCTCTTCCCTGTCCTGTTCTGAGAGCCTTCCGAGCTGAGAGACTCGCCTTATGGCACTCACAGGGACAAAGGCCTATTTCTCATCACAGGGTTGTCAGTAGCCGACATTGTTTCGATGCCATCCATAAAGTTTTCAGTGGATAGTTCGTCTAAAGCAGCCAGCTTATTTCTTTTTTGCAATCTCTTCTGAGTCTATAAGCTCTGCTTAAACCTGTTCACTTCGGGTGACACTAGGCATTTGAAATACTAGTGGCATAGCTCCCAGCATCACAGCAACACACAAGCCACCACAGTGTGATCTTTATTTAGAGACCAAGAAATCAAGAAAGAGTGTAATGTGCCAATATAGAATAAAGAAAAAGGAGTTTAACAGATTGAAATAAAGAATGGCTGACTTATTCCTCAAGGTGTGCCTCTTTATATACAAAGGGGTGCCATCCCCCTGCAAAAAATTGAACTTTTTTC
>NW_022111372.1:91405923-91431502 GCF_000313985.2 Echinops telfairi
GTGAAACTGCTTTTATGAAAAAATTCACTGTGACCAGAATCTTCCCAGGTGCCACCACTGTGTGCACTAACTCAGAATGAGTTCCTCGATGCTTCCCTAGTGGGGAAAATGCAGCACCACCAAAGCTCTGCTGTGCCCAGCGCAATTCCAGCTTTTTGGAGGCCCCCCTCATATTTTCCACTCCCTCCTGGGCTGATGCCCTTGTATGTCAATCCGTAGAATTAGAATACCTAAGATTCACCTGAAAACTTTGCTTCATAAAGAGAAACTATCATTTACAGAGTGCTTACACTGTGCTAAGCTTTACATATAGTGTTTCATTTGATCTTCAAAATAACCTTAGACAGACATGGTGATAAGAGAACTATGCCAGCATGGCATTTGAACCCATGATTCTCTGGTTTCTAAATCTGTGTTCCTCCTGACTACTGAGCTTTGGAGGGCTTTCCTCTCTTACCTGACCATGCCTTTATGCGATACCTTCTTAGAACTGCTTTTGAATGACATGCGGTAGTTCTCCACGCATGACCTTGGAAATACATTCTAATTGTTTTATGTCGGTAAATGTTGCCATCCCAGAAACCTGTTTATGTCTTCAAGAACAGAGACCTAGTATCCCATCTTCACAGTAAAGCTATTTGCTTATCTGTTGAGTTGTAGAGCATTATAGCCTAAATCCGATTCTGGACTCACCAATCGCTAGTTGTGTGGTCTTGAGTAATTTACTGTGTCTCATTTCCCTATCTGCAAAAATGGGATTAATGTATGAGGGTCAAAATCTAGAATCACTTTCCAATTGGGTCAGCTTTACCAGGTGCCATCAAGTTGATTGTGACTCATGGGGGACCCACGTGTGCCAGAGTAGTAGAAATGTGTTGCATAGGGCTGAGTTTTGAGAACTAGATCACCCGGCATATCTTTAGAGGTGCCACTGCATAGACTTGAACTCCAGTCCTTTGGTTAGCGACCTAAGGCTTAACTGTTTACAACACAGTGATTTAGCATCAGCATTACCCGCTCCATTATATACTAGCAGTACCTGGCTCAGTGTTTGACATATTATTATCCTCAAATAGTAATTGTTGAATGATTAAATTAATCAACTAGTCCTCAAACCAACCAAGCAGCGAACCCACCAGTCAGCCACCTATGAAACAATCATAGTACTTAGCAGATTTTGATCTTGTTACATGAAACTCCATCAAGTACATGATAACTCTCTTTAACATTATAACTGTGCTAGTAACTACTCTAAATTTCTTCACACTCAAACAAATATTGTCTGTCATTAATGACCAATGCATAGTTGCCTTACAAATAATAAATATTTTGCAAACTAAGTATTAGCTGCTTGAAAGTTTTGTGGAATGGGAGGTCTAATTTGTCACTTTCTTCTAAGTGCTAGTTAGCATTTAAAGGGAGGATTTGCGCAGTGGTTGCTGTACAGAAGGCAAATATGTACAAAACAAGTGGTAGCACTCTGCATATGATTTTGGCAAGAACACAGTGCTGCCAAGATTATTGTTCTTGTCCATAAAAATCTATTACTGTTGTCATTTCTAATTCATAAGTGATTCTCCCTATAAGATGGTATTGCACTTCCCCGTAGGATTTCGAAAGTTGTAGATCTTTTCAGAACCAGGCTGCCATATTTTTTCCCCTAGTGTGGCTGGTGGTCTCTAAGCAATGACCTTGTGGCGAGCAGCAGTGCCCTAACTATGGTGTCACCAGAGTTTCTCTAAACATCCAAATACATGATTTTTGTCCTCCAAAGAATGTGAATTATATGAAATGTATAATCCATGATAATTATAAAGCTTATTGGATATGCTGAGCCTATAACTGATGAGACAAGACCAATGTTTGGATTTGGTTCACAGGAATGATGCAGTCTGGCCTGCTTGTTATGCTTATTGTGCGGGTATAAGGATCAGATGGGGATTCCACTGTAAACAGAATTAGATACATATCAGAGGCGGATATTCAGAAAAAGAAGTTTGTCTTATTCGTCTATGCAGGAAATTGGTTTCAAAGACCATGGTTGCCCATGTGTAATAAATTGGCTTTGCTAGGAAACTGTTTATTTTCAACAGCTAACATGGCCTCTTAATTGTTTTCCTGCTAATTAGCTGAGGATACAGTTTAGCTAAGATCAAAGACTTCAAGATGCAAAGCAGATTGAAGAGAGGAAAGGGCCTAATTAGCTTCCCCTAGTACATAACTCCACTTCTTCCTAGCCAATGGGGAGAACAACATACTGAAATTAGATGTGTCCACTTGTTGCCTACTTTGATCAGAAGGAGGGCACTAGAAACCCTTTTGGAGTTTTTCAGTGACAAACTGAGAGGATCAGGAAGGTGTGCATGCAAGCAGTGTTGTGGATAGAACTTCCTTTGACATGGAATGATAAAGGATTTTTTTCATAAAGGAAGCTCCTTCAGCTATTATCTAAGAGGGACTTGAAAGTAATTCTCCCCAGATGGTTATAATTTCACTGAGTAGCTCTTTCTCCCACTACTTAGTTGAGAGTTGAAGACAAAATAAAAGTCAAAAGCTCTAATTATATCCAGAAAATATGATAAAGCCATTTGTGTGTGTGTGTCTGTGAATTACTGAATTGTTTTCTTTCTCTGCATATAATAATGGAGTGGGGGGGTGGGCAACTACATTCTGAAGCTGGGAGAGCTTTACACCTACCCCACTTCTCTTTGCCCCAGTCAACAGGCCTTTCAGAATCTACTCCTTTCCCCTTTCATATTTCAACACCTGGAAACCACAAGCCAATTATTGCAGCTTGGAAACTGAATATAGACTCATCTTGATAGCATCTGCTCATGGTTGAAAAACAAAGAGAACAGGAAGAGAGAGAAAAACAAAGCTCTGTTTCTAAATCAAACATTTCTCCATGTGGACACTGGTGTGTATGGTGTGTGGGGCTTGGGCAGGCAGCGTCAGTCAGCAGGGGTGCTCATTCGCAGCTCCTGAGGGCAGCATCGTTTCTGCCCAGGTCTTTGATGGGTCTCCGACTCACCGTACAGTACACAGTCTAGAAATATCTGTTGCGTAGACATTTTATTAACAATGAATAATTAATGAAAGACCAACAAGTCAAGATTTTACAAAAACGGTAATCAGTATTTTGTGATTAAAAAAGGTAACCATTAAAGCTAACATCTACTAAATGTGTTATACCCCAGGCTCGATGTTCAGAGTTTTATGTGCACCGTCTTCCCTGGCAACTTTCTTTGGCAGTGAAATTACAGCAGGAAGAGTAAATGATTTTTTAAAAAATGGGGAGTGAAGTAAGAGCGAACTCATTGCTGAGTCAATTCCGACTCATAGTGACTCTATAGGACAGGACAGAATTGCCCCAGGGGTTGCCCAGACTGTAACTCTTCACAGGAGGAGAAAACTCCATCTTACTGCTAGGAGCAGCTGGTGGTTTCTAATGGTTAGCAGCCCAATATGTAATCCATTATGCCGCCAAGGTCAGCAGATCAAACTCACCAGCTGCTCCCCAGGAGAAAGATAGAACTTTCTACTCCTGTAAAGGGTTACAGTCTTAGAAACCCACAGAGGTAGTCCTAGTCTGTCCTATCGGGTTGCTATGAGCTGGAATGGACTCAATGGTAGTGGGTTGACGTTTAGTGTTTTTATTTTTAAAGCAGGGTATGGAGAGTAAATGAGGAGTAGTGAGGTAAACCTGGAATAGGTCTCCGTTTCTCACTCATCTATAAACCAAACAAACGCAATAAAACAAAGGGACAACAAACTCAATCCCCTTGCTGTGAAGTCAGTTTGGGCTCAAAGCTATCCCATGTCTCACATAGAACTGCTCCATGGGTTTTTCTTGACTGCCATCTTTACTGACACGGATATCCAGGTCTTTCTTCCACGGCACTGCTGTTTATGTTCAAATCTCCAACCTTTAAGTTAGTAGTGAATCACTAACACTTTACAGCACCCAGAAAACTTTCTCACATATGCAAGATCCAAATCCACACTGACTACCATCAAGTGAATTCCAACTCATAGTAACCCTCTAGAAAGAACTGGACCAAACTGAAACGCAATTGCATGGAGCCAATGCTGACTCTTACCACCCTGCTGTGTTCAAGAAGTGGAATTGGTTCAAGTACCCATATACAGGGTTTTCGAAGTTATAAATCTTTACAGGGTCAGATAATATCTTTTCTCTTAGAATTAACTGGTGGGTTCAAACCAGCCACCTTGTTCATCCGAGAGTTATGGTACTCAGCTGCTAACTGAAACATTTATGGTACAAATCTATTGAATGGTGTCTCAGGACAATGGCTTGTTCTACTTCCAAAAAGTTAGCCATTGAAAACATTACAGAACATAGGTCTACTGGGCCACATACAAGGTTGCCAAGATTCAAAATCAACTTAACAAAGACTGGCTAATTAGTGATAATACCATTACCATTAGCCTATTACCAGTTCCCCAGTGGCATGGGGTATCTGGCTCCCCTTAATTATTCCTTTGGGTGCTTTTGTATAGGATTAAGTATTGAAATCACTGGGGTCCCAATCAGCCACCACATTATCAATAATTGTCTCTTACGTATTTTGTAGTCTTATAGCATTCTCCCATAGCTCTCACTTTTATTTAAACCTCATAACAACCTAAGTAGAGAGATAGTTTGGAAAGACATACTTATCCAAATTTTATATACAAGAAAGTGGAGGGTGTGTCAGATTAAATTATTTTCCCAAACCAGGGAATACTTGACAGAGCAGTACTTATAGTCTAGGAAATCTGAATCCTGGCACACACGATTGTTTCTATTACATAACCATTGGCATAGATCATTCTTGCTCTTTTCTGAGCCCTTTTCTGGTTCAAATGGCTGAACTGGGGGCTAAGGCACCAATAAAGAAGACATATAGCTTAGAAGGAGACCTTCTTGATTAGTGGGTGGGTTTTTTTATTTTTTTATTTTTAGTATATCAATTCTTAATATCTATTTTTGAGCTTTTCTGAGGTCAGCGGCCATGTGTTTTATCTATCAATGGAAGTCATGTCAGAGTTTTATCACCTGAAACTGAACCTCATCTTACTTCTTAGATTCTTTCTTTGAACCAGCATGCTGTTGGGTGCTGCTACATCAGTTCCAAATCACAGTGACTGATGTACAGCAGAACCACAGGTGGCCTGCTCCTGTGCCAACCTCACAGTGGGCGTCATGACTGAATCCAGTGTTGCAGCCATTGTGTCAATCCATCTCATTGACCTTCTGCTTTACCTTGCCTTTAAGGAACATTCTGCTCATACTTGTACCAACATATAATTGTTTGTTCTTCTTGATGTCCATGGTTCTTTTAATATTCTTTGTCAGCACCATAGTTCCAATGCATCGATTCTGCTTCCCTCAGGCTTACTCAATGTTCGCCTTTGACATGCATATAAGGCCATTAAAATATGATGGGTTGGGCCAGGATGCCTTTGTCTTTTATGAGGTTTTCTGTAGCAGAGTTTACTGATACATCTTTTGATCTCTTGACTGCTTCTTCCATGAGCATTGGTTGTGGAGCCAAGCAAAATGAAATCCTTAACAACGTCAACCTTCTCTCTACTTATCATGACACTATTTATTAGTCCAGTTGTGAGGATTTGCATTTTCTTTCTGAGGAATTTGAAACCATTCTGAAGAGTGTCGTCTTATATCTTCATCAGCAAGTACTTCAAGTCCTCCTCATTTTCAGCAAGCAAGACTGTGTCATCTGCCATATTACAGATTATTAATAAGCCTTCCCTCCTTTCCTGGTGCCACATTCTTCTTCATGTAGTATGGCTTCTCAGATGATTTTCTCAGCATAGAGATCCTGAGAGTATGGTGCAAAGATACAACCCTTGGCATGCATAGCAAATAAACTCTCTGACCCACACCCTCTTGTCACTAGGGTTAATGTCACCCAATGGTGACAACTCAGGGTGTCTTCAAGGCCCCATGGATCTCTTTAGTAATGTTTGATATCAATTAGTATCCTTAGTAATGTTTAGCATCAATGTTAATCATGGAATATTATATGATAAATTGTAATTTTTCTTTGATTATATGAATAATAATAAATCCTTTTATAAAATTTCTCTACACTGAATATTATTAGCTAGCTGCAATGTTACTAAAACTGAGCAGAAGCTTTTTAATTTTTCTACTTCTTTTCCTTTAATTACTACTTCATTCTCAAAAAAGTTATTCATCTGTGTTCATGCATATGAATTATGAAATATTGTAGCTAAAACATCAGAAAATTTGACAATTCAGGAGCTATGAAAATACTAGAAGTGACAAAAGAATAGGACATGCATCTATTGCATACAGAAATAACCATGTGATTTAAAGCACCATTGCAATTGGGTAATAACAGCTCTGGTCAGAGCACATTAGAAGGTTTAAAAAGTGAATTAACATAGAATTTTACCCTTATAAGTGTATTTATAATATAAACATGGTTTCTAAAGCACGTTCTTACTATAGACAACTATAGGGGTTTTCAAATTTTAAAAAATACATTTTTCTGCTGAGACAGTGCACAAAAATTTTATCAAGTTATTTTTGTTGCCACCCCTTCTGACAATGTCACTCAATGTGGTTCTCACCCCCCACACCCTCCAGTGATGTCCGTAGTTGAAGAGTAAAATTCGGTCCTTGATGAGTGTCTCTGACCTGCCAAATGTGACTGTTGATAAAGATGTTTTTTCAAATGCTTCGTTAAATTTAGTCAAGAGGTTTGGTTATGTGATTATTAACCTTGGATTTTAATTATTTTTAATCCCCTCTGCCCTCAAAATGTTTTATTAGGAAAGCATGTATTTGTCACATATTGAACAGCAAATATGTAAAGGAAATAAGGCAAAAAAGAGTATTTGAGCATCATCTAAATGCTTTGTAATGTGAATCAAAAATAAAACCCAGAAGGCAAAAGTAGAGCATAATTAATGGACTAAATATAAAGACTAGATAAACAAATCTAAACTAAAAGAAAAAAAAAGTTTCTGCCTAGACAGTTCCAATTCATGACTACCGCATATGTCACAGAACTGTACCCTACCGGGTTTTCATGGCTGTGATCTTTCTGAAGCAGATCACCAGGCCTTTCTGCTGAGGTGCTTTTGAGTGGCTTCAGCCCTACAGTTTTTAGCTAAGAGCTTAACTATTTTTACTACCAATAGTTAGGTGAGCAAATCAGAAAGGGTGTAATTTATTCCCACTCCTACCGTTATGGATTGATACAGCAGCTACAACAATTGTCTTGTGCATAGGAACAATTGTGATGATGTCACAAGCCCAGACAGGGTTTCTTTCTGTGGTACAGAGAGTCCCTGAGTCCGAACAGACTCAGTTTCTATCAACAAATAGAAACTCCCCTAACCACTCACCTTCTCCCTACTTTGCATATACTATAGCAAAGGAAGACCAGATGAAGGGAAATGGTTCATGGGGAGTATACTGTGATGCTAATCTGAGAAAAGCAGGTGAACTCGAACAGAAAGCGTGTACAGCCAAGTTCTGCGGGTTTATTAAGCCAAGAGGACAATCTATGATCTTGCTGCTGTCTTTAAAAGTGTTGCCTGTGGCTGTCCCTAGGCAAGTGATTCAGCACCTGCCTTGTCTGTGCCCTGATATAACTAAACTGCCACTCTTGTGAGTCCAGATTATTGTTACTGAGTCAGAAGGAGACGTGGTGTGTATGTCCCACTGTGGTTTGTATGTTTCAGCACTGGATGCTGATTTTTCACATGTTCACATTTTCCTACCAGTCTTCGTTTTATGGTGGCATTTGCTGTAGTTGTTTTTGCAAGATATTGGTTCATTATTTTTGGCTCTTGTGACATTCGTTCTTATTACTCACCCTTAAGGACCTGTTTCCAGTCATTGCTGGAGGTGGAACCAGAGAAAAATAGCACACACAAGATGATTTCTGATTTTAATTTTAATGGTAACTGCAGTCTATTGCCCTGTTCAATTATTATTTTTAAAAATAATTCACGATTGCCTAGCTTTGGGGAGGTATCATCACCAAATAAATATAATATCAAGTTTGTTGTAGCGTGACAGGATGGCATTTAGTACCAACAAATCTTGTTACCATGACTTGTAATGAGGAATACGGAAAGGAATTCTAATTTATTACCTATTGTAGGTTACGTAGAGGAAGAAAGGTGAGTTTGTGTAAAAATGTAAAATTTGAACTTTGCATATGTAAACATCCACACAGGGAATTCTATAGGGGAAATGAGAGCTCTTGTTCATGTGCACTCAGTCAAGCAAATAAGAGCACCATCTAATATGGGGGGGATCCTGTAGTTGAACACTGCAGGGATGGTATGTCAAGACAGGTCCAAATTATGGGAAGTTGGCAAGTTCCATAAAATATAAAATACATTCCTCCATCAACATATACATTTTTGAGCATCTGCTATGCATTGAGAGCACAGCAGTGGGAAGACAAGCAATTACATTCTAGCATATATTAAAGCAATAATATAGTAACAGATACTTTTTGTTGCTATGAATGAGGTCTACGGACACACATGACCAAGAAAAGTGACAGAAAGGGAATGGAGCAGAGAGAGGATACATAGGTAAGGTAATTATCATAGGTTTCTTATAGAGGTGAGAGCTAAACTATGATGAAGGAAAAACCTCAAAAGAAATGCAGAGAAGAATATTCCATGCAGAGAGAAGGTAGGGCAAGTGCAAAGACAAGACATAGGCTAGCCTCATTGGAGGCAAGAAAAGAACCAAGTTGGTTGGAAGGTGGAAAACACAGGCAGTACTTGTCTATGGTGAGACAGGAGTCACACAGAGGCTTGTAGAGGGTAGTGAAGGTTTGGACTTACTACTCTGAGTACAATGAAAAGAGTTTTAAATAGAACTGCTTTATAAACTGAGAGTAATTCATCCAGGTGGAAAGGATTATAAAGAAATTGGAAGATGAGAGGACGCCAGTGGGAGATTACAATAGTCGTCCAAGCAATGGATGTGAAGGAGGAGGGAGAAGACAGAAAGGAAGACAATTTGCATTTACTATGAAAACCGTTGCTCGTTTTCATTGTAGAAAGAAAGTTGTGCTCATACTGGATAAAGTCAAAATTTCAGCTTTGTGGTCTGATTCTGCCGCTGAATTGCTGAACGACTGCAAATGAGCTGCAAGACCTCGAAACCCTTGAAGATACCGAGTTTTTCTTTTCTTTCAAATGAGTTTTATTGGCACACAACCCACAAATCATACAATTAAATTAGTTCAATCATATCAATAAACATTGTACAACAATTACCAAAATTTTAGAACATTTTATTCTTTCTTATACTCGTTGTTATTAGTTCCTCAAAAACATTAATCCAGTTACTGTCTGTATAGATGTACCTACCCTAGATTTTATATACAAAAAAAACATACAAAAACAACCCAAAACAATAACAAAATAAAAGAGGGAAAAACCTCAATTGAAAAGAGAGTAGAAAATATTAAAAACTAGAACAACTTTAAAATGGGTCAGAGGAAATCAAATGATAAGGTGCTAAATGTTAACCTATCTGTATCTGCCTTAATCCCCTTTCCAATGCACTTTGCATGATAGTAGAGCTATTAACATCACTGTTTTATAGTCAGAGGAAATTCACTGGAGGCTTAACTCACATGTATATCTTCACTTTTTTTTTTAATGGAAACAACTTTTAAATAGGTCAAATGGAGATCAGATAATACATTTTAACCTGTCTATGTCGCCATGGTCCCCGTCTGATAACAAGGCTATTCACAGCCCTCGGCTATGGTCAGAAGGGACTCACCTGAGACTTAATGTACGTGTGGAAAGATTTTGCACCTGCCATGTGGACTTCCACTGACATCCATAGCCGTCTGCCAGCCAGGTGTTCACAATGTAAGGTATCATACCACCTCCCTTTGGATTTTGCTTATATTATTTACAATCCATCTCACACAGGTTGGTGTGCTTCTTCCATGTGGCCTTAGTGGACACCTCACTCATGTGGCTGCTTGTTTGGAGACAAAGCTTGAAGGCACCAGATGCTATGTTTTCTTAAGTCTTCAGGTCTCTATCTCTTCATGAAGACAAGTAGCAAGTAAGGCCATGTCATAAGAACTAGTTGTTCTTAAATTGGGCCTAGAATTAAGGGTAAGTCCCAAATCTATTCATATATCTTTGTTTATATATGTGTAGAGCAGTGGTTCTCAACCTTCCTAATCCATGACTCTTTAATACAGTTCATGTTGTCGTGACCCCCAACTATAAAACTATTTTCGTTACTACTCCATAACTGTGATTTTGCTACTGTTATGAATTGGGCGACCCCTGTGAAAGGGTCATTCAACCCCCAAAGGGTCATGACCCACAGATTGAGAACTGCTACCTTAGAGCCATCATTGTCATTTTGTTTGAGACCAGTATCAACTCCCTGAAGCCTAAGGTAATTCTATTGGTAATCTTATTAATTTAGCCAATGGAATAGAATTTAAAACACCATTTAGAAAATGAAAGTATGTCAGTATAGGCCAGCTATGAACCACAATATATGTATTTTGACTTGTAGAGATTAAACTCATGCCTAGGCTAGGCACTATTACACAAACAATGGGGGTTAGTGATAAGGTGAAACTATCAATAACTGTTGATAGTTTTACTGACAGTGGCGGAAACACACCTACCAGTTCAATACATATCATAATAAAACAATGAGGGTATTAAAATAGTAAGTATATGACAAATACTGAGTTTTTCTTGGATGCAGAAGGTGGAACTGAAAGATGGTAGATAAGAGAACAGAGGAATTGAGCCAAAGAGAATAAGTGGGGCAATGTATCTTTCACTATTTCCCTGTGATGTCCGGAGTATCTCATTTTGCTATTCTTTCTACTGTTTATCTTTTAATTTTAATGTCAGCACTAGAGACAGTCTAATTCAGGGAAAGGGGTTCCCAAATCACTACCACCAGGGGGAAGTATGGAGCCATGCGTGCCCATATCAGCCTAGGAGGTCAGTTGTCTTCCCAGAATGATATCCAGTGTCCTGGAGGATAGAAAGAAAGTATTATCTAGGGCATGGTTCCTACTCTAGATGGAGAACAAAATGAGAAAGAATAGTGCAAACCTTCATAGAATTAAGTCTTCACAACTCTAGCAAGCATGTTTTCACAAATATGTTTTTCACCTGTACCAGATAGAAGGCGGGGTGGCAACAGGGAAACAGAAGGGGGATGTGGGATACGTGATGGCGCATCGAGAGGATTGGAATGGATGAGTTCACAGAATGTTCATGAATTATCAAATGCAAACCCGGTTGCCTTCTATGTAATCCACTCAATTCAGAATACAATGTCTGAACAACAAAAATAGGAAGAGGTAGAAGAAAGGCTGTGAGGTGACTACCTCCATTCACTATTCTATTCGTTGCACAATACGTAATGAGTATCTCCAATTTTGATCAAGACTGAGTATCACAGTCATCCATATGTAGTCCTTGCTCTGGAGGAGATCACAGTCCAGTTGGAATGGTGAAGTAATATTGAGAAAACAAATAAACCGGCAAGTGAATGCGATACTGAAATCACACACGCCCTAAAAAGAGTGTGTCTGGGGTCTTAAAGGCTTGAAGTTAAACAAAAGGCCTTCTAGCAGAGAAGCAATGAGCCTGCATGGAAGAAGTACACCAACCTGTGCGACCATGAGGTGTCGACAGGATCAGGTAATGGCACCAGAAGACTCAAAACAAACAAACAAAAATATTGTTCAGAATGGGGACAGTCAGAGCAGAGACCCCAAACCCACCTGTAGACAATAGGACATCCATCTCCTCACAGAAGGATCACAAGGGATGGATGAGTCACCAGGGCTCAGTGTAGCACTGATGAAACACGCACTATCCCTCTGGTTCCTTGCGGCTTCCTCACCACCCCCAACCCCACTATCATAACCCCAGTCCTGCCTTTCACTTTTGGCTAGACTGGAGCATGTACACTGGTACATATAAGAGCTCATGACATGTGAAATCCAGATCAGATAAACCCCTCAGGAACAGAGTAGCAATACCAGGAGGCTAGGTGAAAGGCAGGGAGGATGAGGGGAGGAAGGGGGAACCTATCTCAGTGATCGATGCATAACCACCTCTGCCCCCCAGGGGGATGAACACCAGAAACGTGGTCAGTGTAAGATATGAAAACAAGAATAATTTATAATTTATCAAGGATTCACAATGGGGGGGGGAGGAACTGATACCAAAGGTTCAAATAGAAAGTAAATGTTTAGAAAATGATGATGGCAACATATATATAAATATGCTTGATACAATTGATGTATGGACTGTTATAAGAGCTGTAAGAGCCCCAGTAGAATGGTTTTAAACAAGTAGCATTCTTTCCCTGGCTTCTCGTGCTGGGGTAATTTCTTGCTCGTTCACAGTTACTTAGACGAGGTTCTTTCCTGTTATCACAGAGAGCACAGTTCCCAGATCCAGCCATTTCTGAATCCGAATTCGCGTCCTCCATCGCGGCCCACTCACCCAGCAGGCTCGCCTCAAGCAGATTTCTCTTTTGTGATCTTGATCTTGCTGAATCCCCTCTGTGGTCAAGAGCTACGTCTCACAATCCCCTTGGCTTTTGCCAACCTTTCTTCCATGCTCTGGCTATATATCTCTTTCTGATTCTCTTACCTCCACCTGTTATCAACCACAGGTCTGGTAAATTCTGCAGGGCTCATTCCCGACCTAAAACTCTCCTGAATTCTCATTAGGCTCATCGTGTTACGTCCCTAGTTTGCCCAATTCACCCTCTCCGACCAGCCTCTGTAGAAGTTCTGAGGACTTTGATTCTTGCTTCATTCTCAATGAGTCTCCACCTAGATATTGTATATTCTCCTCAAATTTTAAATAAGTCCTATGACCCTTCTTTTTGGTAGCTTGGTCCAAATCCACTGACATTATGAACACCCTCACCTTCCTTTATCGTGACCTTCAAACCTTTCTTGGTGTTGTCTTTTGCTCTTCAGACAGAATAGGACTTTTGGTTCCTGAAGACTTCCTGGGACGATGGGAACAATGGGTAACATCACCATAAATCGATAACAGATTGAAGTTGTTTAAGGATTTTGTCTTGCTTGGATCCAGAGTAAATACCCTTGGAAGCAGCACACAAGACATTAAAACATGCATTGTACATTTGCTACACAAGACCTTTGGAAAGTATTGAAAACTAAGGATGTTACTTTGAAGACTAAGGATCACCAAGCAATAACCATGATATTTTTAATTGTGTCACATATATGTGAAAGTTGGACATTGAGCAAGGAAGACAGAAGAAGAATCATGCATTTGACTTCTGGTGCTGGAGAAGAATATTGAAAGTATCATGGACTGCTAAAAAGATAAACAAATCTGTCATGGGAGAAGTCAGGCCAGAGTGCTCCTTCAAGGCAAGAATAGTGAGGCTTTGTTGTATATACTTTGGACATGTTATCTGGCGAGGCAAGTCTCTGGGGAAGAACATCATGCTTGGTAAGTGGAGGGGCAGCAAAAAAGAGGAAGGCCCTCAAGGACATGGATTCACATCGTGGCTGCAACAATGAGCTCAAGTATGAGAAATATTGTGAGGTGGCACAGCACCGGGCAGTATTTCTTTCTATAGTGCATTAGGTCGCTATGGGCTAGAACCGACTCGATGGCTTCTACCAACAAAACTAACAAGAACAATTGTTTAAAGACATCCTCCATTTCTCTAGGCACTCTACTGCATCTAATTCATTGGTTTCGGTCCAGGTATTTTTTTTTTTAACATTTTATTAGGGGCTCATACAACTGTTATCCCAATCCATACACACATCAATTGTGTAAAGCGCATTTGTACATCGTTTCTCAAAACATTTTCTCTCCACTTAAACCCCCGACATCAGGTCCTCATTTTTCCCCTCCCTCCCCGCTCCCCGCTCCCGCATGAGCCCTTGATAGTTTATAAATGGGTATTTTGTCATATCTTGCCCTGTCCGACGTCTCCCTTCATCCAGTTTTTGGCTGTCTGTCCCCCAGGGAGGAGGTCACACACAGTTCCATGTAATCGGTTCCCTCTTCCCCACCCATTCTCCCTTTACCCTCCCTGTTTTGCCACTCACACCACTGGTCCTATAGGGCTCATCCGTCCTGGATTCCCTGTATTTTCAGTTCCCATCTGTACCAGTGTACCTCCTCTGGTCTAGCCAGTCTTGTTAGATAGAATTCGAGTCATGGTAGTGGGAGCGGGGAGGAAACCTTTAGGAACTAGAGGAAGGTTGTATTTCTCATCATTGTTACATCGCACTGTGACTGGCTCATCTCCTCCCCTAGACCCCTCTGCAAGTACTCCCTCGGTCCAGGTATTTTTACAGTCATGCCCAGGCTCCATTATAAGCCTCATGTTTAAGGCTGCGCTGTACTTAACTCTGATGTAAGGGACATATCCTCATGCAAGACACCACCTATTTTTTAAATCATAAAATAATGTCTTCTAGCAGTAGGAAATTTACACAACATCAAAGTGTGTAACGTGATGGTGTGGATTATTTTACTATCCATTTCAGACCTGCTTTTTGCTTTCTGAAGTTTGTGATTCATCTTATGTGCTTCCTCCTCACTGTATTGATGAAGAAGGGACTCCTACTCTCGGGCTATCAAGATAGCCAACCGGGACTGATGAGATGGGCAGTTTGTTAGTCACATGCATTCACAGTCTGGGGAAGAAGACACTGTGCACCTTGCAGGGTCCCGCAGAGGTGGCCTGTGGAACACACTGGATTACCAGGGTCACGGGGGGTAGGGGGGGCAAGTTTTGTAGTTTCAGGACATTGAGGTGGATCCTGACTCCTGCAGGAAGTCATCATGAGCTTGTCTGACAAATTTCCATGGACCACAGAGAACTGAAGCCTACTATTCTGGGATATGTAAGAACCATGCCTATTACTTTGATGAGGAACATTGTTTATCTAGAGGATCTGATCTATAGAAGAGACTATTGAGAGGGACTTGCCAGTCAAAACCCTCCTGATCCTACCAAAGGCCAAGGAAATATATGGTATTGAACTTTAATTTAGAATACCACACCACAAGGACCTTTATCTGTCTGTGAAGCACACATAGACATACAAGAGCATAAACATGTACTTTCCATTTCACAAAAATGTAATCATAGTAGATGTGCAGTTTATACTTCTTTACTTAGCCATATACCACTATGTAGTTTTCCATGTTATAACATATGAACATGTCTTCTTCCTTCTTAACATCCCATAGTATGGATGTACCATCATTTATTTAACTATTTCTCTAATGATGAACATTGGGCTTGTCTTAAAATCCTCTTCTTTGTTTATTGAAACCACCTTAGAATAAAAAATCTTGGTGTACTCAAGTAAACCCTCCTGTAGGTCACATTTCAAAAGATCAAATTTTAAAACATAAAAGTTGACACATAAAACAAACAGCCAACAACAAGAAAAGCAATGTATGCTGAATTCTAGATTTCTCTCTGAAAAAGGTTTTAACTGCTCGTGTCTCCTAGTAGTATGTTGGGAAATGGGCCCCACACTTCGCTGTCATCAGTTCCTCATATTTAGTGTAGATTTATGTCATTGAATGATACAAAAGATGTGTGCTCAGCTACTAATCAAACAGTTAATCACCCAGCAGAACAACGGAAGAAAGGTCTGAGGAGCTGCTTCCATAACATAACAGGCTCGAGTGGCCGAGGGAGCGATGCTACTCTGCAAAAAAGAGAAGCACGGCATCGCTCAGAGTTGACGCAAGGTGGTCAGAGGATGAGACAGCGAAAAGGAAAGAAGCCTCCCAGGAAGAAGTTAATTCACAGAACGTGATAAGTCAACCCAGCTTGGAGACAGAAGCTCACATGCTCTATTTCCTTGATGAACTCTTCCCTAGATGCAACTCTTCATCAGCCCACCCAACTCTGACTTTCATGCTAGATACCAAGTGGGGTGTAAATATTCATAAGTGGAGAGGAGTTGAGCCTTGGATACACATAATCTTTCAATTCAATCAATTCGAATTTTCTAAAACCATACAGGAAGTCTTTCCAAAACCACATGGAAAAAAGAATGGCCTAATTTAGAATCCAGCTCGAAACTTCTGAGGATTATTTTCTGCTTAGCATTAGTAAAACTCCAAAGAACTGCCATCAATTGGAGTAAAAAGAACTTATGTTCCTCTTCTTTTTATTTTAACCAAAAACTGGAATAAAGGGGCTGGCAATTGTAGTAATGCATGACTCTTCAGTGTTTGCATAGTGTAAGTTTATATTCATTAGAAAAGCATGTTATTCATTTAATTTTCCACTAAAGTCAGTGGTTTTAATTAAGGGGAAAATTCATGAAATCTAAGACTTAAAGAGAAGCAATTGGTTTCACCTATAAAGGACCAGGCTAAGCTCTGCAAAAAAAATCTAATTTTCTAGAATTAGCTCAGATGTAATTAATTCATTAGAAAGTCATGTTTACAAGCATAAAACAAGACTGCTGAGCTAGAGAATTTCTAATAGTTGGACTTTGAAAAACAACTGTTGAATAGCAGAAAAACATAAAGCTAATATTTTTATGGATATAGTATATTTAGTGGCAGCTTTCCATAGCAATACCATGAAAGGGGACTATTATTTGATATTCAAGCATATCTGAAACTAGAGAATTCTCTTAAGAACAGTTGTTCCATAAGCGCCCTTGGTTTAGGGGCAAGAATATCTGTTCTCAACCTCTGAATGATTGTGCCAATAGTTGAAAAGACTTATTCTGTGAGGATGGACTACTCTGCCAAAATAAAAGATCAACAGGGAGTTTTGGAAAAGAAAAATATAGGAATAGTCAACATACTATCAACATAAAAACAAGGTTCTGGCATTTTGGCCTCTCTCTAACCTGTGTGTTAAGCTTCGATATGCAAAGAAATTTCTCTCAGATGTTGTGTTAGTTTCCTAAAGCTGTTCTAATAAAGGTAGTGGCTTAAAACAACAGAAATTTATATTTTCACAGTTCGAGAAGCTGGAAGGCTGAAGTCAGGGCCTCACTCCACCCGAAGCCTCGCAGAGAGAATCATTCCTTGCCTCTTCCAGCTTCTGGTGGTTCTGGGTTTTGCTTGGCTTCAAAACCAACGACCAAATTCACTGCCATCAAATACATTCTGAGGTATATCAACCCTACAAGGCATAATAGGACGACCCTGTGGGTTTTCAAGACTGTAAATTTTGGGGGAGAAGAAAGCTACAACTTTTCCCCAGGGAAGGGCTCATCATTTTGAACTGTTGACCTTGGGTTAGCCTAACTAACTGTGCCACCCTGGCTCCTTGGCATAGGGCTGCTTAAATCCAATCCCTGCTCACATCTTCATTTCTCCTTTACTAGTCTTTTCCTTTTCTGTTTTTAATTTTGTTTTACTTTTTAAAATAAACAATCCCATCATTGGATGAAAAGCCCACTCTCTGGAGTTGGAAGATAAAAAGGAGGAATCTAGTGAATATCCAACTATTTCAGTATCCAACTATGATCAAGAACCGATGATGTTAAAGGAAGAAGTGAAAGCTGCACTAAGATCCGTGGCTAAAATCAAGGCTCCAGGAATTGATGGGATATCAATAGAAATGTTTCAACAACCGCATGAAGCACTGGAAACACTCACTCATCTTGTCAAGATATTTAGAAGAGAGCTACCTGGCCAACTGACTGGAAGAGGTCCCTAATTGTACCCATTCCAAAGAAAGGTGACCCAGCAGAATGCACAAAATATAGAGCAAAATTTATATCACATGCCAGCAAAATTGTGCTAATGATCATCCAACAATGGTTGACACAGTACATGGACAGGGAATGTCAGAGGCTCAGACTGGCATCAGAGGAAGACTCTTGCTGATGTCAGATGGATCTTGGCTGAAAACAGAGAATACCAGAAAGATGTTTACTTGTTTTTATTAATTATGCACAGGCATTTTTGTGTGGATCATCGCAAACCATGGATAGTCATTAGAAGCATAGGAATTCCATCACACTTTAACTGTGCTCTCGCAAAAACTGTACATGGATCGAGAGGCAGCTATACAAACAGAAAAAGGATATGGTGCATGGTTTAAAATAAGAAAAATGTGCATCAGGGTTGTATCCTATCATTATTCTAATCCAATCTGTATACTGAGCAATTAACTAGAGAAACTGGATTATATGAAGAATAATGCAGCATCAGGATTGTAGAAAAGGTTACTACTGACTGTGTTAGTCTGGGTAGATTAGAGAACCATATCCACAGAAACTCATATGTATGTAAGAGAGAGTTTTATATGAAAGGTAAGTGTACATTAAGAAAGCATCCCAACCCTTTCCAATTCAAGCCCGTAAGTCTGACTTAGCCCACAGGTCTGACACCGATCTACAAAGTCTTCCTCAAATTCACAAAGCACACAGTGATGCCGAATGTAGGAGTATCACATGCCAGTAGGTGGAAAATCATGTAATCCAATGGCAGTGTAAGCATCTCAGTGCTGGCAGGGGTCTCAACGCAGGTCCTCCAGCACCCAGGGCTGCATCAGGGTAGGTCCACGTGGCTTCTCCTCTGGGATGTCTCACAGGAAGTGAGCCTTGCCAGCCCAGGCAGAGAACTAGCTAAGGCAGCCTCACACTGGCCCTACCATCAGAGAGAAAGAGACAAGACAACTCAAAAGACGAGGCTCACCAAGGCATTTATCTCTCCGCCCTTCAATTAATCCCAGATCTATTTATCGGCTTAACAATCTCAATCCACCCCTTGCCAACGTGGCACCTGTACACAATTCTTTAGCTTAACGATTGCCATTAAGTAACATCTATACCTTAATCCTACAATCCTATGAATATATTCCCCCACCTATGAAAGTTTGTAAGCCAACCATTTCATGTCTTTATACCTCCAATTTTGGGTAGCCAATTTCTATATTGCCCACTTACATCAACCCAGTGCTCTCAAAAGACAATCATAATTTTCAATGTGAATAATCTTCATTTCAGTTGGAACCTTGTAAAATCCACATCCATAAGCAAAGTCAAATCTGGACAGGCCACCCATAAAGTCAGCAACAAAACACACCAGTTCATAGGCACAAAAGTCTCTTCATGTGGTTGGATTCTGGTCAACCCAATGTGGACTACCTCTCATAGCCTCCCTTGGGTGCCCATTGTCCACCTTGCCCTTAGACCATGGGCTCATCAAAAATACTCAACAAGCCTAGCCCCCTCATGCTAGGTCATGAACTTTAGGCCAGTCAACCCATTCTCAGTCTCCTTTTTTTTCTTATAAACCAAATCCACAGGTGTCAGTGGCCACACTCAACCTGTCTCTTTATTGCTTCATTTCTCCAACTTCCACTCAACAAGTAGATGCAGGTGGTCACCTAGCAAGCATTTCAGCCTGCCCACAGGCTCCCTTTAACATTCAATCCTTGAAAGGCGTTTTCTTCATGGCTCCAGATCTTTTCCCAGCTTTGGACAAAAACCACTACAGTTCAAACTTTCCATCCAAAGAGTTCCTTTTTTCTCCCATCTGTCAACAGTCCGTAGGCATGTCTCTTCACTTTCTCATGTCCTGAGGACTCCAAAGCACTGGGTAGAGCTAATCTCTCTGTAGCCTTCTTTCCAGGTGTGTCCTAAACCCATCTAAAGATCAAATTTCAATGGCTGAAAGTAAGTGGGCTTACAAGCTTTCTGTTTTATACGTCCCAAAATAATTTCTATAAATCATTAGATTGATAATGAGCAGAAGAGATCAGTACAAACAAAAATAGAATCAGACACTAAACTCAATTCTTAAAACAGTCAAGTTCAATCTTTATTTAGCTTATCTAAATCCTTATCTATTTGATTTATACAGAATTATAGGATTAGGTCTCAGAGGGCATTATACCATTTTCCTTAAGCAGCATGGTTTCTGAGAAATTCAAAGGGCGATTTTTACCCCTGAGTTCAAAATATACATTAATCACATTCATTTTCACATTTTAAACAGGAATAATCGAAGACTAAAACCAAACAAAATAATCAAAACTTTAACTTCCCATAATCTTTCCAGAAAACAACCAAGTAAACAGTGTGGCTTTATCTTACCTCTGGCTAGTCAAGAAGAAAAACCACCATGAGGGAGAGGTCAAACAAACATCTACTCTCCATCTTATGGTTTGTTTCTCCAGTACCCCACTTGGACACTTGTCACCCTGATGGAGCCCTGGGTGCTGGAGAAGTGGCATGGAGACCCCTGCCAGCACTGAGATGCTTAAATGACCACTGGATTCAAAGACTTTCTACCTACTGACCTGTGATCCTCGTGCATCCTGCATCATTGTGTGTTTTGTGAGTTTTAGGAGGACTTTGTAGATCGGTGTCAGACATATGGGTTAAGTCGGACTTATGGGCTTGGACTGGATGGGGTTGGGATGCTTTCTGAATCTACACTTACCCTTAATATAAAACTCTTTCTTATATATGTTTGGGTTTCTGTGGATTTATTTCTCTACTCTACCCAGACTAACACATTATAAACTGTAACTAACTCAACAACATACCATATGCAGATGACACAACCTTGCTTGTTGAAAGTGAGGAAGACTTGAACCACTTGCTGATGAAATTCAAGGATTACAGTCTTCAGTATGGATTATAATTCAATATAAAAAAACTGAAATGACCACAAATGGACAATTAGGATTATATAATAGCAAATGGAGAAAACATTGAAGTTATTAAGGATTTCAATTTGATTGGATTTAAAAATCAATGCTCATGAGAGCAACAGTCAATAAATTTAAGACTTTGTTGCATTTGCCTATACCTGTTGCAGAAGACCTTTTTAAAGTACTGAAAAGCAAGGATGTTACTTTGAGAGCTAAGGTGCACCTGACCATGCTATTTTCATGCTTGTGAAAGTTGGACAGTGGATAATGAAAACCAAAGAAGACTCAATGCATTTCAAATATGCTGCAGGCAAAGAATCTTTAAAGTACCAAGGAGCGTCAAAAGAACCAACAAATCTATCTTAGAAGTACAACCAGAATGATCTTTGGAGGAAAGGATGGTAAGACTACATCCCATGTACTTTGGAATGATGTCAGGAGAAACCAATCCTTGGAGAATGACACCATGCTTGGTAAAGTAGAGGGGCAGTGGAGAGGGGAAGGCCCTTGACAGCATGGCGGACACAATGGCCAAAATAGGTTCAACCAGAAGACTAGAGGGATGGCACAGGCGCGGGCAGTGTTTCCTTCTGTTGTACATACAATCGTTATGAGCTGGAAATGACTCCCTGGTATCCCATAGGGATGATGCACCTGCGATTGTCCTAGCAAACAAGTCTTACCGTGATAACAGCTGCAAGGACTTTAAAGCAGGTCACTTTCCGGGGCTCCAGGGGCAGATATCTACTAAGGAGTTCACAGTGTGGTATAGCAAATTTATAGGTGTTTCTCCCCAATTCATAATCACTTCTCTAACAAATGTTTTCACCAAGAGAAATGTGTCTCTGGCAGTCATTTTGCACCATGGGCTTCCTTTGAGCCCTAAGTGTTTCTGAGGAATAACATTCTCTTTTCCAGTAATTTAGGTTTGAGATGGATTCTCTGAGTCAGGAGAGGAGTGGCGACAAATAGAAGGAACCTATCAGGAATTGTGTGACAGCCATCTTCTATCATGTGAATGTAGAGGCAAAGGGGGGAAAAAGAGAAGAATTAACTTCTCTGGGAAAAAAGATATACTCTATTTCAATATCAGAGAGTCTGTCTCCTTTGGGCCAAATTAAGCTCTTAGAATGTTGCCCCCTCCACCACCATTTCAACCATCTCTGATCATTGCAGCCACCAAGACCACCACCCCAGTCACTGTCACTTCTATTGTGAGGCTACTGCCACCACTATGCCTCCCCCAGTGACCTTCTTTTGTCCTAATACCAATACTGCTCCTCCATTAACTTTCCTTTGGGTGTTCTACTTCGACCTATTTATCGAGTGACATGAAAATCCTCCAGTTTTGAGTGGGGCCCAGAACAAGAAAAGGCTCTGAAACAGGTTCAGGCTGCCGTGCAAACTGCTTTGCCACTGGGCCACATGATCCAGCTGACCCAGTGGTGCTAGATGTGTCCGTTGTAGATAGAGATGCAGTGTGGAGTCTTTCACAGGCCCCTATTGGTAAATCACAGTGTAGACCATTGAGATTTTGAAGTAAAGTCCTGTCACTCTCTGCAGACAACGATTCGCCCTTTGAAAAACAGCTGTTGTCCTCTTACTGGTTGGCCTGTTACTGGGTCTTAGTGGAGACTAAACGCCTCATGATGGGCCACCAAGTCACCATGAGGCCTGAGCTACCCATCATGAACTGGGTACTGTCTGACGTAGAGTCATAAAGTCCGACATGCACAGCAGCGCCCCATTGTTAAATGGAAGTGGTCTATATGAGATCGGGCCAAAGGAGGACCTGAAGGGACAAGTAAGCTGCATGAAAAAGTGACTCAAATGCCCACAGCCTTCATTCCTGTCCCAGTACCATCCTTCTCCCAGTCTGTCCCTATGGCCTCCTAGAGAGTTCCTTATGATAATTTAACTGAAGAATAGAAAGTTCATGCTTGGCTTGCTCATGGCTCTGCACAATATGCAGGTGCCACTTGTAAGTGGACAGCAGCAACAGCACAGTGGTAAAGGGAAATCCTCCGAATGGGCAGAACTTTGAACAGTGCACCTGGCCATTCAGTTTGCTTGGAAGGAGAAAGGGCCAGATATGAGATTTTATACTGATTTGTGGGCTGTGGCGAATGGCTTGATTGGATGGTCAAGGAATTGGAAGGAACATAATTGGAAAATTGATGACAAGGAGGTATGTGGGCAAGGTAGGTGGACAGACCTCTCTGAATCGGCCAAGAAAGTAAAGATAATTGTGTCTCATGTGAACGTCACCAAAGGGTTACTTCAGAAGAGGAAGACTTTAGCAATCAAGTGGATAAGTTGACACAAACTGTGGAGACTGGTCCACCTCTTTCCTCTGCCACTCCTGTTATCGGCCAATGGGCACATGAACAAAGTAGACATGGTAGCAGGGATGGATATTTTGCATGGGCACAGCAACAAATACTTCCACTCACCAAGGTTGACTTGGTCACTGTCATTGCTTAGTGCCCCATCTGCCAGCAGCAGAAATCAACATTAAGTCCAAGATATGGGACCATTCCTCCAGGAGATCAACCACCAACGTGGTGGCAGGTAGATTACATAGGAGCACTTGTGTCATGGAGGGGTAGCATTTTGTTCTTACCGGAATAGACAACTATTCTGGATATGAATTTGCCTCCCCTGCATGCAGTGATTCTGCCAAAACCACCATTGTGGACTTACAGAATGCCTCATCCACCGGCAAGGCATCCCACATAGCATTGCTTCAGATGAAGGGACTCACTTTACAGCAAATGCAGTGCGGCGATGGGCCCATTCCCATGGACTCCCCTGTTCGTGTCATGTTCCTCATCATCCTGGAGCAGCTGACTTGATAGAACGATGGAACGGCCTCCTAGACACAATTACAGTGCCAGCTACGTGGCAACAACTTATGAGGCTGGAGCAATGTTCTCTAGGAGGCTGTATATGCTCTAAACCAGTGGCCAATATATGGTGCTGTGTCTCCAATAGCCAGGATTCATGGGTCCAGGAACCAAGGGGTGGGAGCTGGCAAGGCACTACTCACTGTTGCTTCTAGTGATCCACTTGCAGCATTTTTGCTTCCTGTCCTATGCACTTCCGGCCTGGAAGTCCTGGTCCCAAAAGAAGGAAATCTTCTAGCTGGCAACATAGCACGGATTCCACTGAACTGGCAGCTGAGAATGCCTCCTGGTCACTTTGGGCTCCTAATGCCTTTGGATCAACAGTCAGGAAGGGTGTCACTGTAGTGAGTGGTGTGATTGATCCTGATTACCAAGGAGAAATTGGACTGGTGCTACATAATGGAGGTAATGAAGATTATGCCTGGAATCCAGGAGATCCCATAGGCCATCTGTTAGTACTACCATGCCCTGTGATGAAAGTAAATGGTAAACTACATCAACCCAATCCTGACAGGATTTATAATGACTCAGACCCCTCAGGCCTGGGTCACCCCACCAGGTAAGAAACCACAGCCAGCTGATGTGTTGGCTGAGGCCAAAGGTAATACAGAATGGGTAGTAGAAGAAGGTAGTTTTACCTATCAGTTATGACCACGTGATCAATAGCAAAAGTGAAGTTTGTGATTGTTAGTTTACTTTCTTTATATGTACTTATTGCATATCTTTCCTTTGTTCATGTATGATGTACTAGATATAATTAGATTCAGTGTGTTTTCATTTATATGTATGATAGATGTTTGATGTTAGGTGTAAGTGTGATTTCATTAATGTCTGGAAATTATATATGGCTAAAGAATTGTGTACAGGTGCCAAGTTGGCAAGGAGTAGACTATGATAGGTAGGTTTATTGTGTCAACCTGGGCAATAAGAACAAGTAAGATTAATAAGGTCACAGTTAGATTGGAGGGCAAAGAGATAAGTGGCCCCATCTGTCTCTCTCTTGCTCTCTGGTGATAGGACCAGTGTGCAGCTACCTTAGCTAGTTCTCCGCCTCAACTTGCGAGCTACAATACCTGTGGGACACCGAATCCATGGGCGGTGCCAATAATCTTGAGGTTTCTTCAAGACATGCTTCGCCACACTGCTGGTATATACATCGCTTGAGCTGGGCACTGTTGGATCCTGTCATCTGGCTGGCTGCTGGTGATCTGCCCTGTTTTTTGCTGCCTCTGGCCAGACTGCCTGCAATACTCTTTGGAAGACTCAGCTGTCTGCTTCCTTGACCTTGGACCCCGTAGCCCTCGTGAGTTGAATGACATCCAGTATATTAACTGTTTCAAGAAAGTGAGTTGAACTGAGCCCTCTGTACTGATATGTGGGCTAATTAGTTGTTATATTCCTTTGTTCTATATCCATCTATATAAAATCATAAGTGTCCTGGTTTTCATTCTGTCAAGACCCCTATCTAACACAGGAAGTTAATAAAAATGAATACAAGAATGAAGAAAATGTTCTCATTGATTGTGGTTATGGTTGTACCACTCTTTTTAATCTGTTTAACCCTAAAATGTTTAAACCTAAAAATGGTGAATATGTTAAAATATATTCAGTATGTAAAATTGAAATCTATATTATGTAAATTATATGCCAATAACTGTAAAGAGAGAGAGAGAGAAGAGAAAGAAAGAAAAGGGGTCCCAGAGAACCCACAGACTCGTTTCACCTGTGGCCAGTTGACTGTGATCCACTGAACTGATATGTTGGTGGAAGACATGACTGGGCAGGCAAGCTGAAAGAATGGCTCTGCTGGCCAGTGCGCTGGTCATTATATAAATAAGCTCACCTTCCCAACACAACCGCTGAAGACAAAGCGGGTGAATAAGCAAAGGTGGTGAAGAAAGCTGATGGTGCCCGGCTATCAAAAGATATAGCGTCTGGGGTCTTAAAAGCTTGAAGGTAAACAAGCAGCCAT
>NW_022111372.1:91432359-91446277 GCF_000313985.2 Echinops telfairi
TGAGAAACGATGTACAAATGCGCTTTACACAATTGATGTGTGTATGGATTGGGATAACAGTTGTATGAGCCCCTAATAAAATGTTAAAAAATAATAATAATAAGCACATTTAAGGTGAATGTGCCTTAAAAAAAGGAAGCCCTTGGAATAGCTGCTGGTACTCAAAACAAGGAGCATTTATCAAATGTTATTTCTAACTCACAGGATAAGAGCACTCAAGAACACTGCAATCCAGATGAGTACACTTAGTATCTAGGTCCCAGGAAAGCAAAGAAGGCATCAGCTAAAGAGTTGATGAGACCACCATGGTTCCAACTAGGCAGAGTGCTCTGCTTGCGTAGCATGTCATAAGGAAAATAAAAGAGCAAAACAATGCTAAACAATAGGCCTCCTTTTCAAAGAGTGATAGGTGCCCTGGAAGTGTGTAAGTTTGTCTGCACACAACTATTCTCCTTCCTTTTGCTTACAGACATTTGGTGAGCTTTCATTCTATTTCAAGAACGGATTCTAGAGTTACGAACGAGGAAGATAAAGTGTCTACTTTCTGCTTTCCCACTTTGCAAGCTCAAGCCTCTCCACCTTTCATTAGAGCAGAGAGTTCCAACAGCTATGTTGCTATTGGTATGTTGGCAGTGATATGTTCTGAGATGGATTCTCATCTATTATTAATATGAATACAACTTCTTGGCTATCTGACCATAACTTAGATTTCTACTGTAGACCATTCTCCGCTCACCAAGTTAACTTCTATAAATGTACTCACACACAGCATCAAAAGGCATAGGAACCCAAGTCTGTCACTAACAGAGGGAGAAAATTGATGAATATTTATAAAATGCACAAATTTTAACATACAGATCAGTGAGAATTTACCTATGCATTCATACCTACCTATAACCACCGTGCAGATCAAAGGAATGTTTCCATCACCCTTGGGAATGTCCTCAAGCTTCTTTACACTCTAGCTAGTGGTCCTCCACCTTCCCCATGCCGCTACCCTTTCATACAGGTCCTCATGTGGGGGTGACCCCCAACCCTAACAGTATTTCCATTGCTGCTTCATAACTGTCATTTTACTACTGTTAGAATCATCATGTAAATGTCTGAAGTGCACGATGTATTTTCGTTGTTGCAAATTGAACATAATTAAAGCATAGTGACAAATCACAAAAACAATAAGTAATTATGTATTATGAAATATTTATTTCTAATGACAAATAAATGAAATTTTGTCTTGAAGCAGCATGTAGCATGATTAACAGTCTTCATGCCAGATACTCATAGGTGGGTGTATCAGCCTGTGGGCGGATCCTCCTGGAGACGGATAGAGGAGTGGTTTCTCGGTTCCTTAGACCATCAGAAAGTGTCGTACGACTCCCAAAGGGTTCGCAACCTACGAGTTGAGAACCGGTGTTCTAGAGCTTCCTCCCAGCCTCCACTCTCAGCTCGCGCAGAGCTAATCATGTCTCTGACTTCTTTTATCATGTTACCATTTCCTATTTTTGAGCCTATACTAGGTTTCTTTTGTATTTACTCCATTCATAACACCTCGCCGCATGCTGGCATCCTTCAAGTGGCCAGATTTGGGAAGAGTGGACGTGGTAATGGCATTTGCATTTTTGCCCCATCATTACTCCAACAATAGTATTGGAATTTCAGGAGGATTTTTACGGTAGACAGCAGAGATAAAAAATCAGGGCTAGATCAGAAGAAAACTGGGGTCAGAATGACTTCGGTGAAGTGGGGAATTTGTAGATATGTGTGGAGCACTGCTTGGGAGAATGAAAAAAAAATTAGGGGGCAGGCAGATTAAGGGGGTAAATAATATTTTGAGGAAATAGAAAGCTAAAACGTATTATAACTCTTTTTGTAAATATAACCCTATTTACGACAGGTAGGTGAAGTCCAATGATAGGGTTAGAGTGACAATACAGGCTAGCAACTTTATTCATGGTTATTTTTTGAAGTTTATGAATGTAGCATTACAAAAAATAATCAGGGGATATTGAAACTTTCCCCTTAATGAGATCCCATCATGTGCGTTTCAGTGATCTTGACATTGAATTTGAGATATTGTGCTGCTCTCTGCATGCAGCCTTCAATCCTCCCTAAGTCCGGAGTGAGGTCTCTTTACAAATGAATCATAGTTGTGGGGGAATTGGATCGTGTTATCGTCATGCTTCTGGGTATTGATTTTTGTGTGCTTCCTGGCATTTCACTTTTTATTCTCTTGGCTATATTTTTGTTAAAGAATAAGGGAAGGATAAAAAACAACCACTGCCCAACCACTGTCTTCAAGTCAAGTTCAATTCACAGGGACTCTAAGATGGAGTAAGATTGCTCCCAAGTGTTTCCAAGTCTGTAATGTTTACAGGGACAGACTGCTTCACCTCAGCCCATGGAGCAGCAGGCAGGCTCAAGCTACCAACGTTTCAGTTAGTAGCTCAGTTAATACTGAATGCACTGTACCAAGATGAGGAAAATATGCTATATTTTATCTCCAGTGCATGTCATTGGGAATGAGGCTATGGAGTTAAATAACCAAGCAGAAGCTACAAAGACTAGACCAGAAACAAAAATGAATTTTCAATAATGATATCCTTAGAAACAGGTAAAAATCTGTCAATAGCATGTGCATATCATATTTACCTAAAAAATTGACATCCATATTTATTCTTGAGTAGTTTATAATCGATCATATTCTTTCTATAACCTGTGGACCAAGAGTCTGAAACAACAACAAAAAGTTAATTTTATTTAAAAGTACTCAAATATATTTACTTTTTCTTCTACTTGTAGAATGGCAATTTGGCGATAAAAAAAATGGTGAACTCGCATCCTTATCAAACACATATATTATCCAGTCTTCCAAAAAAAATCTAAATATTAGTTACTTTGCTCTCTTACCATAGGGAAAATTATATGGCTATGTTTATGGGCATGACAATGCTCCCTTTTATGGGAATATCTGCGATTTGGAAATGATTGATTTATGATGGTCCCTTTCTGGGTGTGTTTTGCTTCTGTTGAGCTGCCACGTGTTGCACGTTGTCTCTCTATCAGGTGCTGCGCTGCGCATGAGGGATAGAGACCTGGTGAAGATCCGTCCTTTCCTCATGGAGCCCCTGCCGCAATGGAAAAGGAAACAAGTGCTTCCGCCAAAACGCAAGGCTCGAAGGGCCCAAACAGTAAGTGATTTATTATGACTGAGGGGAAAAATATTCAGAGGAGGGGTGACGTTTGAGAGGGGTCTGAAAGGAAAATAGAAGGGTCAGTAATCACTGCACAGTTTTAGCAACGACGAAGCATAAATATTCTAAAAAGGAAACTGTTTTGTGAATTGCTTGTCTATTTATTATTATTTTTTAATTGCTTGTTTAAATGCAGCTGTGCGTCTATGGAAAGAGGAGGAAAGGGGAGTTAAGGTTAAAAGGGGGTGAAGGTGAGACAGGTTGGTCTGAGTGAGGGGAGAAGGACGCTGCCAGCCGGGCTTCCCAGGCGGAGCGCTCTCCACTTGCAGCTGTCAAACTCGGTCAGTGAAGTGCAAGGTCGCCATCAACTCTTCAAAAGTCACTCCCTCACTCCAGGTTGCCTTTTTTAAAGAAAACATGCAGAAAACGGGGCCTTTCTGCCACTTCCTGGCTCTGAGAGCTTAGACAGAACTGCATAGGCCTCAGTTTCTGTAGCTGTAAAAAGAAGGGAATAAAACCTCCCTTAAGAGGTATTTTCAAGGATGTAAATCGGAAATCCAGGTAAAGGCTCATACATACTGCTTGGCCTGGAGCAATAACTGTTCTGCTGATGATACGGATGCTGGTGGTGCGGGTGATACAGAATGAAGGGTGGGGGGCAGACAACTGTCGGCTGGACCTCTCTCGCTGTGCATCCTTAGGAAGACGCTGAACATCCCACGAAGTGGGCATGAGCAGCAGCATCTTGGCTCACCTGGCTCTGACCCAGAGACTTCCTGCCCATCTGCACTCCCCTTGCCGTTGTTCCTGTGGCTCAGGCGGGGAGGGCAGCTGCTCTAACTGCTGCGCTGCTGCCCAACAGCTGCACGAAGCCTGGCCATGGCCGCTGAAACTGAGTCTCGCTGGAAACCAGAAGTCAGACACCATCCCGGCAAACAAGGTCCTTCCCATCCTCTTCCCTCTTCCAACGCCTTATTTCACCTGTTTTCCTTTTCTTCACATTTCTTCTTGATTTCCTTTTCCTTTCTTTACCTCTTTGCTGCTGTTTCCTCTTCTTCCTCATTCCCTCACCTTACTTTTACTATGTCATCCCTGAATGCTTGCCCTCGGCCAGCTCAGGCACCTCCTGTGCAGTTCAGTGTGGTGGCCTCAGTCCTGGACAAGGGTTCCAAAGGCTTGGAGACCAAGGGTAATCCACTTCTTCCCCTACGATATGGTTTCCTCACCTACATCACTGAAGAGGTTGCACTAGAATCATTCTGAGTGTTCCTTGCACTCCCTCAGTGATGCTTGCCCTTGTGTCAGCTCTTGCTATACTGCTCTTCTTGCCTCTCTTCACTCCTCTGTTCTCTCTGATGGTTCTCTCTGATAAGCCACCATCATCTCCACCCAAGTACAGTAGCCTTCTAATGGGTCTCACCACTTCCATTTGCAGCCTTGTCCAATGTAGTCTCTTCTTAAATTCTTCCAACTAGTTTGCAGCCATTGCCTGTTTCATTGGCCTCTTTTCTTCAGAGAATTGTTACTGGCTAAAATGATCTCTACTTATTGAGTTCTTTAGTGCTTACAGCTGTTGTTCCTTGCCTCTCTTCCCTCCTAGGTTGTAATCTGCATGAAACAGATGCACTGTCAATGTGATTTACTCTGAATCCTCAGGAGTGGGACAGGGCTTTGCTCATTATGTGATCAATAAAGTGGCTTCCATTGCTATAGAACCCATCTCCCCCTTGTTGAAACTGCTACACCCTAACTATATAATTATTACTAAAAAAATCTTCCAGATAAAAAGCATAACCTTCCTTCTCCATTTACTCTGAGACAATTTTGCACACCATTTTCCTGGCCATCCAGACCCAAAGTGCTTGCTGGCATGGCGGAGTAATGGCAACTATGAAATTAGTTCTTCCCTCATTTAAACTCGTCTGTGATCTTGGGTGACTCAGGAAAGAAATAACAGAATAACAAAACAGACTGTAGCTCTCTTATCATGTCAAGAACCAAAATTCTTTAAGAAAATTCACTTAAACACTCAGGTGTCTATGACAGGTTCCTTAGGAGATGTTAGGGGTGACCAGGTTCTTTAAAAGAAAACTTTGAGGCAGGTAGTCTTGCTATTCCCATTTTAGATAAAATAAAAAATGGGAATATAGAAAGGTTATGTAGCTGGTAAAGGCAACCAGGATTTGAACCCAGGAAGTAAAATGCCAGAGCCAAGTGCTTGGTCACCAAATGACTCCCTCTGACTCTGACAGAATAGAACCCTGATTTATGTTTATGATGAAAAACTCAGTGCCATTAATTTGATTGCAACTCATGGCATAAACCCAATGCTCTCCAGTGAATCCTTTAGGATTGAGTAGCACTTCTTCCTATAGTATATGGAGCTGACTGTTGTCTCATCCTTCTTCCAAGGAGAGGCTAGTGGGTTTGAACCACTGACCTTCAGTTAGCAGCCCAGCCCATAACCACTGCACCATCAGGACTTCTACTCATAGTTCCATATGTTTACTTTATTTCTTTCTCACATTCTGTGGTTGTTTCCTCCCATCACAGCATAAGCACCATCAGGACAGGAGTCATATCCTTCCTATGCAACACACTGTCCCCAGTGCTTCCAGTAGATTCTGCTACAGAGTGGATGTTCAAAAAGTAATCACTGAATTAATAGATAAATAATTTATATCTCAGAAGATGATATCATGGGATGCCTGATAGTTTTGTTATGGAATTTTATCAAATTTTATCAAAACTATTCCTAATGATATTGTATATTCAACTTTTAAATGTGGTTGTGTTTTTTTTTTTAAATAGTGAAAACTGTTGAAGACTGCTTTTAGTCAAAAATAACATATCCTAACAGAGCAATCTAGTGGTTTCATTGCCCTCAATTTGGACTATTGGCAGGGATATCTAATTTTCTGTGCAAAAAGAGATTTTGGTACTCTTGTGATGTTTCTGGATAATGTTTTTTGTGGCTGTTGTTGCTTTGTTTTTAAGGAAGAGCACAAAATAGAATATATAGGGGTTTAGAAGAACAAATTATATTGAAATGCAATATTATGGAATTATAGCAAATGAGCTTCTCTGTTAACACATTAAATAACAAGATCTAAAGCAGGTCTAGTGTCTACCTTGAAACGATAGTACTACATGTTTGACATAAACAAAATGCCGTACAAAAATAATGTGGTATATAAAGATGCAGAACTTACATTGATGACACAATCACACGCATTGTTTTCATACTTGAAGGATATTTATTTCACAAAAGAGATGAACAAGAATAAAGATGTTGTTTTAAACCATCCAGTTTCACAGAAGCCCCTAAATTTAGCCATAGACCCCAAAGGACTCCCAGTTAGTAATACCTTTATTAATATATTACATTTTAATAAATATAGTACATACAGTATATAGGTCCTTCAATAACAACTACAAATAAATAGATTCATTGCTTCCAAAAGTAACCACTACAGATGTTAATCTTCATTTGGTATATAAATTCTGACATATATAATTTTTCCTTAATCATTACTAGGTGTTTTATTTCTGTAGAAATTTTCTATCTATCATAGTTACCACTGAAATCTATTTACTCAATCCTTATTTATGCATGTGGAAGGAGTTTTCAAAAATCTTTATATTTGTCTTTGAAGACTGTGTAATTTTATTTATTAATTTAAATCTTCATTTCAAAGAGACAATACTTTTACATGATTTGAAAATTCAAAATGGTATAAAATCACCTTCTACCTCTGACCATGTAAGTTGAGTCTCCTCCTTAAAAGCCTCCAATGTTAAAAAATAATCATAATTTATAAATATCAAGGGTTCCTGAGGGAGGGAGAGTGGGGGAGGAGGAAAATGAGCTGATACCAAGGGCTCAAGTAGAAAGAAAATATTTTGAAAATGATGATGGCAACTCATGTACAAATGTGCTTGACACAGTAGATGGATGTATGGATTGTGATAAGAGCTGTACGAGTCCCCAATAAAATGATTTCTAAAAAATGCCAAAAAAAAGTCTCCAATGTTACCAGTTTTCTGTTTGTTTGTGTTTGTATGCTCCTTCAAAGATGTTTTATTTATATGTAAGCACATTTTTACATGTCCTTTCCCCCTTAGCACAAGCTATAGCATAATTTCACAGATTTCTTTCTTCTTTTGCTTAGCAATATATATAGAACACAACGAGCTGTTTGTGTAAAACTTCATTTCATGTTGTGGCTGTCAAGGAGCATCGAGCATCAGTCCATTCACAGGAAGTCCCATAGTTGATTAAATAGTCCCTTACCGAGGGGTGTTTATGTCATCACTGCCCCAGTCAACAATGTCTGAAGGTTCACACCACCCTGCATCTCTGTTGGCTCTTAAATCATCAAGTTTCCTAAATTGTTCTAGGTAAGAATGTGCCAAGTGTATTATTACTATTTCAATTTCCATATATATACGCATTAATGATTTTGACCATCTCTGCGCTATTTGTGAGCTTTTAGGTGTTTTCTTCTGTAGATCGCCTTTTCATATTCATTGTCCACTCTTCTACAGATGTGCCCATCTTTTTCTTTTCTTCTATGGTTTCTTTGTAGTAGTTTCTCTTATACTATAGATAAAATCCTCTCTCAATTTTATATGCGTCAAAAATCTTTTCCCACTATATTATCTGACTATTAACTGTCAGTCATTGAACAGAAATTCTTACTCTTGAGGGTTACCACATTAACACCCACCAAAACTTACCTTTTTATTTTTTCTTTTGCTTTATGTTTGTGCTTTGGCTCTCTTATTTGACAAATATTTACCTTCCAAAGTAATAAAAACATTCTCCTACATTTTCTTCTACTAGATTTATCACTTTATCATTTCTATGCAGGATTTTACTATATGTGGATTTCACCTTTATATATGGTCTTGGAAAGGAGCTAGTTTTTTTATTTGTTTGTTTTTAATATCAAGCTTTGGATCAATTGCCTGAAAGAAGCAGTAGATGCAGGCTGGAAGAGATGGAAGAAAGGAGCTAAAGAAGATGTCTCCCACCCAGGGAGGAAGAATGGAGAAGCAGAATCCAGTAAAATTGGGTGATCTACCCTGTCAAGTACTGCTTTCTCTGTGGTCTGTAATGAAATATTTGAAAATTCAGCATGAAGTGCGTATGCATAGACTTATCTAACAAATGAACCCGAGTGAAGGGGGAATTCCCCAGCAGCACTGAGGTTCCGGTACAGGGCTTAAAAATACAGCCAGTACAAAACAGAGAGACTTTCCCAAATGGGAGGGGGAGTTGGGTAAGTGGGAAGCCAGGAAGCTAAAAGAGGGAGAAAGGCCCATGCGTGCAAGAGCAAACAGTTGAGAATTGTTTTAAAGATGGGTCATAACATAAAAAAAATCAAAGAATCAGTCCAGGCCCTCAAAGATGAAAACCCGCCTGTTTAAGAAAGGTAATGGCTTCCTGTTCACTGTCTGAGTACCTAACCATTCTTCTATTTCCAGTTTATTATTAACTGCCCGCGTGCTTGAAATACTGTCATGAGTCACACAAACTCTGTTCCAGCAACGTCCGACCGCATATATATCTGTGGTCCCATAAGATTGTAACGGAGTTCAGAAATCCCAGTTGGAGACCAGAGCACACAGCCTCCCATGCGCAAAACAGGTAACTCTTTTCTCTTCACAAAAAACCTATGTTACTTGGTTATGTATGTACTGCATAGTTTCTGTCTTAATAAGTTTATTGTATAACAGTGCAGGCTTTGTTTGACTCATAGGCAGCAGCATCTAATCTTGTGTCTTGAGTCTCGAAACTAAGTTTCTTGACTGTTGTGGTGTTTACTTTTCTTTTGAAAAGATCACTTTGAAATGCATCATAGCTCCTGAACACTAGTGATAAGAGCAAGAGGCAATAGAGAAGTATCAATCTAGATATGAAACAAAGGGTTACTAATAACAACACAAAGGTGGGAAATGAGTGAATGCTACTGCTCACAATTTAGTCATACTGCACTCAACAATCACAATGATCCTCAAAAAACAAAGACAAAACTCTCCAAAGGCAGCTCCACTGAGAGCTACGAGGCCTAAAATCTGAGTGGCACCAATTGCAAAGGTGGAGAAAATGCCAATGGCAGGGCGTGGGGGCCAAGACTTTCCCAAATGGGAGGGGGAGTTGGGTAAGTGGGATGCCAGGAAGCTAAAAGAGGGAGTTGCAGATCACTGCTGGGAAATGAAAGTTGCTCAAGAAGCTTAGAGGAAAATCAAGACCAGACTATATCTGATTCTCATAGCATTCAAGTCTTATAACGTCTTAATCCACAGAACATATTATGGACATTAAGTGACACACTTAATGTCCATAATGTCCATAATATGTTGTGTGAATGAAGTAATCAATTCAAGTACCTATCAAAAGAAAAGGTCCTAGAAAAATCCTCTGGAAAACAATCTAACAAAATTGTAGGCAAATGGTTGATATTTTCAGACTTATGATCTGCATATATTTTAACAAACCCAATATTGTTCCCTTTGTAAATGGACGCAGCAATCAGCCTTTCATTCTTCTATTGCTTTACTGCTGGCTAGGAGCCTCATCATACCTGCAGGGAGGCTGTGGACTTGTCCTAGGACCATTGTTCAAGAAAGATTCAGAAAAGAGAAAAGGGGAAATTTTTAAAACTTCATAAAGGAGAAGGCAGCCAAAAAAGTCTCTTTTCAAACCTATAAAAACAACTCTTAAGAACTGGCATTTTCTGGACCAGCAAAAAAGCAATGATTACCTTTGGGAGGAAAGAGCAAAAGTGAAGTTAAGGCTCATAAGGAGTGGGATTTGCTGTTGTTTTGTTTTGTTCTGGGGTGTTTTTTTTCCCATTATTTTTTTTGACTACTTTCCTTCAATGCCAGATTTACAGTTTCACATCACTGTCTTGAATCCAGCCTGTCTCGCCACCTCCCCAAATGGAAAGAACACACCTGATAGAGGGCCTCCTATAGTTCTTTCTCAAATCGCAGTTATGTGCAGTACCCCTAGCTTTGAGACCATCAAAAGCTAGATTAAAGCATATGACTTATAAATAACAATCACGTATGGAGACACATGTTCTTTCCAGAAATTGCATCACCATGCAAAACGTTTATCGTACTCTGAAGTCAGATTCTTGCCTTTGACTTCTACACTGAAAGGCTTGGAGTGACTCTTTGAGCCTTAGTTTCTTCATTCATAAATTTAGATAATAATAGTACCCGCTTCTTCATATTATTAAAAGATTACATACCATATACTTATTTAATGGCTATGATAAAAATTACTGGCAATATCAAATGCTGACGAGCCTATGGAGGAAATAACCAGTGGTCTAACTGGTCTAGCTCACTGACATTGAACCGACTCGGACTCATGGCAATGCTACAGGCCAGGACAGTACCACCCCTGTGGGTTTCTGAGACGAACTCTTTACAGGAGCAGAAAGCCCCATCTTTCTCTCTCAGAGTGGCTGGTGATGTCAAATTGCTGACCTTGTGGTTGGCAGCCCAATGTGAAACCACTCTGCCACCAGGGCTCCTCAGTGCTGGTAAGACTGAAGAATGGTAGAGCCACTCTGGAAATAATTTGGTAGATTCTATAAGGCACTTACCATATGACCCCCAAATTCCACTCTTGGAAACTTACCCAAGTGAAACGAACACTGAAATTCACATAAAATCTCTATGTAAATGCTTATGACAGCTTTATCCAGAATCACTCAAAACTGAATCAGCGAGTGCTTGAATAACAAGTGGGTGGGTGAATGAGTCAGCAAGCTGTGTGCTATGTAAGAACCATTGAATTCTGCTCTGAAAGACGAGGAGAACCACCACGGATACATTCAACAATTTAGATGAGACTCAAAGGCATGATGTTGATTGAAAGAAACCAGTTTCAAAAGGCAAGGTATTATATGGTTCCATTTGTGTGAAATTATCAAAAATTATGAGACTGCAAGGAGAGAATAGACCGGTGCATATTCACAGGTCAGGGTGGAGGGCAAGTGCGTGCAGCACGGAGGATAGCACAATGGAGTTTCCGAATCCTGATTGTGAGGGTAGTTTCATTAATTTATGTATTAGTTTAAGTCCATGGAGATATACATGAACAGAAAGTCAATTTACCAGTATGCTTTAAAAAATGTCAATCATGATGGCATGAAATAATGAACGAAAAGTAGTCAGTATAGTCCCTGATACACAAGAGATGATAAATATCTATTGCTTCCAACGCTGTGATATGGAGTGTCAGCTTCAAGAATCGAACTTAAGGGATATAGTTTAACTCAGTCGGTCAAAGACGAGACAGAGAGAGAGCACATATAAATAAAGTGCACATGTCCCTGCTCAATCACCTCCCTCGAGTTTCAGATGATTGGAGTGTAGAAAAGTTGGGACACGTGCATCCGGTCATGCTAGCTTTCTCGGGTAGAAAATCCCTCAGTTCTTGGCTTCGCATGAGAAAGAATTCACTTGAAGTCTGGTTTGTGACGCAAGTGAGTTTTTATGAAAGGACCGAAGAATGTGCAGGTTAGACAGTCACTGAACACGGGCTACCTCGTGGGATTGCACACCCACACGTGGTGGCCTGGGGCCAGAGAGAGAAACAGCTGCGTGGCTGAGCGGAAGGTGGAGAATCAGCACGAAGGCGGTGCGGTCTTGAGGTCCCTGTACTTGGGGCTTTTGATTGGAAGGAGTAGTCAAAGGTATTGGTTGACCCCAATGGCTGAATTAAGCCCATTTGGCCTAGTTTGGGCTCACCCAGGTATGCCGCTCCCCTGACTCGGGTTTGACTTGGGGCATGCCCCTTAGCCTTGATGGTTTCTAACCTCCCGTGGGATTGGGTGGGTGTTGCTCTAGGAATGGAGATGGACACTCCCAGACCCTGTTTCTAGCTCCCTAGCAGTCATTCTTCATTAGACATCACTTCCTGCATGCATGTCTCATAACACAGGTATCTCTCCATGCTAAATGTGGCACTAGTGTTTGAAGGTAAGAACTTTTCCTAAAAGATGGTTCTGAACTGCAAGTCGACTCCTTAATCTGGTACTAAACCAAAGAAACAGGGATATGCTGGGCAGTGGAGGAGAACCTGACCGTGTGGGCTTATGGGTATCTGTTTTGGGGCCACACTAAAGAATTATCAGTTAATTTTAGCTATATGCTGTATTTTACCATGAACCTCAATGATTTAAAATCAGATCTGTTTTTTTGAGATTGGAAAGCAAAGTGATGTTCAATATTGACTGAGGCTATTTGGAGTTGCATGTAGTTTTTATGCAATGCTTTCCTAAAATGCATGGGCCACACTAATAGTCCAAAGGTACCAGACAGCAGGGACACAGACCCACAATACACGTGGAGGCATTCCTATTGCTCTTTCTCCCATAGTTTCAGCTTAATGGAAGGCAGATGAACTAGTGTGTTATTTTGTCCATATTGGCCTATAGGAATATATCTCTGAGAGTGCTATTTAGAATCTCCCTTTCATTGGTCTCCAAGAGTTTTCAACTTCTGTCTTTTGAAGTTGGATTTGGTTCCTAAACAAGCAGGGTAATTTTGTTGTGTGTGCTAATTTTGGTATACACCTACACACGCATAGATAAATATGGCTAGGGAAAAAGTTGGTTTAGGGGACAGTCTCAAACTGTTTGAAGCCCATGTAAACAGGGAAAATGCTGGCAAACAGGGAAGTTATCTTTTAAATGTTTACAGGCTGATATATGCTAGTCTCCCATGCATACTTTGATGAAGGCAATAGTAACTTGAAAGTGTAAGTTCTAACTTTTTGAAGTCTTATCCTCCTGTTCTAGCCTTTGTTTTGTGAAGAGAAGCAGGTTTAATGTAATTATCAGCGGTATTTGACTGAAAACCTTGAGTAATGCCTAGCCTTGAATAAGAATACAAGGATTGTTAGTCCTTTACTGAGCTGTTACTATGTGCACCTCACTTTGCTAAGCATTTCGTATCCTCCACGATCCGATGTAATCCTCACTTTGACTTCATGAAAAAGCTACTATTGCTATACCCATTTTATAATATAGATCTAAACCTGGAAATGTTAAGCAACTTGTCCGTGGCCAAAAAGCTAGTACAGCAGTAAGGTCTCTTGCAAGTACTCCCTGGCACTGAGTGCCTGCTTCCTGGACACTGCTAACCGGCCTTCCTAGAGATGCAAGAAAGGGGTTCCGGTGAAAGTCCAGCACCACAAGACAGGAACTATGAACCTGGAAAGAGACATCCGGGACATGGTTGGGGATCCAAAATGAAAAGTTTGCCAAGAAGTTATCAGCTCATGTTCTGACTTGCTAATATTTGACTAGAGTAATATTGTCTAGGGTACTGTTTAGATTAACACACTTATAATTTTACCTAAATATATGATTTATTATTTGAATCAATAAATATTACTGATCATCTAAGGTAGCGCAAACAATATGCACTTGACTGCTATGTGAAAAATTGGTGGGTTATTCCACCCAGTGACACTATGAAAGGAAGGCGTGGCTATGTGCTTTTATAAAGATTAGAGCCAAGATACCCCCATGAAGCAGTCTTGCTCTGTAGCAAAGTGTTGCCACGAATCAGAATTCATTCAGTGTCAGCCATTTTGTTTGTTTGTTTCTGAATGTGCAAAGTTGTTCACTCCCTGGTTGGAACCTGCTGTTAACATGATTTGTTGCTAATTGAAAAAGTTAGTTTTATTTTATTTT
>NW_022111372.1:91447423-91448993 GCF_000313985.2 Echinops telfairi
CTATAAATATCCTTTGCCTCCTGGTTCTTTCCTCTAGTTCCTTTTTACTTCCTACGCAAAGGGATGGAGAGGGAGGAGAGGACATCCTGGTCCACTAAGCCCCGAGGACCACATTCCTGCTCAGAGCAGACAATGCACAGAGAGGACCATAGGACTAGGACACGGCATCCCACACTTAACCATGAAGCTGCAGGGGACAGCACTTGAGACAGTGCAGGAATCGTGCATGGTCTGGCAAGGCACTGAGGGCATGCAGTAGAGCAGCAGAGGGAGCAGATTGATTAAACCCCGGGGAATACCAAAAATAGACTTGAAAGTGTGACACCCCATCAGACTCAACTGGAAAACACTCATAAAGGCCAACAAACAGTTGAACTATCTATAGGCCTTTCCATTTTTGTCAGTGGTTTTCTTTTTGTTATTGTTATTATGTGTTTGATTTTTGCTGTTGATATTGTTTTGTTGGTTTTGACTTCCTTTTTGTTTAATTTGGCTTTGCCTCATCTTAGCACTTATTAATGCAGCTACATGTCTATCTAGATATGATAGGCAGGATAAATAATTCGGAGATGAAAAGAACGGTACCAATGGTTCTGGGGGGATACAGGAGAAGTGGAGGTGAGGGAAAGGAAGGGGAGGGTGGGAAGAACCCAGGGACAAGGGAGCAACAAGTGAACTAAAATCAATGGAAGGAAGGTCGTAGAATGCCTAGTGGGGCTCAATCGAGGGCAATGTAGCAGCGAGGAATTACTAAACCCAAATGAAGGTTGAAAAAGTTAGTTTAAATGCTCTGAGAAGGACCTTATAAAAAAGGCCATGTGATCTACTTGTGAAAGATTATCCATTAAAAGTCCATCAATGCAGAATTCTGCTCTTTTATGCCTGGGTTCACCATGAGGTGGACTCAGCTTGACAATGACTAGCATTATGTGCTAGTTAAGTAGAGACAGAGAGTTGAGTTTTACAAGGCCTCTGAATTCATGGAGTTCTTGGACTATAATTTACTTTTAAATAGTTCATTATAGACAAAATGCTACATGTGTTCATCAGAAATATACACTGCAGGGTGGTCAGCCAGTGCCTAATTTCAAGTGGCTTCAGCTCTTTTTATCTCTGACCAACAACAGGTTTTGTGTTGGATGACAGGCATTTCTAATAAGGAAATTTGGGTATTCAAGCTGTAGATTGGCCATGACAATGATAGAAACTCAATTCCACCCACCATGAATTAAAAGAAATTAACACTCTCCTGAGATTAGTGGTCTTTACTTCTCAGTTGAATGCTGAATATTATGTATAAAAATTATGACTCTCTACCATTTCTTCAGCCATAGTCACCCACTTCTTTGGCAGAGAAGGAGAGTAAAGAATGGGGAGACTCCTTATCGAAGCCTGTAATGGGACTACATCTACCTCTGTCTTGCTCCTTTTGGGGGATTCTCTTTTCAAATGAGACCCATTCTTTAATATAGCTATAATTTCTCAGTGCTAAGAGAATGTGGAAAATTCCATGCTACTTTTCAGAAGTTTGTGATGTTTAGTCTCTAGTTCTGTGCAGCTTCAGAATTCT
>NW_022111372.1:91450452-91452248 GCF_000313985.2 Echinops telfairi
TAACTGTGAGTGGAAATTGACTCAATGACAACGGATGTCTAACAAGCTCTGTACATGTGGATGATTTTTCTTGCAGATTCTCCTTATTCATAACCCAGTAGCAAACTTGTAGGGAAGGAGGATTTTAAATATAAACTACCTCTACATTTTAAAAAATTATCGTTCCAAAGAGAAAATGATTATGGTGAATGACCAACTGCCTTAAGGCCATTTCTAACATGGTTCATATAGAGACCAATTTGTAGATTTTCAACATATTTACATTTTAGACCACAGATATTATAAATTATTAGACATGAGAACATAGTATTTCTCATATTGTTACTGTTGTTTTGAAAATAAGATCTTTTTCCACTGAACAATTTAACTTACTTGATTCTGCTGTTGCTCTTAAGTGCCTGCGAGCCAGTTCCGAGTCACAGCAACCATACGTTGAACAGAATGAAGCAGTCAGGTCCTGCGCATGCGCACAACTGTTCTATTTGAGCCCGTTGCTGAATCCCCAGGCCATCACATGAGGGCCTTTCTTTGGCCGACCCTCTGCTTTCCCAAGCAGGATGTCCTTCTCCAGGGACTGGTCTCTCCTGACAACATGTCCACGAGTTACCGCAAGCGTTGGTGTTCACTTCTGACTCACCTTCATTTTCAGAAGCCAGCAATTCCCCACGGGCTCCTCAGTCTTTGTGCTTCCTTACTCCAGTGACCCTTATTTAAATCTGGAGATGGTCCCCCAAATCCTCATCCTATATTGTTGTAATTGACCTTTCCCCGAGACTTTCTTCTCGAGGCCTGTGCTCCTTTATTTGTTCAATCAATGAAGAGTTTCTAAATATAACTTTAGGGTCTCTACATACTAAATGTGGTCACACCTTGCTTTTAGTGCAGAGGAAGACAATGATATTTGATTCCATAAACTTGGAGTAATGGGTATTTGATTAGAAAATCACCTCTTATCCAGAGCAGAGGGAGAGACACCTTATGCCCTTTCATCAGTTTATCCCCACACTTTAACTTATTATCATGTGCACAGTAGACATTTAATAAGGGTATGTTAGATTAATAGGTTAATGATATAATACATTCATCCAAGGACTACGTATAAGACATGCACACTATTTAACACACCACATGTTCTCTTGAATCTTGTCGGGGTCAGGGGGAGGTGTGGATGCAGGGAAGGCAAGGACGAAACAAAACATGTTGTTCAACAAGAGATTCAGTTGGTGTTTCCAGTTAAATAAGGCAAGAGAACAACAGAACAGTTTGCTTTTTAATTAACCTTTGCTTTTGAAAGACCAGCAAAGTGAGGAAAGAAGTAGAAGCGAAGGGAGAAGAGGCAAGTCTCTCTTGGACGGACAACAAAGCAGGCACTGGCGAAGGTTTGCTCTGAAGCTGAGAATGACAAAGGCAGAAAAAGGCAAGCATATGGAGGTGTTGGAAATCCAGTTTTGATTAAGCATGACAGTAAAATGAATTGGCTTTCTAAGTAGAAACTAAAAGGGAAGATATATGGAGGAGCCCTGGGGCAAGATAGGAAGGAGCTTTATGTACTTACCTTCTCGCAGGCACTGCTATATCACCTACACCACACAGTCTGTGCATTACGAACTGCAAGGGGAGGCGGTGAGAGAAGAGGTGCATGTGCACTTTGATATGTTTTTAGTCTTAGGGAGGCCATTCTTATGCTGAAGCAACATCTCTTTTGCCTGTGGCCTTTTTCTCTTCCTCTTGTTTCCCCTTTTAAACAGGAAGAAAAGAAAGAGCTTTTCTAGAAGGATTTCTCTAATCAAAGCCCC
>NW_022111372.1:91452758-91476463 GCF_000313985.2 Echinops telfairi
CCTTGTAGGGGTTTCCAGACTACCCCCATTCCAAAGCCGAGCGCTGCTGGCTCTCCTTTCTTCAGTGGAAACTCTCAGTGGATTGGAATCACCAACTTCTTGGTTAATAGTTAAGCACTTAACAATCTGTGCCACCTCAGACTCACTTATGTATCCCGTTCTTGTTGCATGCCTTTCAGTCCATTCCATCTGATTGGTCGCAACCCAATGTGACGTAGTAGAATTGCCTCATGGTGTTTTCTGGGCTGTAGTCTGTAAGGAAACAGATCCCTGGGTCTCTCTCACACACTCATTGGGTTTAAATGAGCAACTTTGGGTGTGCAGCCAAGTGCTAAACCATTGCACACTAGACCATATGAAAACAAACAAAAATAAATACAATGAAACAAAGACAATGGTCTATCCAATTGGTTGCAACATGTATATTAAAAAAAATTAGATGTTAGTCCTAAATTGGGATTCTTGCTACACTTCTGTTAGTTGAATGCTTCTGGGATTTCATTTCACTCCAGTGAGCCTATTTCCTCAATTGTGAAATTAGATCATTATACTTAAAGCTGGGGTTACTAAGGTAGTACAGATAAGGGTAAGTCAAAAATGATTGCTGCTAGGGTTCTAGTTCCTACATGAATATATTTATTCCAAACATAATGTGTTTTAACGTGTCTCTTTGATCACTGGATGGCTGCAGACAAGTTCTGCAAGTAATAGACTTGTCTGAGTTGGAGCCCTGGTGGTGTAATGGGTTATGTATTGGGGTGCTAACCACAGGTCAGCAATTCAAAGCCACCAGCCACTCTACAGGATACATATGAGGCTTTTTACTCTCATAAAGAATTATGGTCCCAGAAACCCACAAGGAGCAGCTCTACCCTGTCCTATAGGGTTGCTAAGAGTCAGATAGACCCGGTGGCCCGGAATTTGTTTGTTTGTTTTAGTTTCATTAGTGTGCCTGCAGAATGGTCCAATCCAAAGGGAATTTGCAAGGTCAGTTAAATTCAAAGCAGAGGGGTCAGCTCAGCAGGTTATAGCAACCGTTTTCGTGGAATCTCAAAGGAGTAAACTTGATAGGCGTTCTCTAATGGCACAGGATGATCATGGGAGCTTATTGGAAGGACTTTTAAGGAAACAGAAAACTGCCTTGGTGAGAAAAAAGGCCCCCCCTGGTAACACACTTCTCCTTCTTTAAGAACACCAAGAGGGGCCCTCTGAAAATGGCACCCACACTGCATCCCTGACCATGCCCCTTCAGCCTTCCTTTTGTTCCCCACACGCAAATAACGCAGGAAAGGAGTGCATCACGAGGAATCCATCACGAGTGTCAAGACCGCCATTTGGCCATGGCATACATGTGAGAGTGGAAATTTCTTTGAAGAAGGCTTAGAGGGGTGCACACACCAACTCAAACTCCAGCTTGTATCGAACCCATGACCTTGAGTTGGGCTGGGCTGAGATGCCTTCTTGATATAAATTACCTCTTTATATAAAGCTCTCTCCTATACATTGATGAGGATCACTAGTTTTGTTTCTTTGGACAACCCAGCTTAACACTAGTAGCTTCATATTTGGATACTTTTGTTTAATCAAAGTTGCTATGATTGTGTAGCAGTCCCTTGTGTACTAGGTGATATCACAAGAAAGACTTTTTTCTCTCTTTTTTCCTCCTTTTTACCTCCTTCAGTGTGCTCACTAAAGTCCATTGATTACACAATGTTGTACTCCTGGTCTTTTCCAAGAGAAATGGGACTTAATCGGTTGGTCAGGAAAGCTGCAGGAAGAATATAGTAAGTGCACAGACACCAAGAAAACATTTCTCCTTATCCAGGAATGTTTTCCTGGAACATTCCATTTGTCTGTCCCTTCACATTCACCCTACACACAGATATGACAGTGTTGTAGAGCATAACCAACAACCCAGTGCTGCCAAGTTGACTCTTGGCCACCCATTACGTGTAAGACTGGAACCGTGCTCCATAGAATTTTAATGGCTGATTTCTTAGAATTAGATTTTGGGACCTCTTTCTTACATGTTATTTTTGTTATTATGAACCATTGAGTCAGTTCTGACTCATATCTATCCTATATACAACAGAAGGAACCACTGCATGGTCTTGAATATGACCCTAACAAGTGTTCATATATTCCAGCCCATTACTGCAGCCACTGTGTCAATCCATCTAGTCAAGAGACTTCCTCTTTTGGTTGCTCCTCGCTTTACTAAGCATAATATCTTTAGCCAGGATCTAGTCTCTTCTGACAGCATGTCCAAAGTACATGAGATAAAGTCTGGCCATCCTAGCCTCTCAGGAGCATTCTGACAGTACTTTTTCCAAGACAGAATTGTTTGTTCTTTTGGAAGTCCATGTTACTTCCAGGTCCAAAAGAGGTCTAATCATTTGGGGTTAGGCCACTGCTTTCCTAAGAATGTTAAATAAGTTAAATAGTCTGGATTTGAATATTTTTCTTGTTTATAGGGTATAGTCCTTTTAATGTTTTGATGCAAGAAAACAACAAGTACCATGTTTACAGGTGGGTTAAGACAGACAAGTTTATTACCTCTTCATTCTCTTAGAGAATGTAGGGCCTTAAAACAAGACTAAAAGATCATCAAGCCAGGAAGAACACTTGCGATTCCCTTTGGGCTATAACTTCAATCCAGATATCTACCATATCTGTAGACCATCTAATATTGTCTTCATATGATTTTATGACAGTTGCTGTCTTAGTTAATTAGTGAATCTAGAAGAGAAATTCCATAAATGGGTGGCTTAAACAAAGATTTTTATTATCTCACAATTTAACAACACAAAAGCCAACCTCAGGGAGGCCCATCTTGTCAATCCCCACTAATAATGATCCTAGACATACAATGCATAACCCATTAATCCACTAGGGCCTAGAAGTCAAGATACAGGGCACTTGGCCTAAGTGAAGACTTTAGCTCTCTGTTTGTGTGGGGGGGCAGGCCCTTATCTCCTTTTAGCTTCTGATTTGTGGTTCCTTGGAGATCTCACCTCTCCCCCTGAGTCCTACTTACTTGATTGCTTGCTCAATATGCTCTTTTTTAAGATCTCAAAAGAGATTGATTTAAGATATATTCTATAAAAATACTTATTCACTAACATAAAAATAAAATTAATTCATAAATGTAATTATAACCCTAGGTGTAAGGGGTAGGGTTTTTAAGACAGGCTTTTGAGGGAACACAATTAAGTCCTGAATAGTTGTTGAATAGTCACTTAATATCATTTTGAATGACCTCTCCTTCTACACAAATTTCTTTTTAAACATTTTATTTTATCATAATAAATTGTAATAAGAATTCTTTAAATTAAATTCTATTTATACAGATTATAGCTAAACTTGGGCTTTCTAAACTAGCCATGAGGATCCCTCGTGGTCATAAGTTCAAAACTGCCAACTGCTCTTCCTGCGAAAGGTGAGCCTTTCTATTCCCATAAAGACTCAAAAGCCCACAGGGAGAGTTGTACCTCGTCCTCTCGGTGACTGTAAGTCATAATCAACTCAATGCCAGTGAGCTGAGTCAAAAACCAAGCATCAGGCCTGTTCTTCTAAGTTAAAAAATGGAGATGATAAAGTATAAATGATATGTTAGAAATTTTACAACTCTGAACTGAATTTGCTTAATTATATCAGTATTGAGAAAGAATTAAAAAGATTCAAGGTAATTTCATGTTTTACCAAAGGACCATCAGTAGCTAAGAACTGTATGTAACAGGTAGGAAGTAAAGGAACTGCAAGAAAGCAAAATTTCAAAGCGGCTAAGCAAGAGGAACAATCCAGGCTTCTATCTGATCTCAGTGCTAACTTAATGGCAAATCTGTTTCTCCCGTTATCAAAGACAAAACAAAAGGAAACAAATGTTGCCATTAATAAAATGCTGACTCATGGGGAGTCTATGTGTGTCAAAGTAGAACTGTATTTCATAGGATTTTCAATGGTTGGTTTTGGGCTGAATTTTTCTTCCAAAAGCCCCTGGAAGGACTGAAACCACCCACCTTTCAATAACCAGATGCCCCTTTCCCTTTCCTTTGTGCCTGTAAGTGCCAGCTCTAGTTCCACCGCAGTCAAAACAGTTCTCTATGTGCCAAGCACCTCTTATTTCATACAATTCAATTTTATAGTAATATTTATTATATCAAATAGTTATATTTTATCATATAATTCAAAATGGTAATAATATTATAATTAAAGAAACTAAGAATCAGAAGGGTAAAACAACTTGCCCAGAGCACACAAGGTGGGGACATGTATCTTGGATTTGTACACCTCAATGGCAATTAGAAATAAGGCCATCATCCAGCCAATTAAATCAAAACAGAACAAACAAAGCATATTTACCCCAATCATTTCAATTTGGCTTACCATTATTAAGAAATTATACTCTCCTTTTCCTAAGAGCAGTTTTATTTTGTTTATAACCTAAATTGACTGACTTCAGAATGTTTAATGAGGCATTTAATAAATATATGTTTTGGAGGGAGAGGAAAAGAGAAAAAAGATTAAGTAAAATAGTGTGATCATGAGATGTCAATGGGATCAGGGACCAGGCATCTAAGACCCAGAACAAAATCATACCCAAAGTGAATGGGGGGTAGGCGGTGGGGTGAATGGAGTGGAGATCCAATGCCCATCTGTAGACAATTGAACAATTGGACATCCCCTTACAGAGAGGTCACAGGGAAGAAATTAGCCAGTCAGGGTGCAGTGTAGCACTGAAGAAATACATAACTTTCTTTTAGTTCTTTGGTGCTTCTTTCACCCCAATATCATGACCTCAATTCTACCTTATAAATCGGATTAGACCAGAACATGCACACTGCTACAGACAAGAACCTGCAACAAAGGGAATCCAGGATAGATAAGACCGCCAGGGCCGACAATGAGAGTAGAGATACCAGGCAGATTAGGTGAGGGTCGGTGTAGAAAGGGGGAATGGCCTAGAAGGATCAACCTATAACCTCCGCTCAGGGGGATGAACAACAGAAAAATGGGTGAAGGGTGACAGAGGACGATGTGGGATATGAAAATAATAATCTATAACTTATCAAGGGTTTGTGAGGTGGGCGGGCAGGGGAAGGAGGGGGAAGAAATGGGGAGTGGATATCAGGGGCTCAAATGGGAAGAGAATGTCATGAAAATGATGATGGCGGCATATGTGCAAATGTGCTTGACACAATGGATGAATGTATGGATTGTGATAAGAGATGTAAGAGTCCCCAATGAAAGTATTTAATGAAATTTTTAAAAGTTAAGTAGGCGTCTTCGTAAGCAAACTCATGTGAAACATACACCTGAGTGTTGAGTTCAGGCCAAATGATGGCAAATAAGCCTCACCACTTGCTATTACTTTTACCAAATTAGACTGCTCTCTGAGCCTTGAGTATCCTCCAGCTCTGAAATGGAATGCACAGAATTATCCTGCCCTCTTAACAAAATTGTGCTATGATCAAAAGAGAAAACATTCACAGAAGTATACCCTTAAATACCTAACTTCTGATAGGCTTTTTCTCATTCTGAGACAACTGATTGTATGCTCTGCCCTGATAGGAAGCTGTAACTTTGCAAAGCTCTACAGAATCATGATCATATGTGGTAGTGTCTCTAGGGATACAAATCAATAAGAAACTATTGATACTACCTCTGAACACTCAATGAAATAAACCCAAGTGTATTAGGCAGGGTTCTCTAGAGAATATTTCACACAGTTGTCAAAGTGGGGATATCCAAGTATCCATGTTTATGCAAGATCCAAGACTGTAGGTCAGAGGTTAGACTGGAGGCTTCCAGCTCACATAGCTTTGGGGCTGATAATCAGCATGAGTACCGCAGGTTCTGGTAGCTGCAGAGAAGGGTGAATTCAAAGTCAGCTTGTCAGGCTTGTGGCTATAGAAATTATGAGCACAAAATCAGCAGGTCAGATGACAAGTAACTGATGACTCCCAGGAATAGCAGGCAATATGGCAGATTATTGGCTCATGTCCAGAGAGCTGGAAGTCAGTAAGCCAGATGTAGGATACAGACCAAGCAAAAAAACAAGCAAGTTCCAAAAGTATCCACTTATACTGTAAACAGGTCACACCCCAAAGCCATTACTTGCTTTAGAGTTGTGCCCTTAGTAAGGGTTCCATTATGAAAATTTATGACTGATAGAATATGATTGCATTGTGTTAGATCAGGTTATGAGATATTACTACATATTAACTGCTAAACCACTAGAATCCTGTCCTAGACAAATTGACACAAAATATTAGCTGTCACAGTCATCTTTTGTCAAATAAGAACCTATCCATATTTCCTTAAACCATAAAAAATCTCTAAATAAAAATGTTTATAACGTCATACTGCCACCCAACACTATCCAACTAATACGTATACAACTGAAAATGCAATAACCCCATTTGCATCTTATATTTTTAATAAACAAAAATATTTTATTAATACTTAAAAAGAGGAAATACTAAAAACAATCACAGTCCTTATTTCTGCAAATGATACATGGCCATAGCTGGTATTTAGAACGACTTTCTTTCACCACTCATTCCATATTCCCTTTGCCATTATTAAGAACTTCAGCTGATCATGATTCTTTGCCTAGTGAAGACAACCCAAATACCCTTTCCCATCATGTTAGAATTAGTCTGCTGTTAGTTTACTAAGTACTTTAATTACAAGGCATGGTAGTACTAAAAGGCCTCCTAAAAATATGCTGGATTTCAAACATCTTCTACTTTATCATTAATATCCATTTGACTTCCCCATAGTAATCAGGATCAATCATACCGTTTGCTACAGAACACCCTTCTCTGTCTATGGATCCAGAGGCACGAGAAGCCCAAAGTGGTGAGCAGGAAAATTTAGCTTGAAAATAAACAGCATCTGTGCTGTGTCTCCAGGTAGAAATATTTCTTATTTTAAACATCAAGACATGAAAAGCATAAGGTCACAGAACTGGGGATGAAAATGTTATGGGTGGGTCACTAGGAGTAATAATGAGTGGTGCCACTCTTAGTCCTATCTTTGGTTCCTGGACTCATAAATCCTGGGTATTGGAGAAATAACACGTTGGATCTGACTTAGAGCATATACAGTCCCCTTGATAATATTGGCCCAGTCTGACAAGGCTTCCCTCCCAGGTGGTAATCTAATCGTGTCTTTAGAAGCCCATTCCATTGTTCTATGAAGTCAGCGGCTTCAGGATGGTGGAGAACATGATAACGCCAACAAATTCCATGAGCATATGCCCAACGATGCGCGTTATGTGCTGTGAAGTGAGTCCTTTGATCAGAAGCAGTGTCTGCAGGACCATGTCTGGGGATAGGGCATTCTGTAAGTCCACAAATAGTGGTTTTGGTCACAGCATGCGTGCAAGGAAGGCAACTCCAAATTCAGAGTGTCTATTCTAAAACCGCCCTTTCCAAAATGGAAGTGACCTCATATAATCAACCTAACCCGAAAAGCAGCTTCTCAATAAAAACGTATCTATCTATAGGGCATAGCGGGCCTTTGCTCCAATATACTGAGTCTGCACTGTGATTCGCCAACACGGGCTGTCAAAGGCTGTGAACATAATTTCTCTCTGTCAATGACACTTCAAGCACAATTGGAACAGGTGGATCACATGGCCCAAGTGGCAGAGTGACTGTAATGGCAGCTTGAACTTACTTCAGAGCCTTCTCTTGTTCTAGGCCCCACTCAAAACTGGCAGCTTTTCAGTCATTTGATAAAGAGTCATACGTAGTACACTCAAACGAAGGATGTCTTTCCTCCGAAATCCAAAGATTTCCACCAGATGCTGTGCCTCCTGTTAAGTTGTAAGAGAGACCAGATGTGACAACATATCTTTCACTTTAATAGGGATATCATAACATGCCCTGCATCACTTGAGCCGTAGAAGGCTCCTGAATTGATATCAGTTTAAATTTTCACCATTTAGCATTCTTCCAAAAGAACAAACAAATTGGTCTTGGAAGAAGTACAGGTAGAATGCTGCTAAGAACCAAGGATGGTAAGACTTTGACTCTTCTACTTTGGATATGATATAAAGAAATAGTAGTCATTGGAAAAGGAAATCGAGCTTGGCAAAATAGAGGGGCGGTGATAAAGAGGAAGTCCCTCAACTAGATGGGCCAACAAACACAGTCACTGCAACAATGGAATCAACCAGACCAACACAAACGAGGATGACACCGAACTTGGCAGTATTGCATTCTGCAGCAGTGTAAGCCAAACGCACTGTCATCAAGTTGATGCCAAGTCAGAGTGTCACTATAGGACAGAGCAGAATGGCTCCTGTGGGTTTCTGAGACTGTAGTGGTTTATAGGAGTGGAAAGCCTCATCTTTCTCCCTCAGAGTAGCTGGTGGTTTCAAACTGCTGACCATCCAGGTTACAGCCCAATGTGTAACTATTATGCCACCAGAGTTCCCTGGTAGAACTGACTCAACAGCATCTAACAGCAGTAGCATTCAGAAATTTTACCAGTAAGTCTAGAGTCATGACGTTCGCCCCCCTGGGTCCAGTTAGAATAATGTGATCGAAATCATAGACCAGTGTGATATTTTGTGGAAAAGAAAGGCAATCAAGATCCCTACAAACTAACTTATGACATAATGCTGGAGAGTTGCTACAACTCTGAAAAAGGACACTGACAGTGTATTGCTGCCCTGGCCAGAAGAAGGAAAACTATTTCTTGTGATAATTGTAAGTGGGAATTGAGAAAAATGCATCAATCAGATTAATGGTTGCATACCAGCTACACAGAGAAGGATTAATTTGCTCAAGTAATAAACCACATATGGAGCAGTAGCTACAATTGGATTCACCACTGGCTACATTTATAATAATCAACTGTCATTATCCAAAATCCATCCTTTTTCCACAGGCCAAGTGGATGAGTTAAATAGGGAGGTGGTAGGAATCAAAACTCCTGCCTCCTTCAAGTTCTTGATGTGAAGGGATCTTTTTGATCCCTTCAGGAATTCCATATTGCTTTCTGGTTATTAGCTTCCAAGGTTGAAGCACTTTTAATAGCTTCCATTTTTCTTTCCTTACTGTCTCAAAATTCACTGACATTAAGTCCATTTTGACCCATGATGACCCTCTAGAACAGTGTAGAGCTGTCCTTTCTGGTTTCTGAGACTTTGATCTTTGGGGGAGTAGAAATCCTCATCTTTCTCCCATGAAGCAGCTGGTGGATTTGAACTCAAACCTTGTGGTTATCAGTTCAGTGTGTATGGCCCTGGTGTTGTAGTGGGGATATATTAGGCTACTAACCTCAAGGTCAGTAACTGACAACCATCAGTTACTCTCCACAATAAAGAAAATTTTTACTCCTGTAAATAGTTACAGTCATTGAAATCCACGGATGCAACTCTACTCTACTCTATAGGGTTGCTATGAGTAGACATTTATGTAATGGCTGTGTGGCTTTGCTTCCATAATAGTCCATAGCCCACATATCTGGGACCACTTCTTTCAACTGCTCAGTGTGTCTGCTCCAATTATACATTCTTGAACTGGGGAAGTAACGAAAGGATGGTTTGGGGTCTCAAAGGATCTATTGTGAGTTGAACCTGAACTAAACCTCTAGTCATAACGTGACCTACATATGTCCTTACACTGACTAGTGGGCCTTCAAAACATTTTGCATTTCCTAACATTAGTGTCAATTCTGAGCCAGTATCCAGTAATCCTGGAAAAGCCTAATTATTTCTTTTGCCCCAGTGAACCCTCCTTGTAGAAGACTGGAAGAAAGATTAACAGTACATGTCTGGTGGGCTATAGGGTCCTTCCTCAGAGGGCCTTGTCTTTCTCTTCATCCATGGATTGTGGGTCTATAAAGTGGCTCGAGGCTGGGAATTGATTGAGGGATCATGACTCTCTATTCTATTTGTGTTAGATGGCCATTTACCTCACCTACAATTATTTCATTTGTTACAGATTAAGTAAATATTAAGTAGGTCTTAAATTTATTTCACTCCTGGAGACACCCTGCTTAAGTAAGCAATTTTATAAGCCATATGAGTCAGACTATTCTGATTTCTGCTGTCCATTTTGGTAACTACACTCATCTTATCTCTATGGAGTAAGTGCTGCCACTTGACCCCAACCAATATGGGGCCCAATTACCACCATTGTAGTTAGGTGTCTTAAATCAGTTAGACATAGCAGTCCCCACTGTCAACCTTGAATACATGGAAAAATCTATCACAGCACTCTTCAAAGCTGCTGAGGCGCCCTTCACAAATCTGTTCCTCAAGGGTGTGGTAAAATATATGTCTTCTGGAAATTCCATGTTTTAGTCTGTGAGCCTATTCTGATAAATCCAGGCCAGCATGCCAATTTCCTGAAGCCTTTGAATATCTTCTTCTACAGTATATCAAGGTAAGACTGGTACTTGAATTTTTATTGTAGGCCACCTTGCAACTAAACTTTCAGGGAATAGAATAAACTATTAGATCCTCTCCTAAATTCTTGAGAGGAAACATTGAGTGAATCTGTGTTTAGTGGGCTTTTATCAACAAATTCAGACTGATACAATTTTATGTTCTTTGCACAATTATATAATACTCTTAATAGCCATTCCCGGACATATTCTCCATGTTTCTGTTTGTACATATTAGAACACTCTAGAAGTAATTTTACTGTGTGTTATACCTCTTCTTGACTCACAATGTATATTTCATCTTTTGAGGCTCAATCTGTCATAAGTCTAGTAATATGCCTGGAATCAATAATGGCTGGTGAGAGTATTTCATGGAAACATTCAGCAGTTTCTTGTGAGGCACATCCCCCTGAAACGTTCTAGACAATGCTCTAGGGGTCAATCAACATGCACAGTATGTTGGTGAAAGTGAGAATAGTTTTACTGGTGATGGATTAGCAGACAAATTACAGTAATCTCTTCAGAGGGGAAGGGTGGAGCTATTAGTTGAAGTGCTTCAATAGACTTTAGGGGACTAATGTTCTCATGTTCCTTCTTATCTACCTTTACATAACCATTTTCAATTTCCAGGCATCTTTCCTTCCAAAGCAATACCCAAACTTTATCCCTTTATGGTTGCGGATTTCTTTGTCAATTGTAATTCACCTAACATTATGATAAGATTTTGGGTTTGGTTTTTGGCAATATCAATTCTATTGCTATGAAAAATAAGGATTTCTTTTAGGGTACAAGTAGACATGCTGAGATCTTTTATGCATTGCTTGCACTGTGACTGGGGTCTTACACACCACACATCTCTTTCCTTTACCACATTGTCTATTATAAGTAGTACCAACTAACAAGCTTCCCTATAATTCTCATCCTGATAAAAACCACATATATAATCACCCCAAACCTCATATCTCACTAATATTTAACCTGTTGGCGGTGCTATTTTACCTATCAACATTACCACCTCACACCATGTATAAACAGCACCACTTTTGCTAATAGAGGTAGAACCATCAATACTAATGGAGTCAGATTTATCAACTTAGAAACTACCAGATTTGAGAAACAACTTAGAAAATGCATCCTTATTAATTTACTTCTCTGGAACCAGTACTGAATATGTGTTAGGCTGAGTTCCTTAGAGAAGCACTACGAATGATTCTTGTATATAGATAGAGAGAGACAGAGAGGGGAGAGAGAGAACTACAAACCAAAAGAAATCTACATAAATGAAAAAATTTCCCATGTTCATGAATAAGGAAATAGCACTATGAAAATGCCAATATTACTCAAAGTAATCTATAACTATAAAGTAATTCTGGTCTAGAGCCAATCAACATTTTTTTTAAAGAGATGGAAAAGTTAGTCACCAAATTTATACAGAAAAGAAACAGATGGTGGATAAGCAAAATGCTACTAAAAGAACAACTAAGGAGGAGGCCTTACACTCCCTGATCTCAAAATGTTCCACACAGCACATACAAAACAGGTTTCTTTTGGGACAGTGACAGACACAAAATAAGGAAACAGAACTGAGAACTCAAAAGCAAAGTCATTCGCCTATGGACTTCTGATCTTTGACAGAGGGCTGAAAGCCAATAAAAATTTACTTGCAAAATTAGATAATAATTTGCAGAAAAATTAAACAAGAGCTATATCTCTTACTATATAAAAATGCTGGCTCATGAAAGTGAGTATGACTAGATGGGTGGGAAGAAGGAAGGAAGGAAGGAAGGAAGGAAGAATATGGATGGATGGAAAGAATGGTGGAAATTTGAGTCTATCTTGTAAAGAAAACCATTACCATTAAGCACATTCCTACTCATAGAAACCATATAGAACAGACCAGAACTAACCTATGGGATATCCAAGGTTTAAATCTTTTTTTTTTTTAATCATTTGATTAGTGGCTCTTATGCCTCGTATCACAATCCATCCATCCATCCATTGTGTCAAGCACACTTGTACATGTGTTGCCATCATCATTCTCAAAACATTTTCCTTCTACTTGAGCCCTTGGTATGAGCTCCTCATTTTTTCCCTCCCTCCCTCATGAACCCTTGATAATTTATAAATTATTATTTTTTCATGTCTTACACTGACTGCTGTTTCCCTTCACCTACTTTTCTGTTGTTCATCCCCCTGAGGTGGGGTGAGGGTTATATGGAGATCATTGTGGTTGGTTACCCCTTTCTTCCCACCACCTTTCCCCTCCTGGTATTGCTACTCTCATTATTAGTCTTGAGGAGATTTTCTGTCCTGGATTTCCTGTGTTTTGAGCTCTTATCTGTACCAGTGTACATGCTCTGGTCTAGCCGCATTTGTAAGGTAGAATTGGGGTTATGATAGTGGGGGAGAGGAAGCATTAAGGAACTAAAGGAAAGTTGTATGTTTCATTGGTGCTTTACTGCACCATGATTGGCTTGTCTCTTCCTCGTGACCCTTCTATGAGTGAATGTACAATTTTCTACAGATGGGCTTTGGGTCTCCATTCTGGACACCCTTAATTTACATGGATATTATATTTTGTTCTGAGTCTTTTATGCCTGATACCTGATCGCATCCACACCTCATGATCACACAGGCTGGTTTGCTTCTTCCATGTGGGCTTGGGTGCTTCTCAGCTAGATAGCCACTTGTTTATCCTCAAGCCTTTAAGAGCCCAAACACTATACCTTTTGATAGCTGGGCATCATCAGCTTTCTTCACCACATTTGCTTATACACCCATTTTGTTTTCAGCGATCGTGTTAGGGAAGGTGAGCATCACAGAAACCTGGGTTATTTGAACAAAATGTTCTTGTGTTGAGGGAGTCCTTGAGTAGAGGTCCAATAGTTGTCTTCTACCTTAATACTTAACATAGGTCTATTTCCCTATTATTATATATAGATATATTTTCATATGTGAATGTCTGTATTTAGAAATCTATAAATGTCCTTTGCTGCCTAGTTCTTTCTTGCATTTCCTTTTACTTTCCTCTTTTCCCATTATCATGTTTGACCTACATTTGGCTTTCCTTAATTCCTCTTGGCTACTCTGATAGGTAGGTTTTTTTCTGCCAACCTGACCAATGAACACATATGGGATTAATAAGGGCACAGTTTAATTGAAGGGCAAAGAGACTTGCCTTTCTGTCTCTTGCTCTCTGATGATCAGACCAGTGTGCGGCTGCCTTAGTTAGTTCTCTGCCTCAACTGGCGAGCTACACTGCCTGTGGGATACCCAACCTGTGGACTGTGTTGCTAGAGTTTGAGGTTCCTTCGAGACCTGCTTCCCCACACTTCTGGTGTATATACCACTTGAGCTGGGGAATGTCAGACCCTGTCATCTGGCTGGCTGTTGGTGACCCGCCCTGCTGTTTGCTGCCTGTGATCGGACTGCCTGTATTCTCGGCAGAAGACTCAGCTGTCTGCTTCCTTGACTTGCACCCAGCAGTCCTCATGAGTTGAAGGACTTCCAGTATATTAACTTTCACAGAAGTGAGTTGAACCTGAGTCCTCTGTACTGCTCTGTTGATTAATTAGCTGTATATTTCATCATATTTTATCTATATCTATCTATCTATCTATCTATCTATCTATCTATCTATCTATCATCTATCTATCTATCAAATCACATGTGTCCTGGTTTTGTTTCTCTAGAAAACCCTATCTACCTTACACTTGATAAAGCCCCTCCAGGCATACTATGCCCTCCTTGCCATTGATTTTAGATCACTTGTTGTTCCCTTGTCCTTCCCAAGGTTTAAATCTTTATGGAAAGAAGATGCCATGTCTTTCTCTAAGGGAGCACATGGTGGGTTTGAACTGACATTGATTAGCTGTCTAGAACTTAAATTTTGTAACACCAGGATTCCTGGTTAACATAATAAAATAGTCCAAAACATTTTATTGACATCACAATATGGACGCTATGGAAAGAGACAAAATGGTAGATAGCAACCTGCTATTAATTATTTAACACAGGAGAGTTACTCAAGATTTATTTAAATTTTTTTCATTTCCTATGACAAGAAGCACCCAAGTGGAACCTTGAAGTGCAATTAGGGTTGCCAGAAAAGAGTAGTTCATAGACAAGGACTCAAAGCAAGATCAAGGGCACAGGCTTGACAGTTTATCAATCCTGATATGGATGTCAACTCCACCACTTCCTATCATCTTACTTCACATTCTAAATCTCTGATTTTCCCCCCTATATAATGGGAATGACAATGCCCCCTTAGGGGGATATTATTAGGTACAAGTGAATTTTTCAATTAAATTGCTCTACTCAGTGTTTAATGCATAGTAATTGGGAATTGCCAGGCTCAATTGAAAAAAGTCAGCAATACAATCTGTGATGCCTGTTATAAGAAACAGGGGTATTGGGAATGAATCATAGCCTTGTAGAAAATCTGCTTCTTCCAAGAGAGTACACAAAGCTGTCATAGCCTGCAGTGATGTATGACTTTATCTATGCACTATCTAATTGCCTATTCTCTCTTCTTTCAAGTTCTATTATGAAACCCTTAGGATCCTAGCTGGTGTTTTCAATGTTGGCAATGCTAACTTTCTTATTACTTGAACTGCTATAAGTGGAATTTTAATAATATATGTATAATTCAATTTAGGCCCCTAATTTTGTCCTCATAAAATACTAATCTACTTCTACATTTCTCCCTAGACCCTGTGCTTTTAAAATAAACTCTTCTCTTTGATTTCCTCCTTTACCAGCAGAAAATTTAATAATGAGCCCAGCTTACAAAGGGGTATCCCCCAAACCCCCAAAACTTTTTTTCAAAGCTATCTATTTGAATTTTTATGTACAAAACAACCTTATCACCTTCAAAGTACTCTCTGTATGCTTAATACATTTGTCAAATATGCTATTCCGTTCTTAGAAACATTTTCAAATGCATCTGTTTGGAAGGCTGACAGCACCTCCCTCATAGTTTTCTTCACCTCTTTATGCCATCCCGCCACTGGGTGCTAACAGAGCAAGTTGCTTGATGCTCATGTAGTGGGAAAAATGCATACTACGAATGCTCCACGCAGCGGAGGGTTTTTCCAGTATTTTTGGAGGTACCCCCTCATAATTCACAGAAAAGAGAGAAAACCTCCATAGCAGTCCTTGAGGGAAAAGATCTAAGGCTGATTGTAGAGTAAGAATTGAATAACTGCCTGATGGTGTAAAGATAATAACTACCTGGAATCATTAACAGTTGCACATTATGAAATGAATGATTGGATTATCTTTGCTACATCACTCTTTGCTTCCAGAACAAACATTAATCTAGATTGTCACTCCTGTGTCTAACTAACCTGGCGGGAAGTGAGAGGGGCAAATCCACACCTGTTTGGTGCTAGCACAGACTGGTGGTTAGAGCTTATTGACGTAATTCATTTAAAGCTCAATGCCCATGCATACTAAGGGGTTCAATGCAGACTTCCATAATAAAAATGGACCACAAACTTCACTAGAGATTGTCATCAGTTCTGTTGGAATACCCGCACTCGAGAGCATATCATTTCCTCCATAAAATAATTTCAGATTCTTCATCAGAGTGTGTAATAAATGAACAGTTCATTAGCTGTGTTTCTCTAAGAACACATCTTCAAGCCCCTCCCTTTCACTCTCCTTTCCCTTTCTTCACGAGAACGAATTATTTTCTTTCAGGAATCATTTTCTACGTAGAGATCATCTTTCTTTTATGGTTTCCCAAGAGTCAATTCAGACAAGCCTTTAAGACCTCAGATGCTCTTCTATCTGGTAGCAGGGCACCATCCAGTTTCTTCAGCTACAGCACCTATATCATCTCCTCAGTGATCTCTTCATGAGGGTGAGCAGTGAGCAAGGCCATAGCATAAGAACTAAAGACCTAACTGTTCATAGATTGGGGCTTGAATTAAATGCAAGCCCCAAATTTATTCATATATAATGGTTTAGATATGTGCCTGGTTTACCTTAGGGAGCCCTGGTGGCTTATTTGTTATGTGTTGGGCTGTGATCTGAATGTTGACAGTTAAAAGCACCTGCCTTTCCATGGGAGACAGACTGGGCTTCCTACTCCAATAAACAGTCTCAGAAACCCACAGGGATTCACTATGAGTCAGCATTGTTTCTATGGCAACAAGTTTGGTTTTGGTTTACTTTAAAGACAAAATTATCATTTTATGATATAGAACATTATAAATCATGCCCCCTGGGGCATACGGTAATCATATTGATAGTTTCATAAGTTTAGCCAATGGTATAGAATTTAAAACACTGTTGAGGATAGGAAATTATTGAAGTATAGGCCACTACAGTAGCAATACATGAATTGTTGAGTTTTACAAATTAAAGTCTTAAGTGTCTGAACACTATTGGCACAAATAACGGGGTTGTTGACCAAGCAAAACTTTCAATAACACTTATTCACAAAGGCAGAACCATGCCTATCAGACAAATATATTACATAAGAAAGCAAGGAGGGCATTAAAATAGTAATTACATGGAAGACTCGGGCCACTATTCATTGTGCACCCTCAAAGCAAAATATCTGAACCAAAGACCAACAACTGACAAGTTCATAACCTTGGGATAGTAGTCATCTGCTTCTTCACACATTAGGGTGTTTCAGACTTAAGTCCAAGGGAGTATGTCGGTTCCTCAAATCTACAGGTAAGTTTAAGGAAAAGCTCAGTAGGGTTTCCACATTGAATCCTTCTGGTGTGTCCTATAAAGGATGTGGTAGGCCTTGACAGGGCAGAATCCAAAGCCCCGTTAGTCTATAGCACAAGGTCTGGGTCACCAAGGACTGGATAGAAACTAAGTCAAACGTGTCCAGTTAGGATCACACAACCAAGCGTATTCTCCCCTTTTGCTCTATGTAAGTATAGTTGCGTTGTTTTTGTTTTGTTCCCAATGAGAGATTGCTTCACCCGGTTTACCCACCAGGAGAAATGTAATTACCTTATTTGAGACATACATACCCCTAGCCCCACATAGTGACTTGATTTTCCAGTAAGATTTGCTTATCACCTTTGTAGGCGTGTATGTTAATTTGGGGTGATCTCAGCACAATGTTGTATGGCAGAAATGGAATGCTCTTCTTGCTCTCTGCCTGACTTGAAAAACTGAACCCAGCTAAAGTGAGGTCTCTTATTTCAAAGTGGTTTTAAAGATGTACATATAATTGGGGTGATATATGGCTCATGGGCATGAGGCAAGCACTACTTCATTGATTGGGAGACCAGATTCAAAGATTACATAACCTGAGGTATTTATCCTTATAGCAGTGTATTTATACGATACTTGTCTTTTTCGATGGACGATCTGCACTCAGCATAATGGTTTCCAGATCCATCCATGTGAGCAGGTCTTTCATGGTTTTCTTGCTGTATTATCATTAGTATTATTAATTGTTATTTAGGGATGCATAATATTCCATTGTACTCTTTAATTCTCACAAAACCTGTGAGGTAGATTCCCCCCTGTGTTATAGACAGGAAGCTGAAGCTGCAAGGAATTAGGCAACTTGTCTTGGGCCAAGATGTAAACCCAAATTATCAGCCTCAATAATCCTCTTGTCTATGACCCTCCCAGGAGAGCTCAGATCTCAAGAAAAAAATTGCATTTCTTTCCTCTCTCTTTATTAATACACAGCCCCTGCCATTCTGAGCCATCTGATGCAATCAACTTTCTCACAGAATAAATCACGAGAGAGAGCTACCTCTTTCACTTTAATTTTTTTGAGCTGTTTTTCTCCCCCTTTCTTTCTTTCTTGGTTTTAAACAACAATAGATGTTCAAGTTGCTATCAGTGTTAAAGGTTTCTAATCAGCCAAAACTCTCTACTCTATAATACACGCTGACCTTCCAGTGCTGATCAAACTGCATAATTACTGGCTTCAGCAGAAGTTGGCGCCTGAATATTATTTTGGGGACATAGTTCTGACAACACTAGGAACACCAAGGATGAGACATCATTAAGTATCTGGCTGGCCATGAGAATGGTGCTTACAATTGTCCCAGGCAAATGGCAAGCAGATGAGTTTACGGGCGAGGCTAGAAGTAGATTTAAGTTTTCTCTACACAGTCCAGATCGAACCAGAATGGCAATTTCTATTTCAAACAATTAAAGGAGCCAGTCTCTCAGGGATCACAGCTAGTTTATTTGTCATGTCCATGAAAGTGATTGTGCCAACAAAAGCCAATGTACGTCACCCACTTAAAGGGTCATGTACCGTCCCGGTTTCATTCGGTGAGACCAGTTGTTAGACTGAAAGGTTAAAAACCCATCAACTGTTTGTTCCGTTTCTCTCCTCTAACCAATCCCGTCTTCCTGCCACTACCCCCAGAATAATTGCATCTATAAATTGCCTGTACTTTGCAGTGCCTAAGTACAGCTTATTTATAAATAGCTATTGAGCCCCTACTGTATGTACAGTACTGTGCTGGCATTGGGAACATGGTTAAGAATAACGTAGGTGCAGTCCTTCGCTCGTACTGCTTATCTTCTAAGGAGTAAACCATTTGATTGTGTATCAATGATGGAAAAAGCGCGGTGATGTGAGGGCCCAAGGAAAAGCATGCTGGCAGAGCAGACAGCTGGTGTCACAGCCACAGAGCAGCAGGTAGTTGTCCTGCTTCCCGAATAGAACGAAGGCTAACATGGCCATAAGGTAGTTAGCCAGGATAGAAAGATGAGAGACAATGGGAAGACGGAGTTTGGAAAGGTAGACTCGGGCCAAATCCTGTGCGCCTTTCTTACCTCAATAAAACATCGAATGGCACTGACAATGATGCCCATATTCAGCCAAGCAGTCAGACAAATGAACCTTGATCCATGTCTGCTACTGACCTTCAATTCTGGGGAGGCATTGCAAGTGTAGATCAGGATCTTCTCCTCAAAGATGGCTGGTTTTCTATGTGGTCTTGCTGAAATCGTGTTAGTGTAGACGGACTTTAGAGCATCTTACCAAAAAAACCCTAACTACTGTAGAGTCTATTACAACCCATGGTGACCCTATGAGGGAGTAGAACTCTCCCTGAATGTTTAGGATAGCAAGCCTCATCTTCCTCCCATGGAGTGGCTGATGGGATTGAACTGCTGTCTTTGATGATAGCAGCCCAACATGTAACCCGTGACACCACCTTTTGGTTTTCACTCTAATGGGGAAAATACCTCTCAGAGTATTTTTTCCCTATCCAATTTGACAAAGACATGGTCTCTCCTTTTGAGTAAAGTGATTGATGAGATTGAGAAGGAGCAATTATTGATGTGTCTTGTTTGCCTGGATGGGGGCAATGATGGTGGCCCTTCCAACATGAGAAAAATAATTACAAATAAAGTGTTGGGATTTTCAATATTAGGAATTATGAAACTTATGTCGTTAAATGCATTGGTAAACAATTAAGGAGCTCTGGATCAAGGAATGAGTATTCGCTCTGAGGCCCCCAACTGTTGTGCGGTATGACTGCTATTCACCTCTCAGTTCTCAGCTCAGCCTTCAGTCACTTCCTGGGAGAACCTTCCAGACCCTACGGAGTAGGTGACTTTTTTACCTTACCTTGTTCTCTGTCCTTTGATTCCACCTCATGCCCTGGAATCACTTATTTATTCAAAAACTGCTGTCATGGAGCCATGCGGAATCATAATGACCCTATAGAACAGGGTAGAACTGCAGTGTGTTTCCTGAGGTCTTCCCAGGCCTGTAACTCTTCAAGGGAGTAGAAAGTCCCATCTCTTGCCTCCAGAGCTTCTGGTGGTTTTGAACTCCTGACCTTTTGTATTGTAGCCCAATCTCTAACCACTGCACCATCAGAGCTCCCATGGAAACACGTCTTTAGGCAGCAATAATTATAATCATTTGTGAGTAACTTCCCTGCTGTTATTCTTATAAGCGAAAGAAAGAAGGTTTTGTCTTTATTTATTCTCTCAGTAAACAAATATGTACTACATGCTCACATATGTAGTCAGTGAAACTGCACAGATAAAGTCCCTGTTCTCATGGCACTCATATTCTAGATGGGAGGCTTAATTGCCCCCTCAGCCATATTCATCTGCATCATCCTTCTGTGCTTCATTCCACCCATCTTGCTCTCCCCTCCCCACGCCATTTGTCCCTTCCCATATATATTACACACATAAACACCAGCTCTTCAGCATGAGTTCATTAGTTACCAGGAATACAGGTAAACCAACAGGCTGTGGCTTACTCTTTACTATAACATTTTGAGGGTTTGGGAGGAGGCAGGGGAAGAAGTCATTCTTAGCTCGCGTGTTATATTTGGAGACCTCAAGACTTAAATGGTGTGGAATGATCACCATCACAAATAGAATTCAGATCTGATCTTACTCACGGGGGAGAACAGAGACTATTACCCATGTCAAGATGTGTTCCAGACAGATGTAAGGCAGGCTGGCAATAACTTGATTGACTTCATTAACCATATATAAACAACGTGCCGCAGAGGATACAGATTAGGTGATGTGTCCCATCTTTTGCCACGTTTTACCAAGAACTGCAGAGAGGAGAAAAATCAATCAAAAACCTCTTTCCCTCAGCCAGTATAATAAGTCCCAGCCACCTCCCCTCCCCTCAATCCCAGCGCAACATCATAGCTTCTCAGACTGTGTGAGAAGGAAATGAAGGAAATATTATCAAAAATGATAAGATGCTGCAGCCACCCACTGAAAATTGTCCTCATTTTTCTGGGAGGCCTTTTGAAAATGATATATTTTATAAAATCTGAAAGTTTGGGTTTTCTCAACATCCACCTAATAGATCTCCACTTCACAGATTACTTGAGCCAAGAGCCCTCAAACAAGTCTTGAAAGGTACATAATAGTAGCCAGCATGACATAGATCTTGCAGATTAAAACAGGCATGTGACCTCAAATCTCCATCATTTCCTTATCACCTCACAATTTTTCATATATCTCTCCATTTTTGTTATTATTTGATAAATATTCTTCCTAAAATTAACTCACCCCTTTCACTTCAGTTAATGTACTTTAAAAGGAAAATTATATTACCTATTACAAATGGAAAATCGGTATTGATTATCATAAATAGTAGGTAGCCATAGAAAGAAATCTAGTGAAACAAATGTTACTAAAATTCCATCTATACTTTTCTCTTTCCTGCAAACATAAAAGATTGGATTTACCCTCTCACTGGAAACAACCACAACATGAACACGGGTCATGAGATCATAAAGTACAGTGACCCCTGTGAAAACACATTCAGTGAGCCCTGTAATTGCTCCAACGTAGCGTCTAGGGAGGATGTTTAGGGCTAAGTACGGGAAGCAGAAATGAAGTCAAGCTCAAATGGCATCTTAAACTGAGGCGGTGTGGCTGAGAGCGTGGGACTAGGTTCCTACAATGCCAAAGGCGACAGACGGAGAGGAGACAGCTGCACAGAGGGTCACTGTGAAGAGAATGAAAACACTAGCCTCAGAAGGGGAGAGCAGGGTTGCAAATTATGTATCTGAATAAGGACTTATCTGCCTTTAAAGGGCTCTGAAAAGCAATCAGAAGACAACTCAATTTTTTAAATGGCAAAACATTTGAACAGAAATCTCATCCAAGAAAATAAACAGATGTTTGTATGTCAATTATACCTCAATAAATCTGTTGAAAAGATTCTGTTACCTGACAGAGATCTGCCCTCCATTTTATGCAAAAGCGCTGATCACTAAAGTTAAAGGCAACAAGAACAACAACAAAAAGAATATTTTTATTAACTTTAGAATTAATCAAACGTGAAACCAAAGTGATAATAACTAATGGTTGGAATACAACCAGAAATGAAGAAATATTGGTAGTTGGAAAAGATGACCTTCATAGTAGAAATGAAAAATCTTATGATAGAATTTTTAGAGACAAATGAATTATGCACTGCAATAATTCCTTTTATCAGCAACATAAATGGTGACTACATATGTGCGCCTCACTGGATGGAATATGCAGGAATCAAATATCCAAATCTGTGGGGAAATACAACGTAGAAACTCAATGTCATCAGTCAGAACAAGGCCAGGGAGTGACTGTGGAACAGACCATCAATTGCTCCTATATGGGTTCAAGGTAAAGAAAACGAAAACTGAAACTTGTAAATGAGAACCAAAGTGCAACACTGAGTAGTTCCCACCTGAATTCAGAGGTCATTTCAAGAATAAAGCTGACACATTGAATGCTAATTACCAAAGACCAGACGTGCTCTGAGATAACATCAAGGATATCATACTTGAAAAAAGCAAAATGCCATTTAAATGAGAGCCAAGAAAGAAAAAACCAGAACCAATGGTAGAACAGACTCAGAAATGTGGTCCTGAATAAATAAAATGAATGAAAGAAATAATGAAGTGAAAGAGCTATACAAAGGATTTCAAAGGGTGGGTTGAGAAGTAAAGTATCTTAATTAAATATGTGAAGTCCTGGACCTAAAAAAACCTAAAGAGAAGGAAATAGTTAGCATTTCTCAAGTTAAAAAAACAAAAGTCAAACTTGGAGCTGAATATTGAAGGACTCTATGGGCAAAGTATTAATAAGCTCAGGAAGCATCAAAAGAAGATGATACAATACACAGGGTCACTGTACCATAAAGAATTGGTGGATGTCCCAAAATTTCAAAAGGTAATTTTGTTTGGAAACTAACATACAATCAAAAAGCAGTGGCATTAAAGGAAGAAGGCAATGCTGCACTTAAGAGTTGTTGAAAAACAGGACTTCAGAAAATGCCGACATAGTGAAATACTTCCTCACACACGTATAATACTGATACTGCTCCTTATCTACACCAAACAAAATGGAAAGACAGCTGACTGGAAGAGATCTATATGTATGCCCATTCCAAAGAAAGGTGACCCAACAGTATATGAAAATATCAAGCAATTTTTTTTTTTAAGATTTGAACTAATTATATTTTACTGAAAATAGAACTTTAAAATTCTTGTAACGTCTGCACTTAGGAAATGTCTTTTTTCCCCAAACCATTTTATTGGAAGCTAATACAGATATCATATCATTCCATAGTTCAATCACATCAAGCAATAGTGTACAATTGCTACCATAATCAGTTTCAAAACTGTGTTCGTCCGGGTAGACTAGAGAAACAAATCCGGAGACATTCTTATGTGCAGAAGAGAGAGCTTTACATCAAAGAGTAATTGCATATTAAGAAAACATCCCAGCCCAGTACAGATCAAGTCCATAAGTCCAATATTAAGTCCATATATCTGATACCAGTCTATAAACTCCTCTTCAGACTCATGCAG
>NW_022111372.1:91478043-91479939 GCF_000313985.2 Echinops telfairi
ATAGCAATAACTGGGCAAATGGCCCCTGACCAGGGAGTGTTTGTTCATGAGGTACACAGAGCTGTTATGAGTTGGAACCAGCCAGACAAGTATGTATGCATGACTCTACAATAAACCGAACTCTGTCATGGTGTTCATTTCAAATCATAGTGCTCCTGTGCACAGCTATTAGGGACCACAGATATTGACAGGAGCAGACAGCCTTATTTTTCTCCTATGGAGTGGCTGGTTGGTTTACACCAATGACCTTGAGATTAGCAACCCAATTTCTAACTGGGAAGATAAAATGTAAGGTGTTTTTCCCAATGTTGAGATTGCTTTATATATATCCCTAACTTAAATGATCATAAGCTGCACAAAATAAAGTTCATTTTTTAATCCCTAAAGAAATGTTAAAGCTCTCAGTATAAAACAGCGATGCATGAGAGATCCTACTTATTTTCCTTTCTGGGTATGAAAGTAAATCTTATTGGTCAGCTTGTTATTGTTTGTTGCTGGGTGCCACTGAGGTGATGTCAACTCTGAGGAGCACATGTACAACAGAACAAAACATAATGGGTCCTAGGCCATCCCCACAATAGTGTTTTATGTTTGCGTCTATTGAAGCAGCCACTGCGTCAGTCCATCTCATTGAAGGGCTTCCTCTGTTCACTGCCCTTCTCCTCTACCAGGAATGACCGCTAAATTTTCTCTTATGACATCTTTTGAAATTTGTTCACTGATAACTATAGCATTTATTATGAAATTTAAATATAAGCCATTTCAAGCAAAATAGGTAAAAGTCAATTATGAAATTGAAATATGAGCCATTTCAAGCAAAATAGGTAAAAGTCAATTATGAAATTGAAATATGAGCCGTTTAAAGCAAAATAGGTAAAAGTCAACAGATTTTCATAATGATTGTTGAGACAACTAAATTCATTGACTCATTTGCTTATTGTAAAATATGTGGAATATTCTTTTTGTGGACAATGTGGCATATAGTTAGAATCCATATTCATAAAAATGTATAATCCAGGGCATCTCACACAACTATAATTGTATACACCATTTTTCTATTCAGTAAATAAATTATTATCATATTTAAAGAAAATATACATCATGGATATCTAACACAAACACCTACATATCATGAATATAGTACTTTTAGGCAAAGATGATGCCTTATACAGATTGGGAAAACTGTGAAATGTCCTTATATCTTAGTTGTTTACAAGTTTCTCACTACTCACAGGTGATGTGATATTATATGTCGAAAACTCCACCGACGCAACAGAAAGATGGCTGGAAACAATCAAAAGATTCAGCAACGTGGCTTCAACATGTGTAGTACATACGAGCAAGCGATGACCTGTGACATGGTTGGCCACTGCCTCATTTTAGCTGCTGTCACTGAGCATCTCTACAGTGTCTTGCTACAGATGCAGTCAATTTAATTTCTGTCCATCCCATCTGGAGAAGTTCATGTATATATTTAGCATTTATTGTTGTTGGAAAAGGCCTTTGTTATGAAGAAGTCATTGGTCTTGTAGAGTCCGATCGTGCGATCTTCAGCTTCATTTCTGTCACCAGTCATATTTTACAATTACAGCTCCTTCCTATATAGTGTTTGATAAGCTAGACCTCTACACACTCTCCTTAGTCAACTCCAATCATTGTGACTCTCTGACATCAAAATAGAATGCCTCTGTGGAATTCTGAAGCTATAAAGCTTTATGTAAATTGTCTCATAGTTCTCCAATAGAGTTTTACAGTTAGCAGCCCAATGCTTAATACATTGTGCCACCAAGTATCTAAGGTAATGTAGAAGGTCAATGAAAATTGGGTAAGTCCTCGGTATTGTGGATAGATACAATAGCCATGATGATGGACTCAAGAGCATCATTCCTAGGGTCA
>NW_022111372.1:91489427-91500603 GCF_000313985.2 Echinops telfairi
AATTTCTCTCAGGGTTCTCTGCAAAGGGACTGGGATAAGACAGTGCTTCTAGGTCCTTGGGCACCTTTACCTCTTTTAATAATTTGCAGGCACTCCTACGGTATGCTTTCAAAGCTTCTCTTGTACTTTTTCAGGGAAAAAAGTAAGTAGAGGACACAATTATTTTTGACTCTTGTGGTTATTAGGTGCTGTCTGTGAGTTCTGACTCACAGTGGCCCTAAAAGCACAACAGAATGAAACTCTTCCCAGCCCTCCAGATCCTCACATTTTTCCTTAAGTTTGAACCCATTATTACAACCACTGTGTCAGTCCGTCTCCTCTTTTTCATTGACACGCTCCTTCAGCAAGCATGAGACCCTCCTTCATGGACTGGGTCCTGCTGGTAGCATGTCTAAAATACATGATTTCAGGTCCCACCTCCCAGCTTTCAAGAATCATTCTGGGTTTACCTGCTTTAAAACAGATGTGCTTGTTCTTTTGGCAATCCATGGCATATTCAATGTCCTTCAGTACTAGCTTAAGTCAGAGGCATCAGTTCTTCCACCTTTTTTATCCATTGTCCAGTTTATATCCTGATATTCTACCCAAATCAGCTATATAGTTTGCTCCGTGGATTTCATATATTCACCAGTATTTTGGAAGTCCTCACTGTGGTTCATTCTTAAAGTTCCCAGTAATCGTATGTAATGGAAATACTCATATTTACTTTATACCTTTAATGTTTCAGAGCTTATAGCATTACTATATGTAATTATAATTTAATAAGAATCCAAATATTTTGCATACCCTTTGTTTCCAAAGGTCTTTTCTTCATAAAATTAAAGAATGCTACCTTTGACATTAAGCTTTATTTAAAAAGCATATCAATATGTAAAGCTATGGTCTATAAAACTACAACTAGCCAATTAAATGGTTCTGATAGTCATTACTAATGGTATGAGAAGTCAAAGTCTCTATCGTGGAATTTATTGAGTTCTATGCACTATTAAGAGTAAGAAACTCTCTAAAAGAAAATATGAATTATTCATTTATGGTAAATGTCATTGTGAGGTGCCATTGAATCAGCTCTGAATGATTGCAGCCCGCTGAACAACAGAAGGACATTCTGTTTTGTCCCAGGCCATCTTCACAATCCTCCCTATGCTTGAGCCCATGGGTGTGGCCACTGTGTCAATGCATCTCATTAAGGGATTTCCTCTTTTCCCTGTCCCTCCACTTTCCCCAAAATGATGCTCTTCTCCAGGGACTGGTCTCTCCAGACAATTAGTCCGGAGTAAGTAAGATCAAGTCTTGCCATACCTGCCTCTAAGGAGCACTCATGCCTTAACTTATTTCAATACAGATCAGTTGTCCTTTTATAAGTCCATGATACTTTCAATATTCTTCCACAGTACCATAATTCAAATGCATCAATTCTTCTTCAGTCTTCCTTGTTCAAAGCCCAAATTTCACATGTATTTGATGCAGTGAAGAATATCATGGCTTGGGCCAGGCCCACCATAGGCCTTAAAGTAACATCCTTGCTCTTCAATACTCATCAGATTTATTTAAGGGGATATGTCTTTTGATCTCTTGACTGCTGCTTCCATGAGCACTGATTAGGGATCCAAGCAGGACAAAATCCTGAACAACTTCAATCTTCTCTCCAATTATCATGATGTTAACTATTGGTCCAGATGTGAGGATTTGGGTCTTCCTTACACGGAGCTGTAATCCACACTCAAGGTTACAATCCTTGATTCCACCTGCAAGTGTTTCAATTCTTCCTCACTTTCAGCAAGCAAAGTTGTGTCATTTGTATCCCGCAGGTTGTAATTAAACCTTCCTCCAGTCCTGATGCCACATTCTTCTTCATATTAGTCAGCTTCTCTGATGATTTTCTCAGCATACAGCTTGAACAAGTATGGTGAGAGGATACAGCCTTGATGTACACCTTTCCTGATTGTGACCATGCAGTATGCCTCTGTTCTGTTAGTACAACTGTCCCTTGATCCGTGTTCAAGTTCCAAATGAGCACAAGGGAGTATTCTGGAATTCCTATTTTTCTCAAGGTTATGCATAGTTTATTATGGTCCACCGAGTCAAATGCTTTTCATAGTCAATGACATGCAAGTAAACATCTTTCTGCAAAGATGTTTCTTTTCTTTTCTTTGAGCAAAGATCCGTTGGACATCAGCAATGATATTCCTTGTTCCATGTCCTCTTCTGAATTCAGCCTGAACTCTCGGTAGTTCCTTGTCAATGTATTGGATGATCTTAAGCAAAGATTTACTTGTATGTGATATCACTGGTGACATTCTTTGGGTCACCTTTCTTTGGAGTGGGCACCGATAGGGATCTCTTCCACTTAGTTGGCCAAGCAACTTTTGTCCAAATGCCCAGCATAGACGAGTGAGTGTTTCCCGTGCTTCTTCCATTGGTTGAGATGCTTCAATGGGCATGCCATCATTCCTGGAGCCTTTTTCGGCTAATGCGTTTAGTGCAGCCAATTTCTTCCTTCGGCACTGCTGGGTCTAGATTTATACTAAATAAATAAATAATACATTTTCATTACTTTTTTACTTAAAATTTAAAAATAAATTTTGTGTTATTTTTAATATTTCTTTAGAGTAGGTAAAAAAGTCTAAATTGGATAGTTTGTACTGTAAAGTGACAAAAATAACTGTCCACAAGTAATTTCTAAAATAATTGGGGGAAAATTGAATTGGTCCATTTCTTCTGGAAAGTCTCCAACAAACTCACAATCAGGAAAAACCTCTGGGCAAGATCAGTTCCAGTAAGTAAACTAAGCCCACGGCACCCACTCTCGATGGATCTGCTTCCTCCTGCTTGAGTGGAAGGAAGGGCAGGGTGAGGTCTTCTTTAAAGGTTTCATCCAAACCTAACTTTGTGCAGAAGCGTGGACATTGGGCTCCAGTGTTTGTGTTTGACTCCTTCTTCTATCGCTCACTACATCGAGGGCCTTGGACAAGTTCCTTTTTAAGTGTGAATTTCTTCATCCATTCTGTGGAAATGATATTATTTATTATGTGTAGGACACACAATAAAAAAGAAAGGAAAACAGAACTACAACCACATGACTGTTTCAAATAATAACACTGAAGCACTGAACTGCAATAAGAAGTCTAGTGGACTTCTAATTCTCACTCTGCCCTTGCACCACCCTCATCTGTGCATCAGTCATGAAGAGGTGAATTCTCAACAAATACTAATGTATTGTTAATAAATACCAATTCCACAGAAGTGATAGTCCATTTTGACTGGAAATTCTAATAGGTGCACTTCTATTTAAAGTAAGTCATCTCTTACCTGGGCCCCAGGCAGTTCAAATAACCATGCACTTGACTGCCAGCTGAAAGGTGGGCGGTTGGGGCCCACCCTGAGGCTCTTTGGAAGAAAGGACTGACAATCTACTTCTGAAAAATTAGCCATTGAAAACTGTGTGGGGCACAGCACTACTATGACTCACCTGGGGTTGCTATCAGCAGAGTGCAATTCATGAAAACTGGCATGCTGGTTTTAACTTGGGTGGCATGGATTAAACTGATAGATCTGTCATAGTGCCTAAGACACAGTATTTCGAAATCAATTACAGATAATAGAATACTTTTTTTCCCTTCTACATTTCCATAGAGGGAAATATTTTCCTTTGAAGAAAAGAGTAAGAGAAACACTAGTGTCCCTTTCTCCTGACTCCATCCTTGAACACTTGAGTGACAACACTTGGGAAAGAAGGAACGGAGAAGTGGACCTCAGCAGCCCCTCAGTAATGGAGCAGCCTCTCCCCAGCCCACACACCCAGAGTGGCCTGCTCTGACCTGCAGGCCTTGTACTTTCCCCATCTATCTCGCTTGGAGGTGCTTGAGTTCAGAGGGAGAACGTGTTCGTGGTTGCAGATCTCAGTTATATTCCAACACAGTCCTGTCAGCAAAAGCCGACATTTTGATCTTCAGCTATTTCATTGTGAGCGATTTTGTTCTCAGCTTGATCTAGACCCAGAAAGGGAAGTAGTCTATTATTTATGTAACCCCATTGTTTCAAAAATATCTTTTTTTTCTAAAGAAGCAATTATTCTCAAGCCCAGCATGGCTTGCTTAGAAGACTATGCAATTCCTTAGCCATGCTATGCAACAAGGGTTCAAATTGAACCTATAAACAGATTTTCTGAGTTAAAGGGTTCAAGTCTTTGAACTCAAGCCACATGCTTTTCAGAGCCAAAGTTTAGTGGAGAACTTTCTCCCTGAAATGTGACTGCCTCCACAGTTTCACCCTGCCTCCCCTGAAAGGTCCTCTGTTCTGTCTCGGGGGTTCTGAGCAGCTATCCGTCTTGCTCATATTTAAACTTTCTAGCCCAGGAACAACTTGCAGAATGAAAGAGGGTCTTATTTCAGGCCAGCTTAAGCTTTCAAGCTCAGGCACCAGCATTTTTCTATGTGCCCTTTTAAAGCCCTCGCTCCACAGCACGAATCGAGAGAGTTCTCTTCTCTACTTCACATTGGCCATTTGACTATCTCTAAGTATTCCAGCACCTGAGTGATCATACACATTGTTGATAGCGTCATGAGAGATTGCAGCCTTCTAGTCTTTCTGTTAGTCCCGACGATGAAGTTGAGGTAAATGTCAACTCTTCTGATAAGGACCAAAGAAGCGAAGGAAGGCCTTCAATGAGATGGTTCGCCACAGTGGCTACAACGGTGGGCTCAAACGTAACAGTGTTGTAAGGGTGGCTAGGACTGAGCAACGTTTCATTCTGTTACATGCGAAGTCACCATGAGATGGGACTAAATAGCGCCTAACAAGAACAACCAGTAATAAAGGAGCTCCTATTTGGCACAGTGAAGTGCTTAACTACTAACCAAAAGGTTGGAAGTTCTAACCCACCAAGAGTTAATTATGAAGAAATGTTGATTACTTTGATGATCTGAAACTGACTCACAGGCCACTGTTAGGGATTTTTTTTATTGATAGGTAATAAAAGTAATTCCTAAAGTAACCTGTCTAATATATGCTTCCGTAATACACAGAGCAATGTTGAATTTCCTTTGAATATAATGCATTTCCAAAAGATGATCCGCTGTTGTGGAAATTTAGGTCTCTTCAAATCACCCTCTAACTCAGGTATCCAATAGTAATGAAGACAGGTATCTGTGAGCACCCGGGGCAGGTTTTGTTGGTTCCACAAAGGGTTTCCCTGTGTCTGTGGAACGGGCAAGATAGCCCCTCTCATCACCACGGCATTTCAGGCTGAGTCTTCATTATCGGTCCACGTGCTTCACTCACAGCTCGCACTCTAGCCCACGGTAGGGAAAACGCTCCTTCCCAAATAATTCCAAATCATCCTGGTGAGCCTAAGGCTGTTTTAAGTGTTGAAAAGGAGGAATTACTGAATATAGAAAGTCAAGCTAAATATGATAATATGTTGTAAAATAAGAAAATAAATTCACAATGTGATTTTTAGGGAATTATATGCTCCTGAAAATACGAGTAAAAGTTGCAGAAGAAACAAATAGGAATGATGTTTGAATATAGAAATGCCTAATTAGGATGACTTTATATTTAGAGTATTCTCATGTTTATCTTAAAATAATGTTTATCTTAAAAAGTAATAAATCATTGCAGATGAATTAGTTTAAAATAGTTTCTACCAACCATAAAATGGACTGATTTTACCTTTTTAAAAAATCATTTTATTGGAAGTTCATATAACTCTTATCACAATACATACATACATACATACGTTGTGTCAAGCACATTTGTACATTGGTTGCCATCATCATTCTCAAAACATTTTCTTTCTACTTGAGCCCTTGGTATCAGCTCCTTATTTTTCCACCCCCTCCTCAGCCCTCCCTCCCTCATGAACTCTTGATAATTTAAAAATTATTATTATTTTTTCAAGTCTTTTAAAAAAAATGATTTTATTGGGATCTCGACCAACTTTTATCACAATCCATAAATACACACATTATGTCAAGCACATTTGTACATTTGTTGTCATTATCATTTTCAAAACATTTGCTTTCCACTTGGGCCCCTGGCATCAGCTCCTCATTTTTTTCCCTCCCTCCCCGCTCCCCCATCCCTCATGAAGCTTTGATAATTTATAAGTTCTTATTATTTTGTCATGTCTTACACTGTCCAATGTTTCCCTTCACCCACTTTTCTGTTGTCCATCCCCCAGGGAGGAGGTTATATGTAGATCCTTATAATCAGCTCCCCCTTTCTACTCCACCCTCCCTCTACCTTCCCTCCACCCTCCCAGTATCACCACTTTCATCACTGGTCCTGAAGGGATCATGCAGCCTGGATTCCCTGTGTTTCCATTTCCTATCTGTACCAGCGTACATCCTCTGGTCTAGCCGGATTTGTAAGGTAGAGTTGGGATCATGACAGTGGGGGTGGTATTTGACATGTACAGCTAAGCAAACATTGCTATAACACCCATGACTAGACTAAGCCAAGTGCTAGGAAAATAGGACAACAAAAACTGAAGGGAAGAAAGATTGATGTCTGTGCAGATGACGTTAGTGAAGAAAATGAACTTCTTGCGAATTAAACAAATTCGTCTTAGAAGTACAGTCAGAATGCTACTTATATGCTAGGAGAGCAGACTGTCTTAAATAGTATGGACATATTATCAGTAGGGACCAGTCCCTGAAGAAGGACATCAGTCTTACTTAGTAAAGTAGAGGATAAGCCAAAAGAAAAAAAAAAAAATGAAGAGCCTCAGTAAGGTAGAGTGATACAGTAGCTGCAAGAATACACTCACACGTGACAATGGTTTGTGAGAATGGTGCAGGGCTGAGACGGCTTCCGTGCTGTTGTTCAGTCACGGTGATTCAGAACCAACTGGATAGCACTTAGCACTAACAACAGGACAGTTTCCATGGTCCAGTTGTCGTTAGGTCCTGTCAAGCCAATTCCAACTCAGGGTCCCTTCGTGAGTGTAGGGGAGAATTGTGCTCCCTAGGGTTTCAAGACTGGTCCTCCAGAAGTTGTTAAACTGCCCTATTCTCAATGGCAGGCCTAGAGGTGTGCACTACTACATCTCAGCAAGGGGCCTAGAACTTAGCCATTGGCACTGTTCAGGGACCTCCTCATCTTTCCATTACTTTGTCATCTCTACGTTCCTCAGAGGATTTGGTTCACAGAGAGCAGAGACTTGTTGGCACATGTCTGGAACTGTGTTGTCTCCCCATCCCCACCATCCCTCTCTTCTTCGCTTCCTGTCCCTTCCCTCTGCCCCCACTCCCCCCTCCCCTGATCTCCTTGCAGTCTTCCCAGGTTCATCTTTTGGTGTGAGAACCATTTTTCTTTTCCTTTTTTTCCTCTATAATAACGGTGTCATAAAGTATTAATCTTTATGAGATTGACGAACTTAGTTGAGCATAATGTAATTTTGTCCATGTCATGAGGTGCTGGACAGATTCAACATTGTCTTTTTAAGGGTGCATAATATTCCGTTGTGTGAATGTGCCAGAGTTTGTCTATCCATTCCTCTACAGAGATGATTGTTTACCATTTCCATACTTTAGCTATTATATAAATTGCTGCAATAAATAGAGAAGTGTATATGCCTTTTCATATTGTGTTCTTTATTCACTTAAGGTGTATATCAAGTGCTGGGATTGCAGAATAGTAAGATACTTGTATACATTTAAGAAAGCACCATATTGATTGGAAAATATTTTATTATAAAAAAAACTTACAATTATAATATAATTATTATGAATGTATGCAACACTCAAAGTGAACACTAACTTGGAATATTTAACTCAGAGTATTTATTACTTCTGCAGTATTAAATATGAATTATTTAAAGAAACAGATGAAAACATTACAGATTAAGTTGACATTTCCTATGTCCCCATCATCAAACACATTTACTGCTCTCTGATCCCCAAAGCAACTTTCATTCTAAATATAAAGTGTTTCTGATAGATGTTTATAAGCTTGTTCTCTGTGAGTTGAAACACATCAATAAATGCTATACAATATTACTACGTGCACTATTTTAAATTTTTATAAGTGGCACCAAAATTGAACTTGCTTTTTCTCACTCAACATTGCTTTTAAGATCTGTCCATGTTGACATATAAAGAACTTCTTCATTTATTTTAGCTGTCACACACATCCATATTCACCAATATATCATAGTTCATTAACCCTCACTTTATAACTGATAAATATTTGAGCCATTTCCAGAATTTTGTTATTAAAACCAATGCTGCAAAGAACATTCTTTGGCATGTCTCCCTGTCCACATGTACAAGGGGCTTAAAAAATTGTGGGAAAATGGGGTGAAAACATAATGGACTTTTTCTTTTTTTATTAAATATTTTTAATACCAACAAATGTACAAATGTGTTTGACACGATGCATGTAGCATGGCTTGTGGTAAGAATTGTATGAGCCCCCAATAAAATGATTTAAAAAATACTTTTTTGGGGGGACTCTTACATCTCATCACAATCCAAACATTCATCCATTGTGTCAAGCACATTTATACATATGTTCCCATCATCATTTTCAAAGCATTTTCTTTCTACTTGAGCCCTTGATATCAGCTCCTCATTTCCCCCCTCCTTCCCCTGCCCGCCCTCAGTCATGAACCTTTGATAAGTTATAGATTATGATTTTCATATTTTCCATCATCCTCTGTTGCCCTTCACCCACTTTTCTGTTGTTCATCCCCCTTGGAGGGAGTTATATATTGATCCTTGTGATCGATTCCCCCTTTTTCTCCCACCTTCCCCTCATCCTCCTGGCATCTGTATTCTCAATCTTGGCCCTGAGGGGTTTATCTATCTGGAATTTCCTGTCTTGCAGACTCTTATCTGTAGCAATGTGCATGTTCTAGTCTAATTTGATTTGTGAGGTAGAATTGAAGTCATGATATTGGGGGGAAGGAATCATTAAAGAATTAGAGGAAAGTTGTGTGTTTCATCGGTGCTGTACTGAGTCCTGACTGGCTCATCTCTTCCTTGTGACCCTTCTGTCCAATTGTCTACAGATGGGCTTTGGGTCTTCACTCCACCCTTCTCCCACCCCAATCACATTGGGTATGATTTTCTTCTGATCACACAGGCTGGTGTGTTTCTTCCATATGGGCTTTGTTGCTTCTCAGCTAGATGGCTACTTGTTTATGTTCAAGCCTTTAAGACCCCATATGCTATGTCTTTTGATAGCCGGGTGCTATAAGCTTTCTTCATCACATTTGCTTATGCACCCATTTTGTCTTCAGTGATCATGTGTGGAAGGTAAGCATCACAGAATGCCGAATTATTAGAACAAAGTGTTCTTGTGTTAAGGGAGTACTTGAGTCAAGACCCAATGTCCATCTGCAACCTTAATTCTTAACACATAGATATAAGTACATAGATCTATTCCTCCCTTGTTATATATAAATATATTTACATATGTACATGACTATATTTAGATATCTATAAATGTCCTTTGACTCCTGGCTCTTTCCTCTATTTCCTTGTCCCACCATCATGTTCAGCCTTCATTCGGGTTTAGTAATTCCTCGCTGCAACATTGCCCTTGAGTCCCACTTAATCCTATGCCCTTCTCTCCACTGATTTTACTTGTTGTTGTACCTTTGTCCCTGGGTTGTTTCCCCCCACCCCTTTCGTTCTCCCATCACCCTTTCGCCTGTATCCCCCTGGAACCAGCAGTCCTGTTCTTTTCATCTCTAAATTGTGTATCCCTCCTATCTTATCTACATAGACATGCAGAGACATTAATAAACGCAAAAACCAGGCAAAGTCAAACAAAACAACAAAGGAAGTTAAAACCAACAAAACAAAAACAAAATAACAACAACAAAAAGAAAGCCCCTGAGAAAAATGGAAAAGCCTATTATAGTTCAAGGTCTGGTTGTTGGCCTTTACCAATGTTTTCCAGTCGAGTCTGATGGGGTGCCATACTCTGTCTCCAAAGTCTATTTTTGGTATTCCCCGGGGATTTCATCACTCTGCTCCCCTTGCTGCTCTGTTGCATGCCCACAGTGTTTAGTCCCAGTGTGATGGGGTCAGATTGAGCACAATTCCTGCACTGTGTCTCCAGTGTTGTCCCCCATAGTTCAGTGAAGGACATTGTGTCTCATGGTGGGGCTGGCCCTATGGTCTTCTCTGTGCATTGTCTGCTCTGAGCAGGAATGTCATCCTGGGGCTTGGTGGGCCAGGATGTTCCCCTCACTACCTATCCCTCTTTGTTTCTCCTGTGTGCTCTAATCAGAAATGCCCCTCTGCCCAAGCTGTAGCTACAGGGCTGTCCTCTGAAGTGCATCCTAGGGGAGCGAGTAGGGGGTGGGGTGAAGGGCAGTTGTCCACATAGTTGGGATTGGGGCCGGCCCTGCAGACCTCTCTACTGGTTCCCTGGTACAACCCGGTATGTTGTATTCACCTCTTGGTACATCAGGTTGAAGCCTGGTCTATCTCTTCCTCTCCTGTGGAGATATAAACAATACTCTCCCTTGGGTGGGTTAGTGCCCAGCTCCCCCATACCCATGTCACTTTTTCTCTTTCTTTCCCCCTTCAATTTAGTTGGTTGCTGTATGTATCCCTGGATTGGGTTTGGCCCCTGCTATTGGACCTGGATCTCACCCTAAGAATGTATGTACATAGTAGCTTTTCGCCTATGCCCCATTTTTTAAGCTTACCTCAGTGGATTCATGTTGTACTTGTAATGGACTTTTTCTATGACGTTTTTTAAACCCCCCCTCATATAAGAGTTCCTCTTGGTTATAAAGCCAAAGGTGAAATTGTGGGACATGGTACGTGGATTTTCAACTTTACTTAATAACATCAAACACCTTTTCAAATAAGTTGTGCCCATATCCATTCCCACCATTGATAATTGTTGTTATGTGATATTGAATTGATTTTGACTCAAGCAAGCCCATGTGATGAAGAATTGTCCCAGAAGTTTGTTTTTTTAATTGGGGGCTCTTACAGCTATTGTCACAATCCATACATATATCCATTGTGTCAAACACACCTGTACATATGTTGTCATCATCTTTTTTTGTTTTAATCATTTTATTAGGGGCTCATACAACTTTTAACATAATCCATACATACATCAATTGTATAAGCATTTGTACATTCATTGCCCCCATCATTCTCAAAACATTTGCTCTCCACTTAAGCCCCTGGCATCAGGTCCTCAT
>NW_022111372.1:91502381-91528073 GCF_000313985.2 Echinops telfairi
ACTGGTCATCATCTTTTTATAAACATTTTCTTTCTACTGGAGCCCTTGGTACCAGCTCCTCATGTTTTTCCTCCCTCCCCCATAAAACATTGATAATTCATAAAGTATTCTCTTTTTTTCATGTCTTACACCGACTGCTGTCCCCCTTCACCCGCTGTTCTGTTAATTTAGCCTGCAGTTTTCATGGAAGCAGAGTTACAGGTCTTTGTCTTGAAAAGTTAACCAGGGGACTAAACTGCTAACCTTTCCGTAGGTTAGTAGCTGGGTGCTTATTCTTTGCACCACCAGCACTCTTTACCACTAGTAATTTTGAGCCCCCTTGTTGCCACCAACACTTGATATTAGCAAGGTCTTTGAATTCTGCCTATTTCATGATTGTGAAAGGTCATCATATTGTTCTAATCAATATTTCCCTGGTTACTAGTTGAGCAACTATTCATGAATTTATTGGACAATTGAATGTCCATATCGGTGTGATTGTACATTTTTATCTCACTGTTTATAAGAGTTCCTTTCATAGACTGTTTGCCAATTATCCTTTTTTCTCTCTCTCTCTTAACATACATTTATTCTGAAAGCCATTATTACATCAGCAATTAATTGAAAGCTGCATATCCATATCCTCCGGGTTCTTTGGGAGCATTGACATTTATTCTAAATAATTTATGGAATTCACTGCCATCGAGTCATTTCTGTTTCATTACAACTCTGTAAGATAGAATAGAATTCCCTCTGTGGGTTTCTGAGAATGTTAATCTTTACAGGAATAGAAAGCCCTATCTTTCTCCTATGAAGGGGCTGATGTTTCAAACTGCTGACCTTGTGGTTATCAGCCCACCTTCTACAGTGATAGTAAAAAAATACTGTGGGTCTGCTTATAAGAGTGGGGTTTTTTTTGTGGTTTTTTTCTTTCAGGAATATCAATGGATGGCAAGGAAAACAGTAGTCTAGAGGTTTATTGAGAAGGCTTAAAATTAAATGTCAGTATCTTAGGAATCTATATTTATGACATGGGTAAAAGAGGTTTTGCAGAAAATGTTTAAAATCTTACTCCTGTCACTACTTCATGCATTTCTGAGCCTTGCTCAGACTTTGCAAACATATGTGGATAATCTCCCTTCCACATATCTTCTGTTAGATAAGTTCAATATTCACACTGGTAGCTTTTCCTTTAAGGAAGAGGAGCTTATATATTAATCGACAAAAAAAATGATTATTGTAAATAATATTCTACCTGGAAATTTCTTCTGAAGAATAAGAACTTTGTGTTTCCTTAAGTAAAATTGATATGCTGATTATCAGAATCATCATGCTACAAAAGCTGCATCTCAATGAAGAGTTATTTCTAATGAAAAATATAGGAAAGCATTTTAATAGCACCTAAAGGCAGCACATATTTATTAAGCAAATAAGCAGACTCCCATCCATACTCCCTAAATGGTAGAGGAAGAGGAGATTGGAGGCAAGGATGGGACAAATAGGGAACTTGTCATTTGAAACCTCTTGAAAGCATTTCCCCAAGAGCTGATTTGGAGTGGGGTGGAGGTGTGAATCTACCCTGCAGCAGCTTCATAGGAGAAAGACAGACTGATAATTATATCTTTTACAATTGTGTAAAACTTAAAAATAAAAACCTACTACCATCAAGTCAATTGAAACTCATGATGCCTCGATAGTACACAGTGGAAGTGCTCCGAGGCTGTAATTTTAAGGAAGCAAGCTGCCACATCTTCCCCAGAGCAACCGGGAGATTTGAACCACTGAATTTTCTATTAGCATCTGAGTGTATAAGCACTACGCCACAACTCATTTTTCTATAAAGATCACAGCCGAGGAAACCCTATGGGCAGGCTTACTCTATCACATGGGGCCACTGAGAATTAGATATCCAAGCATGGTTAGAGGCGCCCTGAGTATTCACACCAAGAAGCCCACCTGTTTCAGACTTATTATCAGATCTAAATAAGTCTCATCATGTTCAGGCCTGGAAAAAAGAGTACAGAACTTACAAAATTATTCGTCAAAATACATAAATGACATTGTAATGAAGAGGTAGAGAAAGAGCATCCATTTGACTATCTAAATTTTTTTTTTAAAAAACACTACATGAAAAGATATATAAAGTTTAGATAGTAGCCTCTTTGTGCTCAAAGTTGAAGCCAGTAAACTATAATCTCTGAGATAAGAAAGAATAGATGATATATGAAAGAATAATATTACTACCACTTAAATTTCAAACTGGATTATAATCAATATGAAGAATGAAATCCTCCCAGTAGAAAAGTCAATTAGCCATGCATAGACAAAGATTGAATCACCCCACAGCCCAGATTATAAAGGAAGATGAAAATAAGAGAGAAGCAAATGAAATAGAAATGAAACTTTAAGAGACAATAGAAAAAGTAATTTCCTGTACTGAAGATCTGAATGTACAGATCACAATCAGTCACTATATAGCAAGCAGATGTGTGAACATGAGGTAATCACTTAGCCATATCTTAGTGAATATTTCAATTCAAAATGTAATGGCAAGGTCTTACGGATAGCTAAAGGTGATTGAATTTCTAGGCATATATATATATATATTTCTAGGCATATATATATATTTCTAGGCATATATATATATTTCTAGGCATATATATATATTTGTAAATATATATATATATTTTTTTTTTTACAAAAAATAAGTTGGCCTTCAAGGTCTTTACAACACTGAAAGTGAAATACTAAGAAATATAAAATATTTAAAGTCAACAAACAAAAGAAATGGTAAGGAAACAAACCGCATTAGTTTTTGAGTGCAAAAAATCATTGGCATTGAGATTAATCAAAACATAAATTAACAAGAAAGATTAATACATTTAAATACAGAGTATAAGTATACATAACTTAAAAAATAGTATGGCAATTTCAATTCTGACTAGACTGGAGCATGTATGTACACTGGTATAGATAAGAGCTCACAACACACAGAATCCAGGCCAGATAAACCCCTCAGGAACAGAAATGGGAGTAACAATACCAAGAAGGTAGGTTAAAGGTGGGGAGAAGGAGAGGAAGGGGGAAGTGATTACAATGATCAATGCACACCACCCCCACCCTCCAGTTGAAAAACAACAGAAATATGGGTGAAGGGAGACAGCAGTCGGTTGTAAAAATATGAAAATAATTTATAATTTATCAAGGAGTCACGAAGGTGGGAGGGGGAGGAAGAAGGGACAAAAGAAGAGCTGATACCAAGGGTTCAAATAGGAAAAAAAAATTTAGAAAATGGTGATGGCCACATAAGTACAAACATGCTTGATACAATTGGTATATGGATTGTTATAAGAGCTGTAAGAGCCCTCAATAAAATGATCTTCAAAACATAAATAAATAAACATCCTATATGACACCAAGTGGCCAACATTCATCCTAAAGCACAAGTGACAAGGCTGGCAAGGGAGTGGGATGGGGTGATGTGCAGGGAAGCTAGATTAATGGAAATGGAAGAAACAGACAGAAATAATGAGAATGTTGACAAAATGTTACTAGACAATGTGTGTAAAAATTGTTAAGCAGAAACCTAATTTTCTGCATAAATGCTCACCAAAATCACAACAAAAATTTAAAGAAAAAAATAGTATGGCAAAATGTGGTGAAATGTTTGTTCATGAAAAGTAAAATATATGATGCTAAAATACGGTGATTCACAATAAGAAATGGTATCTATAGTCCCAGAATCTACCAAAAATAGCAGAAAGACAATTTGGTGCTTAGAAAAATTAATAGTTTTTAAAATGTTAATGAGAGAACTCATTAAATTTGGTTTAATGCATAATGTTAATAACTATACTTTTCCAACTTAAGACAAGCAAGTTAAAAAAAACTCCAAATTCACTGCCATGGAGTCAATTCTAAAAATAGCAACCTTGTAGGACAGAGTAGAACTGCCCCCGCGGTGGGTGTCCAAGACTGTAACTCTTCAGAGAAGTAGAAAGCCTCATCTTTCTCCTAAGAAAAGCATGTAGCAAAATTTCAATCAAGATATTGACATGCAAGTTACTGGGGAAAATATTAAGGGAAATGATGCTTCTTCTCCATTCTTATTACTGACCAGCTCCAAATCCTACTGTTTACTGAGAGCATATAAGTCACACTTAATGGGAATTTATTATAAACAATGCTTCCATGAGAAGATATGCAAAAAATGAATAGACCTAGATACTTACCACAGGAAGTCACTACAAGTTATGGTTTGGATTAGGAAAAATCCTTTGGATTTAAAAAGTAAACACCATATAAATGGTAACATGTTCCTAGATCTCTTTTTTGAATTTAGAGTTTATAAATTTACTTTGTTTATGTAAACATTTTGATGAGTTTATGTTTCTACTGCAGTTAACCTGTCAAACTCTTGGATTTTAATCTTATTTATCCAGAATTTCTTTATTAATAAAGACGTATCTATCAAAGTCATGAACTGCAATTTAAATAAAACCTGGAGAGTCATAAAATTCCAAGAAGAGATCAATGAACCATCAATACCTCTGCTATCCAGTCCATTGAAAGTCACAGCAATCCTACAGGTTAGAGTGGGGAATGCTCCATCGTGTTTCCCCGGCTGCAAATCTCTGCAGAGGACGGTGCTGTCTTTCTCCCGTTATACAGCTGGTGAACTCAACTAGCCTTTCAGTTAGCAGCTCAGTGCTAACAAGGATCTGTCAACAAATAAAGACTCAAGTTAAATGAATTTTAACTTAAACACCTTAGGTTAATAAAAGACTCAAACTCCATCTTTTTTACTCCCTGTCTACACAGACACTAACCTCCAAAAACCCAAGCCCACTGCCATTTTGTAGATTTTAACTCATAATGACCCTGTGCACGGTCTGAGATAGTGAACGTTTATTTTACCAACCTGGCCAATAAACACATGCGGGGTTAATTGAAGGGCAGAGAGGTAAATGGTTCAGTGAGCCTCTCCCTTTTAGTTCTCAGGACTCTTGCTTTCTGATGGTCATACCAGTGTGCAGCTGCCTTATCCAGTTCCCTGCTTCAGTTGGCAAGGCTCACTTCCTGCAAGACATCCCCAAGGAGAAGCCACATGGACCTATCCCGATGCAGCCCTGGGTGCTGGAGCAGCCCCATGGAGGTCCCTGCCAGTGCTGAGATGCTTACATGTTCACTGATTCGGCTTCCCTCCTGCAATCGACTTCATTGTGTGTGTTTTGTGAGATGGAGGAGGACTTTGTGGATTGGTGTCAGACATATGAGTTCATGTTGGACTTGTGGGGTTGGGCAGCTGGGTTGGGATGTTTTCTTGATGTGCACTTAACCCTCATATAAAACTCTCGCTTATACATGAGTTTCTGTGGATTTGTTTCTCTAAAGTACCCAGACTAACACAGTGTCAGAGACTAAAGATTACAGACCTGGTACAGTTGAATCAATGGCCTTGCAGCTAGCAGTCCAATAATTCCCTTACAACGTGAACAGGGTTCCTTCTAAAACAAAAACAAAACTCACTGCCATCAAGTCAATCCCAATGCATATCCAAGTATGCAAGAAAAAGTCTCACCAACCCTCCCTCTGAGGAGCATTCTGACTACACATTTTTTCAAGACAGATCAGTTTGTCCTTGTAGCAATCCATGGGGATTTCAATATTCTTCTCCAGCACCAGAATTCAAATACATCAATTCTATTCTATGTTTTTAATTCAATGTCCAACTTTCACCTGTATATCGGGCAATTGAAAATACCATGGCTTGCTTCAGGTGCACACAAGTCTTAACCGTAACATTTTAATTTTAAGATATGCTCTTAGAGATCTTTGGTGTCCTCATTATAGGTCTTTTCAAATGTAGTTAAAATATTTTGCTTTGTGTTCCCAGGATACTCTTTGACACTTCATATTCAGCTCTTTGTCTTCATCCTTTCTTCCATTTGCTTTAGCTACTCTACTCTGAAGAGTGAGTTTCAGCATCGCTTCTGACAGCCACACTGATCTATTCTCTCTTTCTTTCCTAGCCTTTTAATAGCCTTTAGTCTTGATGCCATCCCACAGTTCAACAGTTCTTCTGTCTCTGGTGTTCAACAGGTCAAATCGGTTCTTGAGATGTTCTGAAAATCCAGGCAGCATAAACTCAAGGTCTTCAACTTGTTTTCATTTTCTTCAGCTATATACTGAATCTACATTTGAGAATTGATGTTCTATTGCACAGTGAGGCCCTTGGCTGATTTTAGCTGTTGATACTGAGCTTCACCATTGTGTCTTTCCACAGATGTAGTCAATTTGATTTTGGTAAAGTTCATCTGTAGAAGTCCATGTATATTTTTACATTTTGTGTTGTTGAAAAAAAGTATTTGCTATATACATTCACTTTGCAAAATTCTGTCGTGAGCTCTCTAGCTTATTTTCTCACACTAAGTTTGTATTTTTCAACTCCTATTCCTTCCTCTTTGGTCCCAACCTTTACATTCCAATCACCAATAATTATCAATGCAACTTGATTGCATGCTTGATCATGAATTCTCCAATTTCTTCATAACTAGCTTTTGTGGTTGGCACATAAATTTGAATAATAGTTGTATTGATTAGATTTCCTTGAAAGCAGATAACCTTCACAGACAGCATTATACTTTATAATTGATCTGCAATGTCCTTTTTGACAATGAATGCCACCCATTCCCCTTGATTGCATTATTCCAGGCACCGGCAATCATATGGTTTTCTGATCAAAATGGCCAACACCAGTCCAATTCAGCTCACTAATGCCGAGGATACCAATCTCAGGCATTTCATTTCATTTCCAACTAATTTCAATTATCCTAGATTCATACTTCGCACATGCGAAGTCATGATCATTAGCAGATATCTGCAGCTGTTTCTTCTTACCTTTAATCAGGCCACATCAACAAATGAATATCCCAGAGACTCCACTCCCACAGAATTTATTCAACTCATGTCACCCTGGTTGACTCCACTCCAAGAAGTCAGCTCTTCCTCAGTCACAATTGCAGTGTCTTCTGGCCTAAGGGGCGCATCTTCTGGCACAATTTCCTGACAAAATCCTGCTTCCATTCATTAGACCTTCAGTATCTGACATTCCAAAGCTTTGTATAGGGTTTTAAGCTGCTCCTTCCTCCAAAGTGTGGAGATGGGGAGCTGAATCTTTCTTCATTGTCTGTTCTTAGACTGGAAGCTTTGCTAAAGCTCATTTGGGTGACCCTGCTGGCATGTGAAATACCAGTGACATAACTTTTAGCATTACAGTAACAATAAGCCACCACAAAAGAACAAACTGAGAGACAAGTGATGGAAGTTCCAAATTTAGATGCCACAAAAATGGAGTCTATAGGGGCAAAGTGAAAATTTAGAAATTTCAAATTGGTATATATTTCTTTGTTGGAAACATGATGACCTCAGAAGTTTTTGCTGCTTTTGTTGCAAAATAGATCAGTATATGATTAGTTCAATGATCTACTGCTGACACATAAAAACTCCATCTTTCCCTCCCCATATGGAAAACAAAATATGTTAGAAAATGTAACACAATGAGCAATTTTTAAAAAGCATATGTTTTAAATCTATTTTTGGTCCACTTAGTCTAATCTGGAAAGACAATTGAGGTATAATTGGTAAATTATGGCTGACATTTTAATTAATTTATTTATAATAATTATACCCAAAAGGTTGAATTTAAAACCATATTTTACTATTTCAACAAAGAGCATATTTTTGACATAAGGGATAATTTATGATTAGAGATTGGTCTTATTGGCTACCTGCCTGACTATTCCAGTCTTTGGAACCAGTACAGAGCCCATCCTACTTCAGTTTCTAACTTTGCGTAAAAACATGTCAATAAACATAGAGTCTTAGAAAAGTTAATGAAATATTATCTTTACAATATAGCTATAAGTCAACCAATCATTAATATTTATTATTAGTTCTTATTATGGACATAAATGCATTTTCATAGGCATTTTGTTTATCAATTTAACGTCATTTTTCTTCTATTAGCAATGATGTGCATGAAGACGAAAGAGCAAAACATTAGAGCCAAGCAAAGTTCAGGAACACATAATAGCAGATAAAAAATCCTAGCAATGCCCTTTGAAAAAGAAGACCGAAGGAGAATCGATGTATTTGAATTACAGTACTGAAAAAGAAGATCATAAGTTTCATGGACTACCGAAATAACAAACAAATATGTCCAGGGGGAAGTACAGCCAGATTGCCTCAAAGATGGTGAGATTTCGTCTGCCATGTCAGGAGAGTCCAGTCTCTGGGGAAGGTCATCATGCTTGGTCAAGTGAAGGGGTAGTAGAATATAGGAAGACCTTCAAGGAAATGGATTGACACAATGGCTGTAACAATGGGCTCAAGCATGGTAATAACTGTGAAAATGGCACAGGACAGGGTGGTATTTTGTTCCGTTGAGCACGGGGATGCTATGAGACAGAACCAACTGGACAGCACCCAACAACAATAGCAATGCACTTGTCATGTACTCAGGGACTAATAGAAAGTTGGTGATTCAAACTTACCCAGTGCCTCCATGGGAGAGGGCCTAGCAATCTGCTCCCATCCCCCTAACATGCCAGAACACCTTTTTGGGAAGTTCCAGTCACTATCACGGGGTCACTAGGAGGTAGAATCAACTCCATATCATGCAACAACCAGAAACTCTTTCCAAGTAATGGTCGGCACTTGAAATTATTAGCACACTTAATCCCTTCAGTTCCTGTATTGCTTTTCTTCTTCTTTTTTTTAATAAGGAAGCTAAGGTTCAAAGAAACTAACAGATTTGCCTACAACTTGATTGCATTGCTAAAATTTGAATCCAGCTTGATTCAGCTCTAAATCCCAATTCTTTCTATCATACTCTAGATACCTAGACTTATGGATCACTAGAAATTCTTTACAAACTATTTGATATGAAGTTTAAAATTTGAGAAAGTCTAGATATTTGTGTTCAGTAGTTAATGATGTTAAAATGATTTATTTATATTTCAGTAGTTTTTTAAACCACCACTTTTCTATCAGTCTGTCATATGCTAGTGGCTTCCACATTGCTGCGATGCTTGAGCCAATGTCCCAGTATTTCAAATAGCAGCAGTGCTAGATCTTTGACACAGGAATTTGAAACAGATTTCAGTGGAGCTTCCAGAGTAAAAACAGACAATGAACAAAGAATAGGCTATTCACTTCTGAGAGATTGATCACTGCAAACCTTAAGACTGACAGTGGAGAAAACTTTAAGACTGACAGTGGAGCGTTGTCAGGTATACGTACTGACAACCTTATAAATTGCAGCAAGACCATGTCAGACACAGTGCCAGAAGAGAAGTCGCTCAGGTCAAATGGCACCCCAAATTCAAGAGAGTCAACCTTAATGACATGGATGGAGTGAAGCCTTTTGGGGCATTCATTTACTGGTAGGTATGACTCCAAATAAGGAGAAACAACTAAAAACATCTATTAATAATCACACTGTTGAATGTACAAAGTATGAATCTAGGAAAACCTGAAATTTCATAGACACGCACATAAAACACATATTGATATTGATATGCTAAATATTGGTGAGCTGAAATTAAATGGTATGCCATTTTGAATCAGGCAATCACATGGTTCACTACTTCACAAATGACAAATTCAAGCGATATTACTTCACATTCACCAGTAACAAGAACATTTTGAGATAGCTAGGGGTACAAGGTTGTCTGTCATAGAACAATATCTATGTGTATACAATGAAATCTATTAATACAACTACTATTCAAGTTGATGGAACAATAATTAAGCTGTTGATAAAGAAAATTAACAAGTTTACCAGCTGTTACACTTTGAAATAGATTAAGCATGCACTCAAGATGCATTGATGAGTACTGAAGATTAGAATCTAAAAGTTGGAAATATAAAGGAAGGGATAGTAGATGGGAAGTATGGCCTTAGTAGTGGAAACAAAGCTGGAGGTCACACGATACTATGTTTCAAGTACAAAGACTTCTTCATTGCAAATACCATTCCTCAGCAATATAAACCAGTGCTATACACATGGACTTTGCTAGATCGTGCACACAGAAATCAAACTGGCTCCATCTGTGGGAACAAACAATGGAGAAGCTCAATATGGGCAGCCAAAATGAGGCCAGGGGCGGACTTTGGAGTGGATCACAAATTATTTATACATAAATTCAGGTTGAAGTTGAAGAAAAAACTTAAAACCAGTCCATAGAAGTCTAACTACCACTTTCAGTATATCCCACTTGAATTTGAAAACATCTCAAAATCTGATTTTACTCCTTGAACACTAATGACATAAAACCTGACCAGCTATGAGATGACATCAAGAGCATCATTTATGAATAAAATAAAGGGTCATTAAAAAGACAGTAAAGACAGAAAAATCAACGTGATGTCAGAGGATCTTTTAATCTTGCTCTTGAATGTAGAATAGCTAAAGAAAATGGAATAAATGAATATGTAAAAGAGTTAAAGAGAAAAATTCATAGGGCAACTTCAGAAAACAAAGTAAAGTATTCTAATTAAATGTGCAAGGACCTGGAGTTATCAATTGATCTACCTTTTGACCCATTTTAAATTTTTTTCAATTTTTAATGTTTTCCGGTTTCTTTTACATTCAAGTTTTTCTCTGTTTTGTTCTGTCATTTTTGTTTTTACTTCTGTTTGTTTGATTATTTACTGTTTCTGTTTTGTATGATCTCCTATCCAGGATAGGTAAATCTACAGAGACATCAACTGAATTAAATGACCAAGGGACATGGAAAGGGAGGTTGGGGAGAAATAAGGAGGAGGACAAGAAGAAATATTCTGAATTGATTGGGACAATGATTGCACAATGCTTAATATTATGATTGAATGATTAAATTGTATGATATATGAATTATATACCAGTGAAAATGATTTTAGAACCAACAAGAAGTAAAATAATCAACATCTCAAGCTGAAAGAACTAAAGAAAAAAATAAAACCAAGATGCAGTCATTGGAAGAGGATGAGTAAATTCTGCAGAGTTTACAATCAGGAATGTGTGTGTCAGAGCTGTGTCCTCTCACCATAAATATTCAGCCTGTACACTGAGCAAATAATTTGAGAATCTAGACAATATGGGGAAAAACAATGCATCAGGATTGAAAGGAGGCTTCTTAACAATCTGTAATACACAAATAATACAAACTTGCTTGCTGAAGAGTACTTGAAGCATTTGCTGATGCAGATCAAGGACTGTATTATAAATTTCAAATCAATACAAAGAAGACCAAAAGTCCCGCAACTAGACCAAGAGAAAACATCACGATAAACGAGGAAAGAGGGAAGTTGCCTAGGTTCAGACAATGTTTCTGGAAGGAGCAGTCAAAAAGTCAGATGAAGTATTGTGTTGGGCAAATCTGCTATACAAGACCTCTTTATTGTGTGTTGAAGTTCAAGGTTGTCACTTTGAAGACTAAAGTGTGCCAGCCCCAACCCATGTTATTTTCAATAGTCTTGTACATTTAAAAGTTGGACATTTTAAGGAAGACCAAAGAATTGGTGAGTATGAATCATCGTACTTATGAAGAATATGTAAAGTATCATGAACTGTCACAAGGAAGACACACTGGCATAATTGTCAGAAAAGAGGATAGCAAAATTTGCTCATGTACTTCAATAGAGACCAGTCCTTGGAAAAAGGTTAATAAAGTAGAAGTACACTGAATAAAAATAAAAAAGGAAGACCCCCTATAAAATGGTTGACACAGTGTCTGCAACAATTATTTGTATGTTTGTATGGCACAGCTTCTGCTGTACATGTGATATCTGTAAGTGTGAACTAACTCAACAGAACCAAGCAGCAACCCTCTCTTTAAAGTGAAAAATGATGCAGGATTATATTGGATTAATACAGAATTAAATGATACAGTGGATTAGCAGCAGCATCAGTAATATTTCTTGAGAAAGCCTTTAATGGAAGTGTAGAAGTTGAAAATAACCTTTAAAAACATAAATCTCAGAAACAAAGTCCTACCATTAGGACTGAACTGTAGCTGCGGAGTGCGTGTTAAGAGCAGGAGTAGTAGGAAGCTGCTTCCCACAGTACCCATTGACAGATTAGTTCTTACCTCTCAGAAGAAATGATGGATTTGAATTTTGGAATTGGTGAAGAATACCCATTGCACTGAGAACTTCCAGAAGGACTAATAAACTAATATTATAAGAAATACAATAATATGAAGCATAGAAATGAGGATAGCAAGGCTTCACCTTGTTTGCTTTGGACATGTAATCAGGAAACACCAATAGTTGGAAAAGGGCACCATGATATGTAAAATAGAAGGTTAGAAAAACCAGGTAACACTCTCAATGAGATGAATGACATAATGCCCTTAACAATGGGCTAAAATGTATCAAATCTGAAGATGGAGCAGCACTAGACAATGCTTCTTTCTGTTGCACATAAGCCAGCGGTAAGTCACTGCCAACTAAAATCAGTAACACGAGATCTGTGTATGAATTCTTTGTCCACTTATGTAGAGAACAGGACTGATCTTTAACCCAAATTTTCCTGTACTTCAAGCCCACATTTCTGATTGCTAGACATCTCCCTTAATATATCCTACTGAATTCCAGGATCAATTTATCAAATCCACAATCATATTTCTGGAAAAATACACAGTCAATATTTTGTGATTATATATGATCCTATATATCTGCTTGCAAAAGACATAGCAGTATCTGATGGCAGGCCTAGTTTCCTTTTTGAGTGATGACGTAGTAGTAACACTCAGATCCATGCACCACCTGTTTCAAGTTCCTCTTGGCTTCTCTCTTATTACATGAGTAAATAAGTGCCATCGAGGTGATTCCAGACTTTCTTACTTAGGTCCCAGAAACTTACTTCTAAGACAACTGTCTTCTAATGACCTTGGATAGCTATCTCCAATGTTTTAATCCATTTCCTAGATTAATAGTCCTAAAGGAATGTCATTCCACCACTTTTCTTTGTCTACCATTACAAGTAGAAACTCAAGTTCTTTCTCATTTGATGGTATTCCAACTCTTCGTTTATTCCCTTAGTCTTACTTTGCCATCTAAATTAAGATACTTAATATTCTCCATGAAACTTTGTCTCCCTACTTTGTATCCTTAATCTATTTGTTCTCTGCCTTAAAAAAAAGTCCCTTTTAGGACCCAAACTTGCATGCTGAAATATTATCTGTGTAAAATAAGATTAGAAGGTATAGTGATTTTAAAATATGTCCACGAGTTCTCAAATATTTCTTTATCCAAAGTGGGATTTGACGTGCTTCTTCTCGAGCATGACCTAGATTTGTTAGTTAGTTGGAGTTGCCTCCAACTCTTGACAACCCAATGAACGAAGAACGAATTATCCTGCAGTCTCTGCCAGCTTGAACTGTCATTGGTCCTTTTGAATCATTGCTTGAGCCACCTTGTATTTTGCATGCTTTTCAACCCAAAGGTCTCATTTTATAACATTCTATCAGCAAGTACATTATTGTGATCCACAGGGTTTTCACTGACTAATTTTCAGAAGTAAATAAAAAATTCTTTCTTCCTAGAAGCGCTATTGAACCCTGCCCATTTTTGGTAACTGTTGGTACTTTAAATACTAGTGGCATCATTTCCAAAATTATAGTAATACACCAGCCACCACATTATGACAAACTGGCAGATAAGTGGTGGAGGGGCCATTTAATGAATTGCTCATAATAAATGAAATATAGTGGAAGTGACACTGTGTGACTAGTCATTGAAAACATGGCTTCTTCTTTTCTCTCTCTCTCTCTTTCTCTCTCTATTGCTTACTCTGGGCAAGCTAGCTGTCATATCTTAGGGTCAATCTATTAAGCAAGTCTTTGAAAAAATCCATATGATAAGTAACCAATATCTTCTGCCACATGACTGAGCCATCTTAAAACCAGTCCTTCAAACCCAGTAAGTCTTCAAATTACAACAAACCGAGCTGAAATATCACTGCAATTTTATGAGTCAAACATTCAGACAGGACACTCCTAAAATCTTAACCCACAAAAACTGTGAGATGATAAATGTTTGTTTAAATCAACTTAGATTATAGAGCAATTTATTACAGAGCTATAGGTAACTAGCACAATAATCAATCATTCTCTATTTTTTCAACAATTATTTCCTGAACGCTTTTAATGTGTTGTATTCAAACCTAGGGACTGAGAATGTAGGGGTTCTGAAATCTGGTCTCTGCTTTTATGATAATTATAGTTTGTCAGAGAAAACACACAATTACTTAACTAAATAATGACCAAAAAAAGTTATCTAGTTATCATTATGATCAAGCAGAAGACGTTTAGAATACAGCAGCATTAACAAATCTTCTCTAGCACAGTTGAGGACCCCGATAAGTAGGAAGGACCGAGGAGACCCCAGGTGACAGTCCAGAGCGTGTAAGAGGTCACTGAGAAGCAATAAGATCCTGTGGTAAAGGAGCCCTGCTGATGTAGTAGGTTATAGATTGGACTGCTAATTGCAAGGTTAGCAGTTCAAAACCACAAAATGTTCTACGGCAGGAAGATGAGGCAATCTATTCACATGCCATAGAAGCCCAGGGGAAAGTTTTGCCCTGTCCTATGGGGTAGCTATAAGTTGAAACCAACTTAGTGGCCGTGAGTTAGGTTTTATGAGCGCCATGAGGTTAGTAAAGAGGGTCCTAAATCCAACTGTTCTTATTTTCATACTGGTTCTTACTAATTTTTATAATCTCAGCCAAGGCTCTTCCCTGCCTGACCCTCAATTTGCTCTTCTAAAGACATGATCATAATAATAGTACATCCTCCTGGAGTTTCTGGAGGGGTTCAATAAGCTTATACACAGAAAGCACTTAGAACCGTGTCTGGCATGTTGGATATCATTTATGGAAAGTAACTTTATGTTTTAAGTTTCTGCCTCACCTGTTATGGGTTTCCAAGTCAGCACATTGCCTTCTAGTCCTAGTTCCATTTCTCTACAAGAGTAATTAGCAGTTTTCCTTAACTGTAGGCTGCTAAGCAACTGCCTTCCTTTTGCCTAACGGTTAAGTGGACAAGTGGGGTTGAGGGTTTCACAGTGGTAAAACCAGAAGAACATCTGAGAAGTTCTCAGAGAAGTTTTATATCACACAGTACTGGATAGAAACTTCAAAAATTCTTTGTTCCAGAATTATACAACACATACCATATGATTTATCTGTTATGGTGGGAGTCTTCTATTCAGATGCAATTAGAGAATATTCTTTCCTCTCATCATTGCATTTTTCTCTAATGTTGAATAAAATGTCTCTCATATATTTGAATGGAATAGTGCACTGAAAAAAAACCCACAACACTTTGACCTATAAAAATGAACTGAGATGTAATGTAAAAAGATATATACAGGCAAGATTAAATCTCAAAAAACCCTAGACAAGGTATGAGTCAGCACCATGAAAATTATATAATGGTAAACCATGCATTTCTTAACTGTAATATATATTCTGAATTGACAATCAGCACATGTGGCTATAGCTATACAATTCACATACAATGCACACACAATAACAGGGGAGGATACAAAATTCAACCAAGCATATCTGTTGGTGATGTGTAAGCTGATTTTAAAATTTTTATTTGAGCTTATCCTTCCTTTTCTATGTCTCTCCCCAGATCCCTCAACTAGCCCTGCCAACAATCCAGACATGTCTTTATCAGAAGAGCATTAAGCTACTAAAGAAAACCAACAGCTCAGATAACACTGTGTATAACTAACTCACTGGTACCCACCCCACTAATATTGGGTGCTAGTTTTTCTTGTTAATACTATTTATTTCAAAACAGATTTTTGTCTTGAGCAGAAAATCCTGCATGAAAAGTGCTTCAAAATAATTATTCTCGATGAGACAGAGACTATCACAATTATTCTGCTCAAAACAATTTCCAGATGAATGCTCGTGACTTGTACTACTACAGTGCATACAACAGGATTTTCAAGCATTTGGGGCAACAGGGAGAGTTAGTGTTAACACTGCTAGAACCATTCGTTACGCTGAAACACTAGCTGAAATGACTCACACTGCATGCAAAACGAACACATTGTGTTAGCTCACTCACTTTAAGAAGCACTGACATATATTTTCAGAAATAAGAGATTTCCTTTGACCCACCCCTTAAAACAATAACAACAACAAATTGTTCTCTACTTGATTCCAACTCCTACCACTTTTATAGGCCAGAGTAGAATTGCCCTGTGGACTTCCCAAGGCTGTATATTGCCATGGAAGCAGAATGTCCAGCTCTCTCCTGTGTGTTTGAATCACTGACCCTCCATTCGCAGAGTTTACCTCGTGCACCAACAGCCCAATGCGTATGAGGTAGAATAATAGAAGGGGGTTACGAGTCATGCTTTTCAAATTGCTGTGGCCATTCTACATGAGTTTGTGCATAACACACTAAGAGAAGCAGTGCCAACAAGTCCAAGGTTATGGAGCTGTATCAGTGAATCCCGCAGAAAGGCACAGACAACACCTGAGGTTATGTCAGAATTTATATAAACAATTTATTTTTAGTCTTGGTTTTCCCTGAGACAATTTCAGTATTTAATGTGGGTTTTTAAAATGCATGGTCCTGTGTTACTGTTGTAGTAAAAAAAAATAAAGTACACTCAGGCATGGTGTTATTTTGTTTCTCTGAATCACACAATTTAAATCAGTCAACATTGTCTTCCTTCATGCTTATAGAGATTCTAGCTGACTTAAATGGGAATGAAGAATTTACTTTAAGGCTATGAAGTTGAATGTCAAGTCTTGAAGGTCGGGTCAAGATCCAGCCAGATCTTGAGAGCCAGAACCAAGAAGCTATGGAACATCCCTTTCTCTACTCTTCCGGTGAGTATCCCCCAGTGACAGCACTTTCTTCACAGTGGCTGAAGCAGTTCCTTTCAGTAGAAGCAGCTAAATCTAGAATGCATTTTCCCTAGCATATGAAGAACCATCCTCATTGCATCTACACGCACCCTCACCCCGTTACCTACCCCAGCAGTCTGCGACTTCCAGCTCCACGTTGTCGCTTTCCTGAGATTATAGAGAAGTAACACGTTCTCCTTCTTCAGAGAGCTGAGCTTTAGCTTTGGAACCCACCCTGCCTCAGGTTTCTAAGTACCAACAGTCCTAGTCTCTCACTTTGCCAGCCCCAGGTTGGTAGTTGTTGCCACTATTGTTATCTTTGAATTTTCTTTTATATCCTTTTGGCTACTTACTTCAGAAATTTATACCTCATTGACAATTATGTTATATTATTTTTTATACAACTAACGGTTATTTCTCTCCTTATTGGACCTTGAATAATGTGTCAAGTATTAGGCTACATGATTTCAGCAGTCCTGTGAGGTTTATCTTTTCTTTATAGATAAATACACTTTGATAAGTTGCAAGTATAACACAAATAGAGAAATATGACTTGGATCTTAATGACATTTGTCTAATATACTAAGACCCATGATAAGAAGCTGACTTCATTTACCTATCAGTTTTGCTTCACAATAACCCTATGAAGTATATTATGTCATTATCCCAAAGCAATGAGATAACTGAAGTTCTGGGAAATTATCACTGATGAATATCAAAAACTATTCTCAAAATTAGACTAATATACAACAAGATAATAAAGAGAGAATACTCAAAAGATCCAAAACAAACAATTATATCAATACGAATGAGGGGATTTGTAATGGAGACCCAAAGTCCATCTGTAGATAATTGGATATCCCCCCACAGAAAGGTTATAAGGAAGGGATGATTCAACCAAGGTGCAGAATAGCACCAAGGAATCCCACATCATTCCTCTAGTTCCTGAATGCTTACTCCCCACCACTACCATGACCTAGTTCTACCTTACAAATCTGGCTAAACGGGAGAACACACGTTGGTACACATAAGTGCTCTAGACACATGGAACTCAGGACAGATAAACCCCTCAGCAACAGTAGTGGGAGTAGTGCTATCATGAGGGGAGAGGGATGGTTGGGGAAAGAAAAGGGGGAGAAAGGGGGAGCCCATCACAAGGTTGGATATATAGACCCCCCCCAAGGGAGCGAATAACAGAAATGTGGGTGAAGAGAAACAACGGACAGTATAAGATATGAAATAATCATAACAATATATAATTGATCAAGGATTCATGAGGGTGGGAGGGTGGGGCAGGGAGGAGGAAAAAGAGGAGCTTATACCAAGGGCTCAAGCAGAAATGTCTTAGAAATGATGATGGCAACATATGTACAAAATGCTTGATACAATTGATGCATGGAATATTGTAAGAGGTGTAAGAGCCCCCAATAAAATGATTAATAATAATAATAATAAACAGGGAAAATATTGAAGCTGTAAGGATGTTTTACTTTACTTGGATTTACCATCAACATTCGCAAAGGCAGCAGTCAGGAAGTCAAATAATGTATTACAATGAGTAAATCTGTGGCACATAACCCCTTTTCAAGCCTGAAAGAGCAGAGACGTCACTTTAAAGGACAAGGTTGTGCAATGATCCAAGTCATGATTTTGTCAATGGCCTCATATACATGTGCAAGCTAGACCATGACTATGAAAGCCCGAAGAAGAATTGATGCCTTTGAATTATGGTATTGGCCAAGAATATTGAAAGTACTATGGATTGCCGAAAGAACAAGCAAATCTGTCTTGGAAGACATGTCTCAGAAGGAATGTGTCAGAAAGTCCTTTAGAAGTAAATCTGCCAAGACTTTATCTCACGTATCAGGAGGGACCAGGCCCTAGCAAAGAACATCACGTTGGACAAAGTCGAGTGCCATTGGAAGAACGAAGATCTTTAAGGATATGGGTTGACACAGTTGCTAAAACAATGCGCTCAAACAGAAGAATGGCAAAGATGGCCCTGGCCCACGCAATGCTTTGTTCTATGGTCCACGGTGTTGTTATGAGTCAGTCAACGGGAGGGCACCTGAAAACAGCCCAAGGCAACAGACCAGTAAGTGAGAGCGTCCAATATTGATTCCGATTACTGGTTTGACTTTTGCTACTTTCCATCAGCTTTTCTAGCATCTATAGCACACGGTGCCTTCAGGTGCCTAATCTTCACCGATCTGGAATCATTTGAACTGGTGAGTGGTTTCAAACCAAGAAGGATGAACTAAATTCCAAAGAGAAAAGTCGTCTGCTGTGGACGTGAAGACACAAGAGACCTCTGGTTTGACCGAAAATTGGACCTAGTGTTAAATTAAAGCTATACAACTTGCCTTGTTCCAATATAATGTCTGTCCTAGTGTTTATTCCTACTTCAAAACAGCAATTGTCCCCATTTACATGGCCCTACGGAATAGCCCAGTGGCACTGCCTATAGGGGCTGTGTTTCATTCTGCTGTGCATAGGTTCGCTATGAGCTGGAACTGACTCAACATGTAACAATGACAGCATATCCTTCAATAGTCTGCTTATAGGCTCTTTCAATATTGCAGATGTTGCCTTACTTTATTCTTCAGTACTTTCAACTTGAGATATGTTGAGCATGAGCTTCCATTCCATTATAATATTTAACTTTGTCTTCTTGAGCTGCCCTTGGAAATATTTTGTTCAGTTCCTTTATTTCATCATTTCTTCCATTTGCGTTAGCTGTTCTATGTTCAAAAGCACATACCGGGTCTCTTCTGACATCCACTTTGATCTTGTCTTTCCTGCCTCTTCAATGACCTGTCCTTTTACATATATTATGTTCTTGATTCTATTCTACAGCTTATCAAATACCTATTTACTCTAGTGTAAGCCTATCTGAATATCAGCCGAGGCACCTAATTTTACCACAAACTCTGCATTAAAAATGTGCTGACAAATTCGGCTTATACAAGAGTATATATGGTATACTGTCATTAGTGACCAAGATGTCAAATTTGTTCATGAAATATTCTCAAAATTCAGGTGAGATATACTCAGGATCATATTTTGGATCTCATGTATTTATTTAATTTCCACCAACTTAAATGTGAACTTATATATGCGCAACAACATAAATGTGAACGTAAATATGAGCAATTGATGATCAGTTCCACATGTCATGTCCTCGCCTCATTTTGGATGCTACCATTGAGTTTCCCATCTTCTCTTCCTGCAGATGCAGTCCATTTGATCCCTCATATTTTGTCTGGCATGGTCCCTGTGTAAAACCGCCAAGAAGACTGTTGAAAGCTGTTCAAATAGAAGTCCATGGTCCTACAAAATTATATCATGTGATCTCCATCTTCTTTCCTATCACCAGGCTGTATTATTCAATTGACTTTTGTTTGTTTGTTTGTTTCCAATTTTTCCATTCTAATCACTGATAATTATCAAGGAATCTTGAATACACGCTTGATTGATTTTAGACTGATGAAAATGGGAAAATTCTTCAATTTGTTCATTAGTAGCTTTAGTGATTGATATATGATTTTGAATAATAGTTGAAGAAACTAGACTTCCTTGTATGCACCTACATATGTTTGTTCCTATCACAGAGAGCATATATATTAAAGATAGACCTTAAAATGTTCTTTTTGACATAGAATGTGACACCATTCCTCTTGAATTTGTCATTCCTGGAATAGTCAACCATATGATTTTCTGATTAAAAATGACCAATATGAAATAGTTATATTCTCAGAAGTCCACAGGGGCCGTTCTACCCACCCCTATAGGGATGCTGTGAGTTAGAACTGACTTGAAGGCAGTGAGTTTGCTTGGGTTTTCATTTCTTTTGTATTTCATATGTACCACATTCTGATTGCTAATGGGTTTTTACAGCAGTTTTTCTTCATTTGAGTCATGTTCCATTAGCAAACGGAGGTGCCAAAAGCTTTACTCTGCCCACATCACTATGGTCGATTCTACTTTGAGGAGATATCTCTTCTCCAGTCACATTGGACTGCCTTTGATTTCAAAGGACTGTCTTCTGGCACTGAGTTAGTTTATTGTGCCAACCTGGTCAATAAACACATGTGGGGTTGTGATGGTCGCACCAGGGTGCAGCTGCCTTAGCAGCTCCCTGCTTCAGCTGGCAAGGCTGGCTTCCTGCAAGACATCCCCAAGGAGAAGCCACATGGACCCACACCAATGCAGCCCTGGGTGCTGGAGCAGCTGTGTGAAGACCCCTGCCAGAGCTGAGATGCTTACACATTCACTGACTTGGCTTTCCTCCTGCAGTCGGCATCATTGCCTCTGTTTTATGAGATGGAGGAGGACTTTGTGGATTGGTTTTGGACATGTGGGTTAATGGGTTGATGTTGGACTTGTGGGCTTGGGCAGCACTGGGTTGGGATGTTTTCTTGATGCGCACTTACCCTTTATATGAAACTCTCTCTTATACATGAGTTTCTGTGGATTTGTTTCTTCAAAGTTCCCATACTAATACAGGCACTATATCTGATGAGATGTGGCTGCTATTCATAAGGTTTCCAGTGTCTAAATCCTGGAAATGGACAGCCTATTCCAGTTTCAGCACAGCGTCTGGCATTGCTTCACAGCAAGGTTTTCAGTCGCTAATTCCTCAGAAGTGGACAGCCTACCCTTCCTTGCAGGTATAAAGTAAGGGATTTAAAGTATTTTAAATCTAAAACACTGGAATGACAGAGTCAGTAAATATATCCTGCTTTTCAGCAAAAAAAAATCTGTAATTTCAAGTGCATGGTAACACTTATTAACAAAAAGAAAGAAAAACAATTCATTAAAAAAATTTTTTTTTTCGTATTGAAACATTTTGGAAATTGCTTATGTTATTTTTCCTGATGTGCCCATTTGTTTGTTATTAATAAATGCTCAAGCATTCGGCTGCTCACATATTTTTTGCAGCTGCTTGCTTAGAAACCCTGAGAATGTTGCAAAGTTCAAGTTAGTGTCAAGCAATAACATGTTTCCAAACTCAACTTGAAGACATAAAAAGCAAGAATTCTGAAGGTAAATATGTAAGTTTCATGATATTTCAAAGCAATAAATTGATACTTTGTTTTGTCACACTTTGTGTAACAAATAGATTGTATTTTAGTATTCATTAGATGATGAATCTTCAAAAAGTATGGTAGATTTTTCTATGTGAATTAAAAAAGAACTTTCCCTCTATGGAAATAAATAATTCAATAATCATACTCAAATCTAGATTTAGAGAAATCCAAAGAACATTTCAAACCCAGTCATAATAAGAATCTCTACTAATCTCTCTCAATACTCTAGACTTCAGTTTCTCCTATCGACAAAGAGTAGAAAACAATAAATGATTGAACAAATTACCATTTCAGTGTCTTCCTCTTTTTATGTCAGTTGGGTAGGGTTTTCCACTGAATATTGAAACTCTCCATATTGAAAACTGAAAAGCTTCTAATGTGAATTTATAAACAACTGGGATCCAGCAGGTTGTCACTATTGACTTTAGCCAACACAGTACTTTTTTTCTCCTTAAGCAATAAGAGGAAATGAAAATTTAGTTAAATGCTGTGCGATGTCATAATAGAAATCTCGAATTCCTTAGCTAATATTACAGCTCATTAGCATTTAAAAGCACTCCTTTGAGTGTCCAGGGGTCCAGGCAACAGCTGTCTTCCATACCCCTAAAATCCACAGAAACAGAAAACCCGCACATTTGTTGGTTTCCAACTGGGAAATGTTGATAACTGATTATACTAATTATTCCAATTATTAAAATAACTTTAAACTGTATTTTCGGGGGGAGGAGGAAAGCAATCAATGTGTTAGCCAGTCCTTTTTTCTGGTAGCCATATTTCATTCTGTGTGCTACGGATGAGTAGAGGCCCTGATGGCAGCATGGCGGTATCTGCAAAATTCCCTAAGATAACTTTGTGGTAGCATCTATCAAGTATATTCATGAAAGAAAACACATTTTTAATGACTTTAACCAATCAAAAATTTTAGCCAATTAAATCCAATTAAAGAATAAAGCTATGAAATTGCTTAAAGCAAATAAGAGACTTAACATTTTCGTTTTGTCTATGCTCTTGCTCATGGCATGTATGGTGCTTAGATTTTATGTCAAATGGATGGTACCTGTTTGGACGTAGGAGCGGAGTTCAATCTGTCCATCGGGTTGGTGATGCCTCCTTGTGCATGTGACCTTCTTATACGTAGTGTCTCACTCTCGCTCTCATGTTCTCTTGCCTTTCACCTGCCTTCATGTTTAGATTCTGTGTCTTCCTGCAGCATTGGTCCCCTGGGAGCCACTGACCCTCAAAGTTATTAGCATCCTGCCATGTTCTCGCCAAGCTGGGATCCACTTGAATATGTACCTATGGGTGTGATCTCCCCCCATCTCACCCCACCTTTCTGCAGCTACATGCATCTGAAGAGGGGCCCCGCTAACATTGAACCCATGGACTTAACTTGGACTAGGCTAAAATCACTTCTTTTTTCTGTTTTTAAATCATTTTTGGCATAAAATTCATGTATCATACAATTTAGTCATTTAGTCATATTAAGAAGAGTTGTTCGATCATCACCACAATCGATTTCAGAACACTTTCTTCTCAGACTCACTGTTGCTAGCCTCCCATTTCCCCCTCTGCTTCCTTGCCGTGCCTCTAGGCAATTTTTAATCCAGTCATTGTCTACAGATTTACCTATCCTGGATTTCATATGATGAAAAGCACAAAGAGGAAGCTAACCTTAAAAACCAACCACAGCAAAACAACAACAACAACAAAATTACCTTAATCGAAAAGAAAGCAAAAAATATTAAGAACTGAAACAACGTTTAATAAGGATATCAAATGATAATCTGTTCTACTTTACTACATCTACCATAATTGACTACCGACTTCCCTGAAGTGAACCAGAGAATATTTAAAACATAGATATCTTAATGGATTTTGAGCTCACACTTAATTCTAACCCCAACCTAAGAACATTAAGTTTTTAAAAATGGTTCTACTTGATTCTTGTACTCATGAAGAGATCACTAAGGATATAGGTTCCAGAGCAAAGTTTAGTGAAGAAAATAGATGGTGCCTGGCTATCAGAAAGAATGGGGCCTGAGGCTTTAAAGGTTTTTCCTCAAACAAGCAATCATTTACGTGAGGCATTAACTAAATCCGCCTGGAAAAAACACACCTGTGTATTCCAAGGGTTGCAGGGATTGCAAATAATAAAATATAAATCTGAAGGACAGAATAGTATCAGAGCTTAAATTGTGAATGCCTTTTTTGCACAAGGCTCTGGATGACAGAGAACCCCTAAATCCATTTGAAGGGTTCCCATGTGGATTAAGCCTCTCTTGAATTCCCTCTGACCGTAGTTCAGAGAGCATTAAAAAGTTCCTTCTTGACATGAAGTTCTTTTCTTTGCATGCTGAGTTTCCCTGGCTTGGGTTCTCTAGGAACCTTAATCGAAAAGAAAGCAAAAAATATAAAGAACTGAAACAACTTTATAAGGAGATCAAATGATAATCTGTTCTAACAAAGCACCTACAGTTTGATCCTTAAGATCCCTCAAATTCTTCAAATGATCTTTCTTTAAAGTGTCATAAAGCACATTCAAATATGATATGTGTGTGCATATATTTACTGGAAGTAATTATCACATTTCCAAATCTAATATTCTATCATTATTCACTCTCTTGTTATTATTGACCAAAATGTCAATTTATTCTAAAAATTACCATTTAGAATAATGCTCCAATTAGATAAACAAATCGTCATATCCAATAAGATGCTAGCCACTTTTATTTTTTAAGTTCTAAATTATTAATTTCATAATATGATGATCATAAAGTTTCTGTTTCACAAAGGAACAATTTTGTCTTTCCATTAAGTCAAACTGGTACATGAAAACCCTCCCCCATAACCCAATCCATAACCCTCACACAGAATGTGCCCTCTCTCCTCTCTAGAGATCGCTTCTTACTGGATGGTGATGAGACACATTTTAACTTTAAATGAAATAATTTTGGTGTGCTCCTTTTTAGTAGCTTTTTAAAAAATACAGTTATCACAAAGCTATCCAGGAAACAGGGCAGTGGATTTCAGAAACATTTCCATAAGCGTAGTTAGTAAGTCAGTTTCTAAATTAGAAGCACAGGCACAGAAAGAACTCATACGTAGATTCTGCTCAGTTATCTTTTCTCTCGGGTTTTGTCTTCACAGCAGTTCATTTTAAAGTTTACCGTGTGACGAAAATGTTACAATGTAAGATAGTTAACATTGATTGAACGCCCACTATGAACCAGACACTCGGGGCTTCATATATGCTCAATTAATGAATGATTCAGGAATATCAACCTCAAGTAATGACATTATTACCCATGAGATTGGTATTACCACAACATCCTCCATTTTACAAATAAGGAAAGTGAAGTTCAGAAAAACTAAAGACTTGCCTAATTAATATTGATAGTTATTTGGATTCCCCCAAATTAAGTCTGTTTTAAATCTGATTCCTGGTGTGATGATCTGCAGGAAAGAAACAAAATGATACGGGAAGTCCCAGTGACTAAGCAGGCATTGTATAGCATTACCACCACCACCACCAATGCTTACATTTTCCGTTTCCTTGTTCCTCCATGGAGAATGCTTTATCCAGCATTGCATTTCTAGTGTGTAGTACTCAGTGTTTTGTTCTTAGGTACCGGTGCTGTCCAAATGAATCCCATAAATATTAACCCGATGTACAGCAGAACAAGACACTGCTCAATGCTCCCA
>NW_022111372.1:91529096-91533280 GCF_000313985.2 Echinops telfairi
TCTTAACTTCTAAGGAGTGTTACAGGTGTACTTCTTCAAATACACATTTGTTTGTCTTTCTGGCAGTCCAGGCAACTCTCAATATTCTTCCCCAACACCATATTTCAAATCATCAATTCTTCTCTGGTCTTCCTCATGCATTGCTCAAAGTTTGTGTGCATATGAAGCAATTGAAAGTATCAGATCTACCTTAGGCCACAAATGATATCCTTAGTTCTATGTCCACTTGCTAATCGGGCTGGAATTTCTAATAGCTCCCTGTCAATGTGTTGTGCAGCCATTTTCAACTTATCTTCAGCAAAAATTCGCCTCTTTGTGATAATTATATTATCTGAATTTTGTTGGGCCATTTTTATTTAGAATGGGTTCAAATATAGATCTATTCCAGTCCATTGACCAGGTAGCTTTCTTCCAAATTTCTTGACATAGATAAATAAGTGTTTCCAATGCTGCAACAGCTTATTCAAGAATCTAATTGGTATGGTATCAATTCCAGAGTCTCATTGTTTGCTAATGTCTTCAGTGAAGAATGGGTTTCTTACTTCAGTACCATCAATTCCTGATCATATGCTACCTCTTGAAATTGTTGGAAGTTGACTACCTCGTTTTCACACAGTGACTCTGTAATCTGTCCCTGTCCTTTTCGTACTTCCTGCATCATTCAGTAGTTTACCTTCAATCCTGAAAGGAAAGACAAACATTTTTCTTCCATTTTTTTTCAACTTCAGCTATGCTGAGTGTGTTCATCATTTTTCTAACTCCATCTGTGCATGTTACGTTATGATGCTCAACTTGGGCTTTTTGAGCGGCCCTTTGCAATTTTCTACTCCGTTCTTTCACTTAATGTCTTTTATTTGCTTTACCTCAAGAGAGAAGTTTAAGAGTCTCTCTGGCATCCATTTTGGTCTTTTCTTTCATTTCTATCTTTTTGAAGACTTTTTCATTTTCTTCATGTATGATGCTGTTGACGTCATTTAACAGCTCTTCAATCTTCTTCTACCTGTCAAATCTGTTCTTCAGATCTTCTCTGACTTCATGCTGGATATATGGATATACTCAAGATTTTATTTTGACTCTCAAAGACTTGTTTTAATTTTCCACATTAATTTACAACCTGGACGTGCATGGAGGCCTTCATTAAACAAAAATATCAAAATGTGAACCTATTGTTTCTTGACATATCCTTCAGTGAGATCTATATACATCTAAAAATGGTGTTCCCTTCTGTGAAAAATTCTGTCCTCTTTAATATATACCATAGAGAACTGCAGTTTTTGGTATCCTCAGAGGGTTTATATTGTGTTTACTTTAAATGTGTTCTGAAGCTTGGGGCAAAAAAAGTCAAAAAGGGCAAGATCAGATCTGTATGGTAGATAGGGAAGGTTTCTCAATGAAATTTTTGTAGGACATTCCTTACTACCCTTGAGTAATGAGCAAAGTCATTATCATGATGAAAAAACTTTTCTGATGCAACTTTCCTGACTGTTTCCCCATCTATGAAGTTTCCATTTCCTTAAACCTTCTTCATAAAACTCCCAGATAACTTCCCTGTGTCCCTTAACAAATGTAGTCAAGATTACACCTTTGGAATCCCCTTCCCTGATAAAAGTCAACATAAATTTCTGAACTGACTTCTCTACCTGTAGAGCCCCTAAGAAACTATTGTTTTGATTGACCTTTTGCCTTGCCATTTTTATGTACCCTAAGTAGACTAAGCCAAGTGTATTACTGAGCAAACTTTCTGCAGCTATTCCCTAACTACAGACATGCTTAATCCTGACTTATTTGGAATAAACCTGTGTGTATATGAACTGTAACCCTAGGAGCAATACTTGTACATCACAGAGATGTGATGTTTGTATATATAAGAACATATTGCTACAGCAAAATTGTAATAAGTGAAAATTTTGAAATAACCTGTCTACCAAATAAGAATTGGATAAATCTGCCCCACTCATGCTAAGCATACCATAAAAAATCTGGGGTTTTCATGAACTGAAAAAGAAAAGGATTGGTTTTCTTCTAAGGCACATAGAGCACAGTGCTGCCAATGTCCTGGAAACAGAATCCTGGACTCCAATACCCAGCTGTAGTATGTTTATTACAGCAGTCCTAGGAAGCAAAGACAGTAGAAGGATGTGAGAAAGAGTGAGTAGGAATTTCCTTTTCAAAAGACCCAAACTCATTGTCATCAAATCCATACTGACCACATAGGACAGAACAGAATTACTCTCTAGGGCTTCCAAGACAGTGAATCGTTATGGGAGCAGACAGCTTCATCCTTCTCCTTCAGAACTGCTCATTGGTTACAACTGCCAACATTCACGTTAGAAGTTTGAGCATCTAGCCCATTTTGCCACCAGAGGAAAACCAAACAAACAGCGAGATACTTCTGAGAACTTGCATGCTAGAAAATGAATTGTTTTAGAATGGGATGGAATTCTAACTTCAGTAACTGTGGAGGTAAAACATTTGGGAATAACATTCTTTGTCATGTTAATGAATCCTTATCTATACAGGGTCTTCCTTAAACTGAATCACTTTTGAGATACAAATAGAGCAGTATAGCAAGAGGAAAGTGAAAGGAAACAAAGGAAAGAACTAGGAAGCAAAGGACATTTATTGAGATCTAAATATAGGCATGTACATATATATGTAAACATATATATAATGATAGGGATATAGATCTATGTACATATATTTATATGTTAAGTATTAAGGTAGCAGATGGACATTGGACCTCTACTCAAGTACCCCCTCAATGCAAGAACACTTTGTTCTAATAACCCGGCATTCTGTGATGTTCAGCTTGCCAACATGATTGCTGAAGACAAAATGGATGCATAAACAAATGTGGTGAAGAAAGCTGATGGTGCCTGACTATCAAAAGAGATAGCATCTTCTGGGGTCTTAAAGCCTTGAAGATAAACAAGAGGCCATCTAACTGAGAAGCAACAAAGCCCACATGGAAGAAGCACATCATCCTGTGTGATCATGAGGTGTTGATGGAATCAGGTATCAGGTATCAAAGACCCAGAACAAAAAATCCTATCAATGTGAATGACAGGGAGCACAGAGTGGAACTGCAAAGCCCCTCTGTAGACAATTGGACATCCCCTTACAGAGGGTCACAAGGATGAGATGAGCCAGCCAAGGTAGTGTATAGCACTGATGAAACATACAAATTTGTTCTAGTTTTTTAATGCCCCTACCACTATTATGACCCCAATTCTACCTTACAAATCCGGATAGACCAGAGGATGTAGAGGGGTAGAGATGAAAGCTGGAAACACAGGGAATCCAGGGCAGATAAGCCCCCAAGGACCAATAATTAGAGTAGTGAAACTAGGAGGGTAAGGGAGAGGTGGGAGGAAAAGGAAGACTCATCACAATGATCTAAATATAACCCCTACCAGGGGACAGGCAACAGAAAAGTGGGTGACGGGAGATAGTGGTTGGTGTAAGACATGAAAAAAAAATGGTAAATTTTCAAGGGTCCATGAGGGAGGGAAGGTGGGGGAGGTGGGGGAATGAGCTGATTCCAAGGGCTCAAGTAGAAAGAAAATGTTTTAGAAGTGATGATGGCAACATATGTACAAATGTGCTTGACACAATGGATGGATGGATGGATTGTGATAAGAGCTATGCGAACCCCCAATAAAATGATTTAAATTTCTAAAAAAGCAGTATAGGCAGAGAAACAAGCAAAAATGGAGGGTACACCGATGCTATGTGGAGATTTCAAAGGAAGTGAGGAATTTCAGGACAGGAAGACTGGTGATTGGAATGCAAAAGATGGAAACAAAGAGGAAGGAAGAATAGTTGGCAAATATGGATTTGATGATAGAAATTAAGCTGGTGATTGCATGATAAAATTTTGCAAAACCCATGACTTGTTCATAGCAAATGCCTTTTTTTTAACAATGCAGAAGGCTACTATATCCCTGGAGTTCCCCAGATAGAATACACAGAAATAAAATTGGCTACATCTGTGGGAAGACATGATGGAGAAGCTCAACATCAGGAGCTAAAAGCAAACCAAGAGTGGACTGTGGAACAGATCCTCAATTGCTCATATGTAAATTTCAAAATAAAGCTGAAGAAAATTAAAACACATCTACAAGAGTCAAAATATGACATTGAGTCTATCACTGATTGAGTTAGTTAATTGTGCCAGCCTGGCC
>NW_022111372.1:91534456-91535304 GCF_000313985.2 Echinops telfairi
GCAAGAGACCCAAGAACTAGAAAGGCCAGGCTCACCGAGCCATTTATCTCTCTGCCCTTCAAATAACCCCACATGTGTTTATCAGCCAGGTTGGCACAATAAACTTTCACTGTCTCAGCTATGCAAAGGAATTTGGCTGTGTGTACAATAATACATTGTGGATAACCTTGAGAAGAATGAGAATTCTAGAGCACCTCATTATGCACATTCAGAACTTGTACAAGGATCAGGATGCAGTTGTGCAAATAGAACAAGGGAATGGTGCATGGTTTAAAATCAGGAAAGATGTGTGTCATTGTTGTATCCTCTCAGCAGACTTGTTCAATCTGTATGCCGAGTAAACCATCAGAGAAGCTGGATTATATAAAGAAGAATATGTCATCAGGAAGAATTATTACCAAGCTTCCATATGCAAATGACACAATCTCACTTGCTGAAAGTGAGGAGGACAAAACACTTGCTGATGAAGATCAAGGATTGTAGCCTTCAGTATGAATTACAACTCAATGTAAGGAAGACCAACATACTCACATCTAGAAAAATAGGTAGCATCATAATAAATGGAGAAAAGTTTGAAGTTGTCAAGGATTTTGTCTTGCTTGAATCCACACTTAGGGCTCATGGAAGCAGCAGTTAAGAGATCAAAAGACAAATTGCATGAGGTAAATCTGCTGCACAAGGCCTCTTTGGATATTGAGGAGCAAGGATGTTACTTTGAGAACTATAGTGCACCTGATCCAAGCCATGGCATTCTCTATTGCATCATATGCATGTGAAATTTGCACATTGAATAAGGAAGACTGAAGAAGAATTGATGAATTTGAATTATGGTGCTGGAGAAGAATATT
>NW_022111372.1:91536225-91537959 GCF_000313985.2 Echinops telfairi
TTCTGCCTCCAAGGAGGAAGTACCAGATTTCCCAGAATTCTCAGGAGAAGGCCATGCCCACTGAAGTCTCATGGGCTATCTCCAGATTGACAGCCTAGACTCCACGTCTACACTCGTAATCCTTAAATTGACACCAGATTAGGTGACTACCACACAGTTCCTTATGTTGTGGTAGCACCCCCCCAACCATAAAATTATTTTCTTTGCGACCCCAAAGGTGTCGCGACCCCCAAGTTGAGAACCACTGTCCTAGAGCTAGTGCCCTGAATTAGGACTTCTTGCATCCTAAAATGTGAACCCATTGGCACTATGGAATAGGGATTGGCCTGCTCTCTGCACGGGTGGAAGTGGCCAAACCCACCAGAAAAAGGAGGCAATCTGCTCCCATAAAAATTTACAATCTCAGAAAACCTATATAGGGTCCCTAGAAACCAAAATACACTGAATATCAGTAGGTTTGGGGTTGAAAAGTATGAAACAAGGTATTTCTATGCATTAAAATCCCCTGTTTTGGTATTACTTTTACAGCACTACTAGCAAAGCAAGACATCACCCAGACAAGCCGGCACACTTTATAGGCCCAGTATTGAAGTCTGATCATACATCAGTGTGTAGAGTCTTAATCCTCCTAGAAAGGAAGAAAATGTAGTTCTTGAGCCCTTTTCTGCTCCTGTTGAGTCCTAATGCCAAGTAAACAAGACCCTTATCTGTTTATTAAGACATTCCAGGGTTCTCTAAGACACACAACTTCTCTGCCTCCTCCCCTTCTTCCCATCAAGTTCCCCAACCCATTCCTGCCGCTAAGAACCTGAAAATAATCAACACTAATTCTTCGAGGCTCTCCTAATTCTTGAAATTTCCACTGACTGGCCTCCCTCCAAAGGGATGAATTCATGAGAGTAATTCCTTCCCCGCATGTGGAAGCCCCCAGCAGGAATTTGGCACACAAGCAGAGTGGGCTCCACATTGTGGTTCATCTGGATGGTTGGCTAGAGACACATGTGGCCTCTGGAGAAAGGCTAATAATTAACATGCATTTACATAAAGACTCTCTAAATATTTGTTCAACATTTATTCAGCAGAGAAGCAGGAAGCTTCATGGGGACTGAGTAGGAACAATAATACTGAGCTCTCTACTAACATCCCAATTTCTCTGGCCCCGAACTTGCCTTCTGCCTATTGCAAACGCGAAGCCCCACACAGAAATTTAACCATGGTTTTAGTTCATTGTCACCACCTTCTCCCCTACCCTCAAATATAAAATTCTATTGAAAGTTTTGTAATGGAGACATTTTATATGTGTAGAATTTATGAATAAATGTTTGACCTCAGTTTTTTAAAATTTTGATTGAACTTTGGGTGAATGTTTATAGAGTAAATTAGTTTTCCATTAAACAATTTACACATTTTGTTTTGTGCTATTAGCTGTCACCCAATAAATGAAATAACATTCCTACCATTGTCTCCCTTGGTTCCCTTTTGTCATTCAAACTTCTTTCCTGTCCCTTCCTGCCATCTGAGCAAATGCTGCTTATTCAGTCTCATAGGATTTATGACCCTGAGGAGTATATTCCTCCCTGGTGTTATTATTCATTTCATAAGTCTGACTACTGTTTGACTGTAAATTTCTCTGCAAGCATGGGTACAGTTCTAGACTTGAAGGATGTTTAAGAGCCATAGTCTTGGGGTTCTACAAGTATGACCTTTTTTTTAAGCTGTATTCTACATGTACAG
>NW_022111372.1:91538573-91539967 GCF_000313985.2 Echinops telfairi
GGTGAGCACAAACCATTAGTACTCTCTAATGTTTCAAATCCAAGGTGTGTCAATGAAGGATGCAGGGGCCAGGTAAGTTTCCCCCAAAGACTGACCCACTCCTTGAGACCAGAAGAACTACCACTCTGATCATGATCACAATCGAAGGTCTTGGAGAGGGGAAGAGAGAGACAGAGAAGAGGGAAACAGAGGAGAACAAAGAAACCATGCTTTTTAGAAGGCCCTTTGGTGATTGAGTCTCCTAGTGCTGCTACAACAGAAATACCCCAAGTGAGTGGCTTTAATGAACAGAGATTTATTTACTCATAGTTTGGGATGCTTCAAGTGCAAATGCAGGCTATGGCTGCTAAGGAAAGGCTGTCTTTGTTGATTCTTGGAAAAGATCTTGGTCTCTTTCAGCTTCTGTCCTTTGTCCCTTGGCAATCTTCATGTTGCATCTGTCTTACTCGACCTAGCTCAGGGGTCAGAAAACTATGACTCAAGCCATATGCAGCTCTTTCAGTGTGTGCGTGTGGCTCAGAAGTAAAATTGGAAATTTTTAAAGGATACTTTTCAGATAATGGTGATGTCGTTTGTTTGTAAAAATATATTGATAGCTCTTGAATAATATTTAAATTGTTGTGAGGAATAGGATTGGCTCTTCTTTCCCCAAAGTTGGCCCATCCCTGATCGAGCTTCTCTGGGCCTAATCTGCTCTTTGTATAGCTCAAAAGTGATTAGGTTTAAGTTACACCCTAAATTAGTATGATCTCACTAATACAATATATATATATATATATGTTCTCAGATTAACTGACATCCACAGATATAGAGGTCAGAACATCTTTGGGGGGACAATTTAATTTGTAACAGGGGTCATCTATAGTCAGTCTCTTCCCAGCTTGTTCTGTGGAATATTTTTCCAATTTTATACAGAGAACCCCTAAAGAGAATTTCTTTTTAAAAATCTGTATGGCTGGCTTCATATGGGAGCATTTTTTTGGTTGATGGCCCAGCCATCCGTGTGGTTTTCCCACTGACTGCTCTCTCTAGTCACACAGTGTCTGTAGGACTTGTGACCCATGAGAAAGCCAAGGTCCTAGAACCATCACCAAGCACTGCAATTCAGTTAAACCCTCAGTTTTAAGAAGGCAATATATTACATTGCTTATCTATGCCCACTTTAAGAAGTTCAGGAGTGGGGACGTTCAAGTAAATGTCAGCCCTGCTCAGACAGGGGACTGAGGTGGTTATGAAAGGCAAAGGGTGAGGTATGCTTGGAGATGGATTTATTTTATGCCTAAGGGAGGTTCTGGAGAGCTTGTTTAGAATCTGCAATTTACGTTCAGCCTGTCTTTTAGCATCTAAATTGGTTACTACCTTCCTGCTCTCTTTACAGTTTGTGGTGTGGCTCT
>NW_022111372.1:91541385-91542998 GCF_000313985.2 Echinops telfairi
CTTTATTATGTATAATATTGGGGGTAATATAACAATCCCATCCCCCTGTGTCACATCATCACCTGTGTATCCAAGGAGGAGGAGTTTGTTTCTCAGGACAGTAGGGAGTGTGGGCTGGATGTGTTGTGCAGTGGGTGGGAAAAGATAAGTAGACAGAGATGATACTGGAAATGTGAAATGGGACCAGCTAGTGGAGGGTCTCATGTGCTTCAATCTGGAGTTCAATTTTATTCTAAAGGTAATGGTAACAATATGAAGAGGGAATTGGAAGAGTGGTACAGTTAAAATTAAGTTTTAAAAAATTAACCCAGCATATGTATACCTATTTTGTATACAAATTTTACACTGTTTTAATGTAATATTATCTCAAAAGTGTTTCTTCAAATTGCTACAAAAGAATATAAATGCTAGTTTACCAAGTAAACTTACTTCCTCAACCCTAATCCACTGCCATAGATCTGATACCAACTGCTAACAATCAGAAAGGGCAGATTATATAAGTTCCTTAAGGTTTCTGGAGCTAGAAACATTTACATGAACAGAAAAACACCTCTTTCTCCACAGAACAAAAGGTGGATGAGGAGCCCCAACCTTTGGGGGATTTAGTTTATCTCATTATATATTTTTAATTATCTGTTTACCTCTGGCTCCACTCTTCTCAGACCCACCCCTTAGGGGTACAAGTGATTTTTACTGGACTACTAGTTGTGCAAATGGAAAAGGGGAGTACTTCGTGGTTGAAATTCAGGAAAGGTTTTATGTCAGGGTTGTATGCTCTCCCCATTCTTATTCAATCCATATACTGAGCAAGTCATATGAGAAGAAGTCATAGTATATGAAGAAGAATGTGGCATTCAAGATGCAAGGAAGCTTTTTAACAGCCTGAAATATGCAGATAACACAACCTTACTTGCTGAAGGTGAGATGGAATTGAAACACTTGCTGATAAAGATCAAGGATTGTAGCCTTCAGTATGGATGACAACTCCATATAAGGAAGACCAAAATCCTCACGATGGAGCAAAGGTTGAAGTTGTCAAGGATTGTGTGTTACTTGGATGCACAATCAATGCTCATGGAAGCAGCAGTCCAGAGATCAAGACACATATTGCATTAGGTAAATCTGCCGTGCAGGACCTCTTTAGTGATTTGAAGAGCAAAGATATTACTTTGAGGAGTAAAACACACCTGCCCCAAGCCATGGTATTCACCATTACATCATCCGCATGTAAACTTTGGACCTCAAGTAAGGAAGACTATAGAAGAATCAGTGCATTTGAATTGTGGTGCTGGTATTGTAAGTATTATGGACTGCTAAAAGAACAAGCAAATGTGTTCTGACAGAAGTAAGGCCACAGTGCTCCTTAGAGGCAAGGATGGCAAGACTTTGTCTTACATACTTTGGACATGCTGTCAGGAGAGACCAGTTCCTGGAGAAGGACAACATATTTGGTAACATGGGGGGGTGGGGGTCAGCCAAAAAGAGGAAGGCCCCCTCTCAATGAGAAGGACTGACACAGTGGCACATCCATGGGCTCAGGCAGAGGAACAATGTTGAGGATGGCACAGGACCTTCGGTGTGTTGTGCTATTGTGCGGAGGGGCTCTGTGGGTC
>NW_022111372.1:91543844-91546027 GCF_000313985.2 Echinops telfairi
AGGTCTACCAAAGAATTAAAGAATTCCATATTTACACTTTTATACTGAATCAAAGCAGATTCATTTTTCAAGTCTCTGTGAATTCTTTTTTGAAAGCTAAAGGAAAAATGTCACCAAGAGGATTATGATTAATAGGAACTAAGATGATTATTCTAAGAAAAAGCTCTAAGAGGGATGCTGACTCCCAGAGAAGAGAGATACACAGATTAAGTTTTGTCCTAAGGAAAAATAATGTTAATAGGAGAAAGAGAAATTCAGAAAAGGAAATTAAAACTAACCTGCATCTGGCCTCCTGAATAGATACTCCTGAGTTTGTTAATTATCAGTGAGGGGATGATGGAGTAAACTATGAACTTCTCATACTTAATGGGGAGAGAAACGAAGGACCCCATTGTTAGAAATTGTGAAGGGTGTGATTCCATTGTTAAAGCTAGAAATTGGCTTGGAAAAATTTTTTTCTGAACTACCAGAAAAGAAAGAATAAAGAGTAAAACAAATTCAGCAGTAATAAATACGAGGGTCAGTATCTTAAATAACCTCTGAGTTAGTTAATGCAAATATGTTCTGGGTCAGGAAAAGGTTAGGGCCTTCCTTCCTCCCATCTTGCCTTTCTTCTCTCCTTCCTTATCCAGCAGGTAGGCATCTACTATGTGAGAAATCCCCTGGTGGCATAGTAGTTAAGTTCTCAGCTGCTAAATAAAAGTCAGTCTTTTAAACCCATTAGCTTTTAAGTAGGAGGAAATTGTGGCATTTCACTTCCATAAAGATTTACAGCCTTGGAAACCCTGTCAGGCAGGTCTACTCTGTCCTGTAGGGTCTCTGTGAGGTGGAATCAATCTAATGGCATGGATTTATGTTAAAAAAAAAAGTAATGACAACATTGCCCCTGGGTTGATTTGGTCTCACCATTACCCTGTAGGACTAGGTACAGCTGCCCCTGGGGCTTTCCACCATGGTAACTTTCTGTAGGAGTAGAAAGCTTTGGCTTTCTCCTGTGCTGTTGGTTATGGTTTCAAACTGCTGACCTTTCGGTTAGAAACACATGACGTTACCCACTGTCCCATTAGGACTCCATGCCAGGCACAGGATAAATATAAAGAATGAGACATCAATCATAGTCATTAATGGTATTAGTTAACATATATTGAGAAGGGGGGAAAAGTAATTTCTCCTAGGAAAGGAATTGTATTTGTTTGGGGAAGACAACACAAAGTCTGTTCTTGGTGAATAAATGGGAGAGTGCTGGATTTAAATGCTAGGATGAGGTAAGGGATACATTGCTTTGCTGCACCCAAAAGGCAAGGGAAGGCAGGATGGCAGGATTAAGATGATAACGTCTTCACACACTCTAATGTGTCCTTTCATCCTAATCACACCTGCGCAATGAAAACCCAGTGAAGGGGCTGAGTCCTATACACAGTCTGCTACAGAGCACAGCATAAACAGTACACAAGCAACCAATAGAGGCAACAGAAAAAAAATGAACAGTGTGGCAGTTACATAATGACATGTCAATTTGTGAAGGGGTGGAGTCTAGGCTGTCAATCAGGTCACAGCTTGATGACCTCATTTGGAGGTGCAAAGTAGATAAATAGCCCACTGGGGGCCAGACATACTCTCTGATTAACTCACTGATAGACATTCCTGATGACAAGCCACATGGAGCTACACTGATAGAGCCAGAGCCCTGAAGCAGGAGAAGCCACGTGGAAACCCATACTAGCACTGAGTTGCTTCTACCACCACTGGATCCACAAGACTTTCTACCCACTGGCCTGTGATCTACCTGTACTCAATGTCATTGCATGTGTTTCATGAGTCTGAAGAGGAATGTGTGGACTTGTATTGGGCATATGAAGTAATATTGGACTTCTGGACTTGATCTGGACTGGATTGCGATGTTTTCTTAATGTACAATTACTCTTTATATAAAGCTCTTTCTTATACACACATCAGTGTCTATGAATTTGTTTCTCTAGTCAAACAGCAATGCCATAGAAAGCTTTAGGAAAAGCTTTGCAGTGGTACTGCCTTTGTCATTGAGATCCAGGCTAAATTTGAACACATTTAGAGGGGACAAGGGGATGCCTTGGTTGCATCAACACTCACATTCAATGGGCCATAGGAATATATTTGAAAGACCATAAACGCATCACCTCTGTGATAGATAATATTATGTGTCA